>NW_005187539.1:244535-295914 GCF_000239375.1 Pundamilia nyererei | reverse complement strand
TATATATATTTAAAGATCTGCATCACTTTTTCCTCTATGTCCAAAGCAAGCAACACTTCAGTCCATTTTTACAGAGACTGAAATGACACGACAAGCACAACTTTTTTTAAGGTGGATTAACAAAGCAAGCTGATAACCGCTGTTGTGGTAACCACAATCTCAAACTGGGTTGTTAACACAAAGCTCGGTTGGTCAGGGTCACATGTATCGGTCTATAAGCTGAGCTTTGATTGCTGCAACCTGCCATTGTTACGCTTGGTAGTAATGTGCCATGTAAACACCTAAATCGATACAAAAAAAAAAAAAGAATGGCACACAGATGTTCCATAAAACACATGTAATACATAATAGTCTGTTAACGTCAAGGCAGAAACATTCACTTTCTACAGCTCGACCTGCGTCTGCTTGTAGAAGACTTCCTTTATTTGTATTCCAGTAATTTCAGGTACAGTAAGTGTTATTCACCATTTATCAGCTGTAACTCTTATCAGTCAATAACACCACCACAGAGTAGCATTATGAGACAAACATGTAAAGCATGTTAGATCAGGTAGTTGCAGTTACTTCTTTTCTGCTCTGACTATTAACCAGAATCGGTTTATACCGAGATTTGTTTGAGTAAAAATGATAAAAGTTCCTCTAACCTGGAGCACAAATGGAGAAAAACTGATATGTTATCACATGATTAGTGTTTTACTGTGAATATAAATTAGAAATTCCCACAAAGAAAAGAAAGGTGTACGCTGTAAGTTATATTTCCTAAAATTAGGATCGGCCCAGAAAATTGAAATTGGTGTATCTCTGCTAAAAAACCCAGGGCTAAATCTGGCTAAATCCTGCTTTGTAACGCAGCAGTCTGGACCCGTGTTGCTGATAAGATAACCGAGGTGTGCAGTGACTCACCGGCTGCTTGGTCTGGCCTTTCTGTGGTTTGCTGTAGGGGCTATATTTCGGTTTGGCTGGTTTACCTGCTGCTCGGTCTTTATGACGCCGGCTGCTGATGTGCTGGAAATGAGAGACAGATTCAAAACGAGTCACACTTTAATGTTGTCCTTTTACTGCGGTTATTCCAATATTAAAATGACTATTAAGTCATTTGTTTTTCTTACTTAATCATTAAACCACCTCCAACACACAGAGCAGGGAGTCCTCTTCATGCTCTACTGAAAAATATCCACATTCAGTTTCATAACAATCTGTCTGAGACAGCCTCTTACCCTAAAACTGCAGTACCGCAGCAATAAAATGTGCAAATGTGGTAAAGTGTTTTGAATGTGTGCACCAATCTGTTAATGTGAACACGGTTTGTACTTGTACAGAAACAGTCAAATGAAAATAGATTGGGAGGCATCACTCGGGGAACAGAAAAGGAGGTACAATAACCAAAAACATACCTCTTGACTCATGGCAAAAGATCTTACAGCTTTATGGTTTTCACACCTGTGGTGAAAATGTCTGCACTTCTATCGCTGCAAGTTACACTGCAGAGCTTTTTACTAAATGCCACAGTATATCCCATTGTTAAATACAATTCATTTTGAAACCCTTGGAGCATCGGGCCAGATCTGAATAAACCAATAAAACAGAAGACAGAGAATTACAGTCTGACCTAAAGCCAGCAAATTCAGAGTGGGTACATGCTGACAACAAAAGGAAAATTTCTGGCTGTGTCTAAATTTCACAAGTCCTTGCAGTGGGCTTAACAATCATACTTTTCTTCTGCTTTCAGCTCTAACTAAAATGTTTCATGCTGGATTCTTTTCACAGAGAATTGCTGCTGTTCAGAAGTACTCAGCAAAAGTCCTCGCATGAAAAATTCATACAAATCCCGTCTGTCTTCAGGGAGAGAACTCGAGGTTAGCTCAGACTAAACAGAGTGGTCTTCAGCTACTGTAGAAGACGTTCCCCACATGACAGAATGATCAGCACTACAAGAAAAGAAGATTTGCACAGCGTCCCGCAGGCGCTATAAAGATAAACACGAAGCTATTTCAGTCACAGTTGCATCTTTGTCACCTCTTATCGTACCTCACTTAATCTAAAATTAAAACAGGCAACTCCTTGACCGCACACTTTAACCAGCTTTTTTTATACATTTTTTTAAGGATTTCCGCATTTATAAAGACCTCAGACAGATATCCAACAGGAATAAAGGCAAAACTCATTACTAGTTGCTCTTAAAATCCAGTCTGACTCGTACGTGACCTTATATAAGTTCGTTTTCAAAGAGGAACAAAATACCATTTTTCAGATTCAGACATTCAAACATCACAGAATAATAATAAAATAATCCTCAACTGAAAGAAACATCCATAAGCGGCAGGTTCATATCTCGAGGCGAGGATGAATTTGCTCTCCCAGCAGCTGCAGGTAACTGCAAGTTTTATAGTAATATGTTTAAAATAATAATGTAGTGTACTGTGCTTTCCTGCCTTCATCTGCATTCTCAGATGGCACTGAAAAACAGACACTCACACCTGCGGCCAAGTTAAAGATCACCAATTAACCAAACAAGGACTTGTTATTTAATATATTCAGGTTTAAGATTGGTAGATGACAGGACTGCATTTCACTGCCTGCTGCCTGCGTTGGTTGGGGTATGTTTGTCACATGGAGGATAAGAAGCTAGCTGTGGACAGCTAGCTCAGAGCACCATAAAAAGTCAGTCATCCCACGCTATGTTTTAAGAAGGACAAAGGAAAAGCTCTTCTGCTGCCTGGTGATCTTTGGAGAGGTCAGGTCACTGCAGAGAGGATGCGCCCTGTGGCAACCACCGAAACCAGGACCTCCCAATTGATTTGCACCAACTGTAACACAGACTTCATGCGTCAGCCTGCAGTGCAGTAGCAGATGGTGTCAAGGCCCAATGACCATCTCGGTTTCTTAAGTCTGAGATGCCAATGGTAATTATTTTATAGTCGCAGTTTTCCCAGAGTTTCTCCCTCTCATACTGTGTTTATGAGATGTGTTTGTACTGTGTTTGTTTCCCGTCCTCGTATATCTTTGTTTAGAGTTGGTATTCATGTCTGCTTTGGTTGGTTCCTGTTTTCCTTCATGTCCTGTGTCACTTTTGCTTCCTTTCTGTCTTCCCCTGATTCCCTGACTGTTTTATCCTGTTGTTAATTGTGATCACCTGTTTTCCTCTCCCTCCTGTTTCTCATGAGTAATCATTCTGCTATGTACTGTATGTAAAGCCTTGTTTCCTTTTGTCCTTGTCGAGCTGTCTGCGAATGCTTCTCCATGCTACCTTGCTTACTATTTATAATCTGAGTTCTTGTGTTTATCTTCCAGGATTTTCTGCTCTTCTGTTGTGTCTTTGACCTTTTTTCAGCTGAAAGTAGTTTGGTTTTTGTTTGCGTTATCTGCATTCTGTGTTTCAGATCTTCAACAGTCCATATGACACTGTAGGCACAAGGAGAAAATGGAAGCTACGCACAACAAACTGATGAGGAGAGTCAAACCACTGACACTAACCACAATACCACTGTGGTACCCTTAGTGAAAGGCAGTCATAGAAAAATTGCACTTACAAGTTCTAATGTTTGTGTCAGTTTTCCAGTCTTGCCATCCTCCTTTCCTCTAAACTGTGAAATGACTCATTTGGATACACATTTATTCAATCAAACATATTGTTTTTACTTTAACTTATTATATATCCTCCCCCAGTCTGATCTAATGAAGTCACAATGGCATTAAAGAAAGTGGTAAACCTCCAAACAGACCTTTTTTTTAATAATAGCAATGAAAATATGAAGCTAAGTTTCATTTAGCTATTATATGCCATGCACTGGGTTTTATTTCCATTTCCAAATGCAGGGAATGTGTTTGACAGACATGGAAATAAAATCAATCCTTTCACAAATTAGAATATTTCGAGACTGCTCCCTCAAAAGCCAAATGATTCACTGAATAATAAAAAAAAGACGTTGATGACTTTTAATTTTCTTTGATATTTATAATGCACGATGAACATGATGAGTAAAATGCCATATTATTACAAAAATTTTGATTTTATGTCAGTCTAATCCGTATCCGGCTTTGCTTGTTTAATAAGATCTTGTGATCAATTTTACACAGAAATCCATTTTCCAGTTTACTACTGAGCGAGTGTCTCGGGCTCCGTTTCTATCGCTCACCTGTTTTAGCTGAGTCTCTGAGTTGACGTGCACGTCACATGTCTCACAGTAAAACGTTTTGTTCTGCAGGCCTGTGGATGATTTGGAGGATGTAGCCAGTTTGCTTTTGACTCCTGCTCGAGGAAAAGACTTGATGGAACCCACGCCGCTCCTGGCCTCGAGCATCGTCTTGTGCTTCGTACCTGCAGGTTCAAACAGGAAGCAGTTTGGTCAGTACATGAATCTGACTCAACAGAGGCCACCTGAGGAAAAGGGGTCAACTTTTATATTATCCTTGTGTCACAGATTAAAGTAAGTGAACAGTCCTATTAAACGCACTGAAAGTTGACCTTTTGACCAAATACTCCTCAGGGCTAGAGAGTAAGGGCCCGGTTGTACGTCACTCCCTGGAACGATACCTCCCCGAGCACTTAGCTACAAGGGCCAAGACTGGTTCACTGGTTCAACCAAAAACTCTTCTGAACTTGTTTCAGTTTCACTCAAACAGAAGCTCAAGTCATCAACACAGATGTCACTAATATGGGGCACTTATGCAGTAAATTAGCATGTTAAGCTGTTCATTATTCAGCAGGAAATCACTACATTTCAAATTGAAATGATTTTTGGGCAAACTTCTGGCAAACGATGCAACCGCTATTTGAAAGCCATTCGTTTAATCCAGATATATTTAGGTCCAGCTCTTGTAGCTCCGTGGTGTAATCCAACAGGTTGAAGAGCTAAAAGAAGGAGATCCAAGTTTATGCATAACTGTCACTGCCAATTGAACTCAAGCACTGAACCCAAAGACGGACTTTTCCTTAATCAAAAGCAAACGGAATATTTTAGCTTTTACAACTGCTTAAAAATACTGTTGACAACAATGGGCTGCAAAGCTGGTCGAATGTTTATGAGATGACCAAATACTCTGTAATGAAGAAGCTTGATTTGTGTGAATTCGTGTAGAGCTTTGTGGTCACTTGTGAAATCCAGCTGCCCGATGAGTATTTCAGTAAGTGTTCGGTGTTTTTCATGGTGGAGAAACTGTTTAGAAATCTTTATTTGACTGTTTTATGTTGTTGAAACTTTAATGAAAAAGTCAATGTTTAAAACAAAGATATCGCAGGCAGAAGCAGAGGAGCAACCTCAGACTGAAAGCAAAGATGACTCAGTGTACTGTCATTTCCCTGTGTTGTGTCTGTGTGTGTTTGTGTGTGAATGCAGTATGAGAAATTTGTTTGAAACAATGACTGCTTTGTTTTCAAAAGCAAGGATGTCTCACAATACCTGATTAAAGTTTGATAAAAGGTTCCTATGGAAACTACAGAAGGATAATTGAAGAATTGTGTTTTTTCAAGCCCCGGAATGATTGCTGAAGACAGCGGAGATAACTCTACAATAACGACAAACAAACGCTTGAACACTGAAGGAACCCAGCAGATAACAACCTTCCCCACAAAAAGCACTGACTCACTGAAAAAATTATTTCAACACAGATGCTGTCATGGAAATTTCACAACATGGAATGAAACAATCATGCAGAGTCCGTGTTCACTGAGAAAAACACAACCAGCAGGTAAACACCTCATTCGTACAGCAGAGCCAACCTTACTTTTGTTGTTTTGTTTCAAGTTTGGGGGGGAAAAAAAAGGTCTGTCATCCACTCAAACTCTCCACGTTTGCGGCAAATCTTGGCACACGTCTCTCACCGCTATTGTGAGCCTCCAGCTGTGACGCGGAGTTGACTGCCACTTTGCAGAGGGAGCAGTAGAGAAGACGGCGAGCTTTCTCCTCCTCCGTTTCTGCGTCTGTCTCCGCTTCGGGTTCGGCATCGGGCTCCGGGAGGTCGGGTTCTGATGGGGAATCTAGCTTCGAGTGCCCCTCGTCTCCCCCAGCAGCTGAGGTAGTCTCTGGGGCTGCGGCCGCCGTGCTGCTCGGCACTGTCAGCGAGGCCACAGGTGCTGGCGACGGCGTGGTAGGGGTCGCCAAGGATGCCAGGGGTTGTGCTGTTCTGAGCACGGGGGAAAGCGCTAGGGGCGCTGTTCCAGGGAGGCCATCTGTAGGGAGAAATAAATCACACAAAGAAATGTCTTTGGTTTGAATCATATTGCTCCATCCATCATTCACGGACAGAAATGTTTTATTCATGTGGTGTTCACCCAACAGGTGGCTTAATGTGTTTTTATTGAGACTTCACAGGATCATTTCTATTTTTATTTGTTTGCTTTATTAAAGAACATAACATGAAATATTGATCTAAAGTAAAAGAGGTACTGCTGTACACTGCTATGCAGCCCATGCCTGCAGTGCTGCCCTACTTTTTTTGCCTCTGTCTCTTGCTCTTCTCCTTTTCTATGTTCATGAGCTTTGTTTCTTTTCTCTATCCTATTGCGTGCCGTGTCCAGCCAGAAATCAGTCTCAGTGTGCCATCCTTAAGGATAACACCCTTTGCACAATATACACAAACTATGGATACATTGTTAGAGTATCTCCTAACTCCTAACAATATTTCATAACTCATTAAACTGGAACTAGCTCAGCACTAGTATTGACTGATACTTGAAGGCAAGGCATCTGTATCATATTGCAAATGGAAAAAGCTGCATCTAAAAACCACGGTGAGAGGGGGACTCTGCAGATATGTATTCATGAGCTGTTTCAGGTATTTAAGATGATCAGCTGTGTAATCAAACTGTCTGCCCTTCACTGTTTGTGTGTCTAGGCCATATGTGTGTTTTATAAATTAAGAACATGAATTTATCACAGCTCAATCTTCTTGTCACAATTAGCCACGCTGTGGATTTCATTCATGGCAGGCCTAATTATATTCAGACATGAACAGTGCTACTCGCAGTGGTAGATGGTGTAGATGAGCCGCACGTCATATTTAATAGATTCACCTGAATCACTTTAAAATGATGTCTCTGAAGCTAGCACAGTTCGTTTTGTTAAACGTGCTAAAGCTCGACTCCTCTCTCCTTGCATCTCTTCCACTACTGAGTCTGTGATGAGAGGGACTAACACACATGGAGATGAGGTCAGGAAAGGAATCAAGGATGCACAATCTGAGAAGGTAGGTCAGTGTTTGTGTGCAGCCCTGGGTGTGGCTTTCTCCCACCGGCATCAGGACTGCCGCACATGGCTTCAATCAAGTACTCATCAAGCTGCAGTGTTTATATTCCTTTCACTCACTTCCTGCCAAACTGTTTGCATCACCGGTGTGGTAGCAACTCCTGGCGCTTTTATAAAGATTTTCTTAGTTGTAACTTGGCTCCGTCCTTCTTCACAGCTCACTGCCCGCTCCAGTCTCACACCAAAACAACACCGTTCATGTGCCCGTCCACTCTCCACCAGTTACTCCAGCTTCTTCCCCCTACTTGCTCCTGCTTTGCCAACTCAAGACTCCAACATGGTCTGTTTTTGGGGCATGCCAGCTTTTAGTTCTAAAACCTCAAAGTATATTCAATTCATGAAAGCTGAGATTTGGAAATGATGGCTTATGATGGCTGGATTCAGATCAAGTTATTTTTTCTATTAATTATATAAACAAAGCTGAACGGTACAAACTATATACAAGCGGATCCTTGAAAAACAAACATCCAAAAGCTTTTCCATCCAGACATGTTCGTTGTTTGGGAGCAGACAGACGTCATTTTGCAAAATCAGCACATACGGAGCGGTTGAGAAGCTACAAACACAACATGTTTTGTTGCTAAAACTTGGAGAAATAAACTGCACCGAAAGCAACAGCTCCACAGTCACAACAGCCTTAAACATATACTGCAGATAAACGTGGCAACATGACTTTGGCAACATAAACCCTGCTCGGTTTCGAGACATCTGTCATGAAACAGAATGGAAACGTGCACTTCCAAACACTTGTGCAAGTTGATGCATGTGCATCACCATCCAGTAACACACAGAACGCAAGTGCAAGAGTTTCAAATGGCAGCCATCAGACTTGCTCTTGTCACTTTTTCTAGTGTTTCTCTCAGAAAAACACCATCACACTCACTGGAGACTCTGACATGATAACACAAATAGTGCCCTGAAGGATAAAACAAAAAGAGATTTTAACTGATGAATGAAAGCGACAGGATGTGAACTTCATAGCTGAGGGAATGTGTAACAGTTTACAAGGGGTGTCAACCTCAGTTTCACTAAAGGCCACAGTGGGAAATAAGAATCACATGAAGGCACAGACATTTGTTGACTTGCTTTAACTTTATCGAAAGAGTAAACGCAACTGAAGTCCTAAAGTTGTTTAGCCATTATATCATTCAGTCAAGCAAAATAATGATAATGCATTCTCATTACAATTATACAAGTTGGCTACCATACAGCCAACTCACAACACACCAGCCTGGATATGACTCCTGGGTCATTTATTAAACCAAATGCATCCATCCATCCAGGTGTAAAGCAAACCAGAGAATCTTTTCATTTTGTTCTTGCATGTGTGTCTGAAAGTTTTACACAGTTTGTTTCACAGGCCTGAACATGACAACTCTGTGTGGTACATTTTATTTTAAAAAAAAGACCTTTGATTACATAGATTATATGTACCATGCAGCCTTCTGCCACTAAAATAGACTGCTCATAAAATTTAAACTGCCTTTTGCTCCATCGCTTTATCTGAGCTGAATCTCATATTGTGCTGTAGTCAGTTTTTTCAAAACCTCGAACATCAATATGATGGCTCAGATTGTGTTCCTGCAAAACAGAGATGTGTCATAGAAAATACATCACTCTTTCAGGACTGAATATTGTTTCTCAATCGAAGCTTATTTCCAACACTAAACATTTGTTCTTGTTTCTCTCTTTTCTTTTTTTTGGTCACAATGTGGGATTATTGCAAATTTTATTTATTTTTTTGTGGATTTTGTGTTACTTTCTTAGCATTTGGAGTGAGAAACTTTCAGACCAACCCTAACACTATTTTGAGGTAATAACCCGAATTTTTGGACAAGCGTCTAGGAACCTCTTGAAATCACCTTTCCCTTTTTCCTGCCTTTTGTGGTAGATATTGCTGATGTCTACAACAACAGACTGCATATAAAAGATGGATTTGGCAACCATGCTGTCGCACACTGTTTTGCTCTGTTACATTTTTGAAACTTTGAGCTGATGTTTTTTTGCTATTGCTATCTTAGCTTGTTAAAACAAGGCATCAGGAGTACGGAGAGGATCCGACTGAGGAGAGGTGCTGCCTTGCTAATCAGAAGATTTGCCTGTCGATGAGCAACGTCATTATCATGTTTACATGATGAAGAATCAACGAGAACAAAAGACGATCAAGTGTTTACTGAGGTTACAGATCAAAGGAGCCGTAGACTTCTTTATGATCATTCTTTTTGCAAACACAGTAGTTATCCACTGCTGCCAAATGATTTCACTCTTTACATGTGGAACTGATATCCATTTTTCATATACAGGGTGTGCTTACAATTAGGGGGACCAAAACATAAAGTGATATACAGACTAGATTAAAAAATTTCAAAGGAGTGAATTGAGCTCTGAAGGACTAAGTTTGATGTCTCTGATTTACACAGTCAGCTCTTCTGGTTGTTTTTAGCTTAGTCTCTGTAAAGACAGACCCAACACACTGTTACGATTATGGGTTTTTAATAGCACTTTCACAGGTTGAGCCTCTCTATTCGCAGCTTGTCTCGGCACACACATCTCCTGCTCCAGTCTCCGGCTTCACTATAAGAAAAGAGACGTCTTATTAAGCAGATCGTCACCACCTGTGGCCTCACCTGCCTTCCCGGCACCGCCCGCTTAAGGTCTCTGTACCACCCCTCCCCTGCAGCTGAGCCAGGGACCACACCTCCACCACAGTCTCTAAGCTCAGTAACCAGGAATATAAATTTTATTGCTATATATTAGTACAGCCCAACACTGTAAATATACCACATTCTTCTAAACATGGAAAAACTTAAGTATAAAATGAAGACTAAAGCAAAAGAAGGAAAGTATTAAAGTTTAAAATAAAATGTTTACTTCATCGGCACAAAAACTGATTCAAGCCGTACAATCAGACTCAAAAGAACACACATGACTTTCTAGACCAAAGGCAAGAAGATCTGATTTCTATCTAAGGTGTTAAAATTGCTCCAAGATGAGTTGTTCAGGCGATTACTGATTACATGCCAGATCAGGCACATAAATATGAAACAAACTATGCAAGCAGTCGCACCTCTAATCTGCTATTTGTATGAGAGATCACATTAACGTGTACAAAGAGGCTGCTGAAAGACATGTCTGATATTTTTAGGAACAAACACAGCAGCAGATCAATATATTTGACTCCTAAAACAACACCACGTGTCACAGTATGGAATACAGAAGACTGCTGCCACATCTGCGAAAATGAAATTTTGCCTTGGCGGCTCCGTCTGATCGATGCCAATGCCTCACAGTTCCCCGCACTCCAGTGTCACAAAATGAAGATCAGCCAGCCAGGAGAGCAAATCAATAGTGAATTATGTCATGCTATTTTTGTGGGCCATTATATATGGTTCTTATTTATCCCAGTGGAGATGTCGCCAGTTGGCGCCACAAAACTCTCCGAACGTACATCGTGACTGAGATCGCTCAAGCCAAAGGTTACAAAATATATCAGAGTTGAAAGCAGACCTCCAGCAACAGAGCTTTATATGCTTTACTTCTAAAATGATTGCATCAGGTGAATACTGCGTATAATTAGTGAGTGCTGAATGGTTTCTAACTGTAAATTTTAGACAGTACACTTTTGTCCATTAAAGTATTGATTGGAAACCGCACTAATTTTCCTGGCATTGACTGTATTCATGCAGCATGTCTGTCTTCTCTGAGCCACCAACAAAAACACAGACCACTCCATGAATCTACTTCTCCACAGCCACAAGGAACGTCTATTTTTAAAATTGTGATTTTTTTTTTTAAAATAAATGCTTCATCCAACCACTTTTCTCCACATTTTCACAGTTGTCCAAAGTGGCAGCCAGCAAAGCAAAGTGGCCAATATTTCCTTCCCCTGAGCCACATCTCTCAGCTCTTGCTGGGATGTGTAGTCCTTGGGGTGTTTGCTGCCTGAAGGCTTTTCTTCTTCTCCTTGAACATGCCTGGAACGCTTTTGCAGGAAAGCATCTGAGAATCCGCTCAATCCTGAAGCACCTGACCTCATTACCTTACTAACAGGGTTTTTGCACACCAACTGAACACTGTGCAGAGAAAAGCCTCTAATTTTACAATGCTGTGTTGCATTTCCTCCTAATTTTACAGAAAAATGAACAAAATGAGGGGATTTAGAGCAAAATAGGGGAATTTAGAATTTATAAGATTGTAGTTGATCTTGCTGAAGAAAGGAAAAAAAAATAGGAAAGTTAATTTTATGTTTCTGGATTCAGAGCTTTAGAAATCATCTTTCCTATTTTACAAGGAAAAATGCTTAGTGTAGCATCCCAGTCAGCCATTTTCTGCTGGTGTTCAACTTCCACGCCATTTCAGTATCCTACGAAAACTATTGGCGCGTTCTTGTTTCCATGGTGCCAAATCCTGCCATTCTGTTAAAGCTGCTTGCGTCTTCTTAGCATTGTTCCTGCACAACAGTGCACCGTGGGTAAACATGTTATTTTTCCACTGAGCAGATTTAATGTCATAAAAGATCACATTTCAACCTGAACCACACACAGCCAAGCAGCTTTCAGCGCCTAAAGAGAACCAACAAATGACAGGGCAATCTTCAGTCACATGCCGGGGCGGTATTTGACGCCGTGAGATGAGAACACATTGAAGCTATTTTTTCTCGTGCGTCTGCTCTGAAGCCGTACACTGTTTGAAACTCATTACAGCTGCTCAGACCTTTGATCTCATTCTTTGGTTTTGATCAGCTCGTGACTGACAGATTGACACTGAAACTAAAAGCTTTGCCTGAGACTGGATTTATTCTTTACCCCGGCAGTCTAACCGAGCCGCTGACAACTCAGAACCAATCTGCTTATCAATCTCACACTCTTCAGACTCCTTCGCGTATAAATAACACCCCGCAAAATTCAAAGCAGTCACTCATTTTTAAAACAGTGTTTTCCAAAAAGCCACGCAGAACATCATTTAGATGCGCATCGCTTGCAGCTTTCGCTGTTAACAAATATCTATCCATTAATTTCTGTGAACCTCTAATCCAATTCAGGGTTGCAGGAGGATGGGTGACGGGTTGAGCTGCTATCATTGGTACACCTAATCCATCACAGCATTAACAATTAAATTATAAGAATTTTACTTTTTTATTTCTATTTAATTTTGTATAATCAAATTATTTTATGAATTTCATTTTGTAGTATGTCTTTGATCAGAGCTGTTAAGAAAGAATAAGAATGACATTCGAGCCTGTTCTCACTGCATGGGCATCAAATAATACTGTTAGTCGAGTGTTTAGTCAAAACTCTGGGTCACGGAATTCTGAGACCATTATCACGACATCATATGAGTAGTTAAAAACCAGCCAACCAGTGAGTAAACGGAAAGAAACAATGAGTGAAAGTTAAACTCAACATGAATCAGTTTCCAGGTGCACAATCATGTGATTTGTATCACTGGCACATAGGGCTGGGTGTCGTCACTGATTTCTAGAATCGATTTGATTCCGATTCACAAGGTCCCGATTCGATATAATCCACGATTCGATTCGATTTGAATTGGAGAAATTTAGCCTCAGACAGCCAGAAATATTATAATTCTGATCATTTATGATTACATATCGATTTTTCTATATCTACAAAAAGAAAGCTGACACTTGTGAGACTTCAACAGAGATGTTAGCATCACAGCAGATGCCTTTGTATCAAAATAACAAAACATTAAAACACATGAAGATCGTCCTGTTCCAACTTTGTTATTACCCTTCAAATATTTGTTGAACAGTTATCCATCTATCCATTCTCCTCCATTTATCCAGTTCCAGTGGAGCCTATCCTAGTTACCATGGGGCACACTCAGGATAGGTTACCAGACTATCGTAGGGCCAGCACATGGAGACAGACAACCATTCACACCTACAGGTAATTTATAATCCGACCCCACTAACTGTTGGAGGAAGCTCAGAGAGAACCCACACATGCATGGGAAGAATATGCAAACTTCACAACGAGAGGCCACAGCCAAAAGGTGGATTCAAGCCCACAACCTTCTTTCATCGTTAGCAGCAATGCTAACCACCGTGCTGTCCCCACATGTTTGTTAAACATGTGTACATCGTATTTTAAACATATTTAACATCTTTAGACATCAGATAAGAGTCTTATACAACCAATACTTATAAATTACTATACAATTTTTTCATGAATAAAGTTTAAATGATAAAAGTGCCATTGATTAATTATAGCTATTATAAAGTGATACTGACTTAAGCTGCTGATTTTCAGCAGTTTAATCACTTTTGTGTTGCTGCAGTTCTTTTATCTGATCTGTCCTCTCAGATCTCAATAGATACCCTGGTTAGAGTCTATTGCTTGCCGACTATACTAACTTCACATTTTTGAGCATGGCACAGTGTGCATGTGAGGATATCTAAACTCTTCTGTTATGTCAGTAGATGCTTTGGTTGCCTGCAAAATGATTTAAGGAAGAACATCTGGTATTAAAAGACTATAATTTCCAGGTTCTGCAGTTATAAACATGACTTAAACATTTACTTAAAAATTTAAACTCAACTTAATAGGGGGAAATAACTTCACCAATTAGCTGTGTGTATATCCTATTTTCAGTGAAGCAGACTTTATACAAGGGCGAGAAAATCTACCCAGTCCTGTCAATCACAGCACAGTCAAAACACCACCATACCTAAAGAAGTAATTAATTTGTCAAAGAAGAAAAAGTCGATCTTGGGAGGAGACAAAACAATCCCTTTGGAGTAGTGTGAGTAAGGGCATCCGCTGCTAAATTAAACACGAGGAACTTCAACTGGTTTAACAGCAATTTTCAGCATGAATGTGGCTTTACATCGCATCCCATCAAGCCATTACTACAAGAACAATAATTAATTAGTTAACTATTTATGATATGGCTGACCCTCCCAGTCCAGATAAGTAATGTTTATGCCACAAGCAGAGCAGAAAAGCGACCTCTTTGCCCCCTGCAATTACCCACCACTTTCTCCCAGTCCGCTTGGGTTTGCCAAGCGTCAAAACAACCTGAAATCACAGCGATTAACTCGGGCAGCCTCGCTGCGCTCACCAGCTACCAAAAGTCTGCCATCACACCTGCTTCTCTGGGCAGATTTTCAATGGCGTGGTGAGCAGTCTGAGTGCAGTTTCAAAACAAGTTCACGTAAAGGTTTTAGTATTCTTGCGAGCCAGCAATTCTATGCCTGTGAGTTATCATTTAACTGATTTTGGCAGGGGTTCTCACAATTAGAGAGCTGAACTAGATGCACCACCAGAATCTGAGATACTCGGGTCTATACTGGGGATTTTCTGTCCTTCGTGTATCAGAAGTAACATCATCGTAGGAGAATAAATGTCTGTATCAGTCAGAAAACTGACAGGCTAATGAACAGCTTTGCAGGGTGCTTTTGTTGAACAAAACTTCAACATTTTGGCAACATCCTTGTGTTTTGATACCTCAGAGAGACATCAGTTCTCTTTGTGAAGTTGGTAAAGAGACAGATCTGTTTGGTATAGTTTAAAACAGCGGCTTCAAGCAGAGGGAAATAATTAGCTTCCACGAGATAAAGCGCTCCTTTATAGAGTTCCAGTATTATGAGGTAGTGAATGGTGAGTGTCAGCTTGCTAACATCAGTAAACACCACATTAAAGAACCACTAGGGTGTTGTTCAGATGTAGGAGAAAAAGTAAAGCCAAAACTTCCTCATGAGGTGAGGATGCTGATGTTCAGCGATTTCCACAGATGTATTTTCTTTGTGTTTCTCTTCACAATCAAATAGTTTACTTGCCAAGTGCTTTGTGTGAAAGGTCAGTATTGCTTGCTTCTCAAGTGAGTGTTTAATCCTGCAGATGAACTTCACTTCCAGCATTGTGAATTGTTATAGTCCTGGTTCTGCTCTGCAGCAATGTGTAGCTCAGTCAGTGGTTTTCCACCTGGTGCAGGTTCTGGCTGGTATGGACCTCCACTTAGAGAGACTACACTTTACTACATGCAAGCTTCATTTAGGAACAGCGGCTCTGGAGTGCAGCCCCAGGTTAATGCTATCACAACAATTGGTAGAGTAACACAAGATATTATTGGCCAGTGCTATCTACTTAGCAGCAACTGAGCTTTCAAAATAAGAGCGATGTGTTTTCAAGTACATAAATCACATACAATGTTATTTTCTCCATAGAAAATGAAAACACTGCTAAAACATACACCAATATACTCGAGTGGCCATACCTGGGGAAACATAATATCTCATTTAGGATTGAAAGCTTTGGGTTGGCTCATTTCTAGTGAGCTTCAAAGATGTTGTTAGGCATATTTTTTAATTTGCACAGATGATAGAAGTTTCCACCTGCTTCAGTCTTTATGCTAAGCCTACTTAATCAAATCCATCAATACATTAAATTTTACTTAGCTGTGTGAATTATAGCTCGTGGATATATTTAACCATTAACGTTTGATAAAAATGCAAAGGAAATCTGTGAGGTTCTTCTTCATCTGCTTCCTATAGAAGCTGGTTGGTGAGCCCATCCCATGTTAAGTGATGCATGTATTTGCCCTTGTGTTGGGGTGAACTCATCTACCACGGTGTCATTAAAGAGCCATTTGCTGTTCGAGGACCAGGTGATTAAAGTGTACTTTGGCTGGCCTAGGACGCCCTGCTCTCCGGGAAGCCTCTTGTAATCCATATCCCCAGTCAGTGTGACCTAACTGGCTGTGCAAGGCCCAGTTAAGAACTCAATCCCATCTCATTAATGGAGGTAATGACTGTGATCTATCTAAAGTTGGTAAGGGCGAGCCGGGCAGGGTATGTGGGAGAGAAAGAGAGAGATAAATATTGAGGGCCAGGTAAAAGAAGGGGAGAAGAAACAAAAGGGCTGAAGACACAGAAAGATTGAGTTGGAGCGAGAGAAAAATAAGTGAAATACAAAGTGAAATGAGAAAAGTAAGCAACCTGTGAGACCAAAACAATGGGAGACAAAGTGTGTGAAAGAAGGAGGACGAATGACAGACGGGGGTAGATAGAGGGGCGTGTGAAGGTGAGAGGAAAGAGATAACATTAAAAGGGAGCAATCGAGTAAAGGACACAATTAAAGAGGGAGAATCTGAGAGGCTGAGAGTGGTGAAGGCAACAATGATAAAGAGAATTGAGCGAAAGGCAGATGGGGAAAGAAGCCGTGACCCTTCGAGACAGGACACAGCCTCTTTTCTTTCCTCTGTTTGTACCCCAACCTCTCCCGACTCCCCTGACATTTCCTGTGGCGATAGAGGAGAAACGTGGCTCGGAAAACTTTCCGCCCTGTTTAAGCTTTCGGGCAGTCACAAGACTCCCCAGAGATCTGATTACCTTCCTCAATGAAGCTGGATTAAGCTCTTTAATTAAAATGATTGGGCCTTATTATATGCTGTCACAATTTAAAGGACATAAATCCCTCATGGCCCTTGAGTTCTGTCAAATTTCATTTGACATCCATGATTTTTTTCCTCCCCTCTTGTCAGTATTCAAAGTGAGTAAGTGAGCAAGGCTGAATATTTCCAGCACAGAAGACTGATAAGATGACAAATTTGCATTTGCAAATAAGTGTGCGTCAGTGCTTGCAGTCATCTTTTTTTTTTGTTGTTTTTGTCGAAGGGGAAAAAAGCTGGATTATCTCAGACACTTAAACACAGCAGGCGTTATTGATTTGAATTCATCTCTTTCCAGTTTCATTCTAAAGCAAATGATCCGTATCTAATTTCTATTGGAATGTTCCTGTGGTTACACGTTGGCGTGCAGAAACCTCACAAATGAGAACGTTTGCAGCGCTGCGCAGGTATGGAGCCAATCTGGTCACACGCTCATCAGGTATGCTGCTGCCTCTGACGTCTGTTAGAGGCTTTTTTCGAGCTTGCGCGTGTACATGGATACGCAAAGGCTAGAGCAGGGTGGGGTGGAAGGGCGGTGGAGCTAGCCTCCTGCCTCCCTGCAGCCTGCCCCATTGTACAGCTGCTGTCAGTGCTGGCATGGCTCCCCTGACAATCTGCTCTTTAATAGCTAATATCAGGGTACATTTCCTCAGGCACTGGACTGGAACTGAGAGATGGCGGGCTGTGCTATGGGCATTTCTCTCTCTCTCTCCCACGTTGCCTTTCTCGCTTTACCACTGCTCTCTCTGGTGCTGGTGTAAAGACGCGCACAAACACACTTGACAGGCAGCAGCTGAGTCATCTGGCTAATCTGCTATCTTACAGTGTCCAGTTGCACATTCTTCTCATAGAGCACGCAGGTACAGTAACATTATGATGTAAAGAATTTAGATGCTATAAATGTAAGTACACACTTTGAAGCAGACCCGTAAACGATAGGCTGATGTTCTTTGAAATGTATTTTTTTAAGTGGTGTTTGCTTGCTCTGGTTATTAGAGAGGCTTTCAAAAAGCCTGGAAAATGTTATCCCTAAACTGCAAATACATTTAGCTAAACCAATGAATTATAATCACTAAATATACAAACATGCTTTTGCAATTTCACAGTAATTCAGTGTAATATTTAGAGTTTTTAGAAAGATCTAAACATTGGTTAACCTGACCTAATTAGAAATTAGCAGTTGAATTATTGCACTGTGTTTAAAAAGAATATTTTCTTACATGCTGAAGGATGAAGGAACCCGATGCTCTCAGGGTTTAGTGCGTACAGATTGATGACAGAATTATTTTCTTTGCTGGATAACAGCCTGCAGTCGTCTCACACACGTCTCCGGAACAATCCTGGCCCATTCTTCTTTGGCAAATCTCTGAGCTCCTCCACATTGGATGGTTTCATATCATGGTTCTTTGTCCTCGGTTCAACTCAAAGACTTTCATAAGGATTAAAGTCAGGACTTTGTGCAGGTCAGTCAACAATGTTTTGGGTCGCTGTTGTGTTGGACACCAGAACAACAACCCAAAGCCAGTTTGGGTCACTGACTGCTTGAGGTTTTCTTTCAGAATATTTACTTCCTTCTTCCTTTAGGATTTTGTCCACCGTCATGAGATTACCGTGTTACAGAGGCACTGAAGCCTCCCTGCAGGGTAATATTCCCCCCACCGTGCTTCCCTGAGGCGAAAGTGTTCTCTGGGCTGTATTTCTCTCCCTTCTTTCTCCAAACATTGGCAGTGTCTCTGTGGCCAAAGAGCTCTTGTTTTGTCCACCCAAAGACCGGCTTACATTATGCATAATCATTATGCATTTTGCATAACCTTTCTCCAGGTTGTTCTTAGCAAACTTTAGTATAGCTTGAAGGTGTCTCTTCTGCAAATGTGCAGTTTTCCTTGGTCCAGGGTTCTACTTATTCTCCTTTTTTTTAAGATGACAATCCCTGCCTTGGCTCTGTCATTCACTAGTGTCTTGGCAGTTGTTCTGGGGTCTTTAGACACATCTCTCACTAGTTTTCTTTCCAGAATCTTTGAAATTTTTCACATCCTTCCTCTGCCAGGTTTGTTCTGTACAGCGTGGCTCTCTTTGAATTTATTGACGATACGTCTTACTTCTTAACAACTGGAAACGCTGTGATAACTTTGTGTCTCCTGCTTTGTAAGCATTAACATTTTTTTCCTGTTTTTAAACTGATTTATTTCAAGTGACAGCTCAAACCCTTCCTGAAGTTTATATACAATTAAATCACAGCTGTGGTTTGTTGTGTCGATCAGTAAAAAAGTTAATAATACTGATTATGTTGCGTTTTGTTTTTCTTTTCTAATTCTGTCATTGTGTGCACACAGATATAATTTATGTTTTTAAAGAAGACTAGTGTTTTTAGAAATGTTGTGTTAAAAATCACTTGCTCTGTAAAAAAACAACAAAAAATTTTTTTTTAAATTTCATAGGGAGGCTAATTATTTTGTCCTCATCTGTATTTAGAAAGGGTTAGTTACTTTTACTTACTGCTAAAATCTTAATGCACATGACACAACTGAAACTTGTGTTAACTTCAAGCAAAACCAGCAGGCAGGGATGAAGTCCCTTACCATGTTGGCCAATCAGAAACACTGACACTTTTGGTCCCGCCCACCTGAGAAGCAGAGGAGTTTATTGCAGTGTCGTCAGTTTAAATCAGTGTCAATTGAATGTGATGTGGACCACAGCTGCATTACCTGTTGTATTGTTAAGCCTACTGCAGCTTATTTTTAATTAAATCCACAACATGGCAGAATGTGACGGATATCACAGATTTTTGTTTTAACACCCACCCACACGCGCACCAAAGGTGAAGGGAGGAAAGTGTGATTTTTGCAGTAAATGATGTTAATGGCAAAAACAGCTTAGGAATACAAATGCAGAGGTTGTTCGTGGAGTCCTCCTCCCACTATTATTTGTATATTCCAGCTGTGCGTGATGTCTTTTATGCATCCACGCTCATAGCTCCTTCAGCACGCCTCCTCTCTCCTTGAGATGCATTTTTGGATTTGAGATATCCTTTGAGATGAGCAGTGAGATCAATTTCTGGGTCAGAGGAATCCCGAGAAATGGGGGCAGAGGAGAGAAATATCAAGGAGGGAGAAAACTGAAAATGGACCTTTTTTTGGAAAATTCTTGCAGGGTGAAGATTTTCAGCTCTGACTCCTCATTTTCCTCCTATCTAAAGTTTGTGGTCGACAGGCAGGAACATGAAGAACAGGTGCTGTAAAAAATAACCCGGTGTATAAGTCGACAAGTTTAACCAGCTTCAAAAGTTTCATATTGTATTCGCAAACAAAACAAAACAGTAAAAAACTCTCGGCATTAATCAAATATTCACCCAACTGCAGAGCTCTCATTACAGAACACTTGCAATCAGATGTATTTCTACCAAACACAAATGAGCAATCAGATTACATTGTTTCCACCATGGATCTGTTGTACTGAAATTATAATGGAAATCATATATTTTTCCACTTGTAGTTAACAGAGCAAAACAATCTAATTGAAAGCCCACTCTGCAAACGTGCACCGAGCTCTGCCTCCCTTTTTCCACCGACTCTCACCACGGCCATTACTCTTCTGCGATCTCGGCATTTCATTAGCGCCAGCTTTGTGACCCTGATATACCATCAAATACTTCAGCCTTACAGATAATGCAGCATTTACCCGCCTCGACAATTAATTCTTTTGACATCTGAGTACATTAATATTCATTACCCCATGCCACTTGTGACAAACCACCACCCCCACAAGCTGTAGATATGATCGTGAGATGCTGTATAGAAATATAGTTGTTGTTTTTTTTCTCCCCTCTCTTTTTTTAAGGGCATTGAAATGATTAATAGCCATTTGTCTGTGTGGTTATGACAGCTTGTTGTTTAAGGTCCCAGAGGTCTCTGTCTGTGTATAATGTGTTTACAATTTTCCCCAGGCTTCAGTGTAAGTTTAATGTCAGAGCTGTGTAGAATCCATTACAGATGAGTGTCTCAGTTCAGGTGCAGTGGGAGGAGGTCAATGTCTGAGCCCTACCTTTGTTGTTTGGCCTTTTATTTTTTATTTTTTTATCTCAAGAAAACGTGCTTTTCCCTCTGGCGTGCAGCGCTATTTCGCGCTTTAAATTGTTTCAGTGTCGGTTGGCCAGTTTTTAGAGATCCCTTTCTTCCCTTAAATATAATGCAACTGAAGGATGTTTGCCTTGTGATGTTCAAAGCACAACATATTTAAGTTTGAAGAACTTTCTGATGACTACCAGCTGCACACTTCTTTTCAGCTAGCGCAAAAAAAGTGTACAGCTGGCGAACATTAGTAGGACAACTCACGTCAGCGAGCCATCATCGATGCTTTCATCGTGTCTCAGTGTCGGGAACATGAGACTGTTCATGCACACTTTCTTTTGCATAGTACTGCAGTTCTCACTCTGGGGTCGGTGGGGGAAAACGGCTCATTGCAGAGATTAAGACCTCAGAAATCTGCAAACTTTGTGGCTTAACTGTATCAGCTTTTCAAATTAGTTTTTTTCTTTTTGTTTGGTTTTATTACTGTTGCAACTTTTAGCACAGCAACATAAATGATATTTAGTTTAATCTTATTCAAGAGAAGGTGACCATTACAGAGATATCTGCAAAACTGACATCAAAGCAATCCAGATGGCTTTTCAGGAGGAACTGTTCCTTTAAGGTCTGAATGTCTTCACATCTATCAGCTTTTTCCACTAAAGGCTGTATGATTTTATAGAAAAATATTCAATCACCGTCACTGCATAGCTGACTTTCATAGTTACTGTATCTTTGGAAATATTTCAGTCAGATTGAGTTATATTGGTTTGATATGCTGTGTAGCAGGGCTCTGCACTGGGATTGAGGAGGTAAATTAGAAGTCATCTTTTCATTTTCAAGAAAGAATGAATCACAGATGTGCCACTTCTAAATGACTTTCTACAGGATCATTTTCTACTTCACAGAAAAAAAAACACACTGACTTTGATGATGTTAGACAATGATGGACACAAACGCACAGCAAGGAAACGGGCTAATGTGGCTAAGGTGGTCTTCAACAAGCATACGTGATAAATATTACAAATGATCAAACTGCTCTTACTTCAAAAAGCAACTTTACAATAAAAAAAGTCTTTTTTGTTTGTTTTTTGGAGCCAATTTGACCAAAAAAATGTCGGAGCCACAAAATTTATTTGGGCCTTATAATGAAGGTGATACAGCCTATTAAGTATGAATTAGCCTATCAACATCACTAATAGGTGTAAATAATTAAGATCATTAACCACATGAGACTACTCTGCAATGCGATATTTACTACTGAACTACTAATGTTGAGGGCAAAGCTCTTCTGTTTTCCTCAGCTGCACATCGCAATCGACCTTTAGGTCTGTAAAAACAATATTCTGCTTGTTCTGGAAACATCTCACCACATTACTTTTTTCTGTTGTTTGCTAATTTCTCATTGTGGTTCAAGCGTGAGAGTAAGTCAGCAGCATTAGCACACAACTCTGTCCAAACACACTGTTAAAGTCTCTGTTTTTCCTCCCTGGATTTTCTTTTTGTGGATTAGGAATCCACAGCTAGAGGGACTCAGGACCAGCCATTTATTTGTATACATCCATGTGATCCACCAGTGTTGAGGTATATCAAAACTAATAGAACGTGGGTAGCTATGGACATTTTAATTGACAAAATATGAAAACAATTGGTAAAATTTAGGTTACACGTTTTTACAGCTGGATAAACATGAGGAGTCATGTACAGAGATGATAAATAACGTCAAGAGATTGGACTCACTGCACAGATTAGCATGTCTAAACTTTTGGATGCTAGTGTATAATACAAAAAATAAATAAATAATAACTTTTCCACAATCACACGAGCCAAAGACGGCTCCATAATCACAAGTGGTCTACTGATACAGTCTATTAAATCTTATTGTCGAATTAAAAGAACAACATAACTAATCAGTGTTTAAAGACAACCTCGTCTTATTTCAGTCCAACATTTATTGTTTCATGTTGATTCCAGCTGTGTCTATTTTAAAATTCCAGATTGATTATTTTACAGTTTAATTCTTCCTCAGTGGCCATTACATTTCAGAAGACACGTTTCATTGTGACATTTCATCAACGGGGCTTTAGTGCTTCTGTCTGCTGCTTTACTCAGATAACTCGCATAACCGCCGCTGCCATGTTTGTCCTGAATGACTGACAGAAATGCTCAAGAGGAAAAATTGTGTTATGAAATAAAAGTGGGGACAAAAATGACAAGCAATTAAGTTGAAATGTTTGTCAAAATTACATGTTGATGAATTCATTATCTAATGTGGGATTCGTTCAAGATGACATTTAAAAATTCGATGGAAGCAAAAGATGACGGGAGATGCTTCACAACTTAACTTTGTAAACGTTATTTTCAAACATATATATCTGCTATTGTGTATTCTTAAGTAACTTCAGGGTAACCCCCTGACCGTGGCTCAGGGGGTTGGGAAGCGCATCAGTAACCGGATCGATCCCCGGGCTCTCTGTCCTGGTCGTTGTGTCCTTGGGCAAGACACTTTACCCTACCGCCTACTGGTGTTGGCCAGAGGGGCCGATGGCGCGATATGGCAGCCTCGCTTCTGTCAGTCTGCCCCAGGGCAGCTGTGGCTACAACTGTAGCTGCCTCCACCAGTGTGTGAATATGAGAGTGAATGAATAGTGGTAATCCATTATTATTATTAATCACAAAAACTCTTCTGTAAAACCTGATTTCTTACAAATCCAGTTGCTTAATTGCTGAGTCCTGAATGCTCAAAGCTCCCACTAAATATGAACTTCCCACAGTTCACATGAAAAGAGTAAACAGTGAATAACTATTTAATTAAAATGTAATTCTCAGCAGCAGCCGAGGGGAAAAACACATTCAGTGCATTAAATATTTAGGAATATTAGATATAACATGTTTCCTATGTTGGTCAGAGTGCGTCGACGCTTTTGTGACATAAATACACGAGAAACTTAGATTTTTAGCTCAAAGTAAATTTACTTAGCGCATAATATAAGTATTCTAAATTTAGCCATAATTTCTGAAATGCATTTAAGATTTAATAACTACTGTCCCTTCAGATGTGTGACCTCCAAAGTCATAGCTCGACTTAGCATTACATCACATCACATCCCCTCTCTTACGGTAAATGTCGATAGACTGCAGTGTGGGTTGGCTTCAGGGAAGCTCGAGTGCAAATTGCTTCTGTTAATGGTTTGACATTTGTATAGTAGCTAAGTAACTCTGCGGGGTACGAGACAGACTGCAGCCAGGTGTGAAGCTCTTAATATAACTTAAAGACTAACACATGATGTGCACCATGTGAAATATATAAGATTAAACTGCCTGTTTGTTAATGCTCTTTTATGATACTGTTTTAGGGGATACAGAAGAAAATTGTTATCCGGCTTATTTGAGGACCCTGGATATTCCACTCATCCATTTTCTTAACCACCTATCCAATTCAAAAGCCACGAGGGGGTTGGAGCTTACGCAGACTATCATGGGGCCAAACCCTAAACAGATTCACAGGATATTCCCCCTGAGAATTGACACAGTTTTCAAACATTGCTATATAACGTTTCACCTCAAGTATTCTTTAAAATGCCCGTATGTGGCTTAATAACAGGTTCATTTTTTGTGAGTCTACTATAATATGTGCATGTTTCAATGTGAGGAAAAACATTGCTGCACCTCTTTTTTTTTTCTTTTTTTAAATTTGTAATCTTTTCCTGAAATGCTCAGTTTTAGCTGTTGTGCCCTTTTGATCTCCCTCTGCTCTCCATGAGTGCACCAACAAAATTAGGTGTTAGTTAGCTTCTACAAGGTCTACAAATGTGGTTGTAGAGCACGTGGCTGTCAAAATCCTCGAGTTTATTCCAGTTTGAACTCAAATCAGACCCAGATAAAGAAGAGAATCCTGCATTCATCCTTACATTATAGATTTTACAGAGATTTCATTCAATACTATTTCTGAAATTACTTATTGTGGCCTTCAAATCTGTATTTCTTTGTGTTTATGTTGTTTAAAAAAGTATCAACAAATTTCATATGACCTGGTTGAGAAGCAAAATTTAAATCAAATGTTCTTCTTCTTGTTTTTAACATGTAACATCAACGAATAATAACAAAAAAGCTAAAAGGTTCCACAATTTGTGGTTGGCCCTAAAAATTACAACTTTAACTCACCTCTGACGTGTGGGAAAGGGATTCAAATTAGTGTTGGGTTGTGGCTGAGACGTAAAGTTGAGGAAATCGCTCTGTCAAATCATCTAAGGCTCTTGGAAAAAAGCTGAACTGGACTCTTCATCTCTCATCTGAGAAGCTTCAGTTCTACAACCAAATGGTGGAGAATCCCAGGCATAAAAACCTGGTATAAATAGAAGTTCAGTCACTGTCCCTCCAAGCTCCTTAGAATACCATGAGAACCCACAGACTCTGTCAAGTAACTAAAAATGATGGGCAGTGAGGAAGCTTCTTTTTTGAGGGTAACTGCAAGTTAGAATGCAGATGTGTGAGGCAGTGATGAGGCTAACTCTGTTTGGGAAAACCACAAAACATGTCACATGGGTGCTTTAAACTTCAGGCGTCAGGGCTGTATAAGGTTCTACATATGTATAGGTCACAATGCAAAATGCACTCCAGAAATGTGCTCCTAATTTAAATACTTTGGAACGTTGGAAGAAGACATGGTTTAAGGTTGAAATTAATCCCAGAGCAGAATAGCTCAATGTGTTTCTAATTACTCTAAAAAACTTCTATTGTTACAGTTGAAGGGGAAGACTTTCATTGGGCCAATTTTATGACATAATAATAGGCAGCTTAAGGAATATTACGCTTCAGAAGACAGAGAGGGCAGGGCTCCTCGGCAGTGCTTTCAGGTGCCAAATACATTATCCTCCACAGGGCCAATATGGGACACAGAAGATAAAACCATTTAATATATTGTACATCTGGTTCCTGTCAGGCGCTGAAAGTTGCAGTTAGTTTGTGTTTACCTTTAAACATGTTTTAAGCAGACGAATACCACAGAGACCCAGACTCTAAACACCTGGCCAAGATGACTGGATTTAAAAAGCCACCTGGCTGCAACATGATGAATATTAAGATACACAGAGTCAGCACACAATAATGTGAACCAGAAAATTAAAATTAAAAATGGAATAAGGGCAGATGCAAAGTAGAAAGCCAGAAGAAGAAGATGCAAAAAAAGCAACAGGGTGCTTTGTACCAGGAAGTGAGGTGTAATCCAGAAATTATAGTCTAGATTCATCCATTAGAAGTGCCCAAACATCTCACATCTGTTTGTAATGTATCAGAGAGGATATTACAGCAGTGGAAAGTTATGGTGCAAGTCATTTCAGCTTTGGTTAATATATTGCAAGGTAAACAGCAGGAATACTGGTGTGCACGTAACAAAGTGCCTGAGCTTGATGTTTTCTTTTTTTTTGCCAGATTACCATGTAATGATTTCCAGTTGCCCAGCACGTTGCACCAATGGAATCATCTCATGCAAATGAGCGGGCATTACATGTTTTGTCACAAAGTGTTGTTGCCTGTCAGCACTAGATAACACAAAAAGCACACTTAGGCCCTACCTCATCCCTCCCATTGCCAACCCAGCCAACACAGGGCTGATATAATCAACAGTGAGTCTATCCAGGTCCTAAAGTGATTACAAGTTGAGTGCAGCAAATCAAAAATGCCAAATAGGAAGGCTTGGAGGTTTAATGATGATTCCCAACAGAAGGGCTCCATCTACATAAAGAACAGCAACAAAGGTCTTGCGTTAGGAATAGGCAGGAAAATACAAACCTTTCCTCTCAGTGTTGTTGGGGACCTGTGAGGTGTTGATGCCCTTGGCCATCTCCTGGTTGGCGGTTTCCTTGGTGACCACTGAGCCTTTGAGCTTACTCTTCGGGGCGTCCAGGGCTTTTAGCTTCTTGGCATGTTTGGTGCCCTTGTAGTGGGCCAGGGCCTGGCTCTGTGAGAAGAACAAATAACAGGCTGTGGGAAAGTGGCTACAAAGTCTGGATGAATTAAAATATGAAAACTAAAAGAACACAGTCAGGGTCAATGAAGCAGACTAAACATAATTAGCAGGCTCAATATCCCTTGCAGTCCAGCAAAAAGTGTTGACTTTGTTTCAGCCAATTTTAGAAAATAAGTATTAAAGCTAAATGTTTAATACACCGAGGTACCACTGGCGTTCAAAGTTATTTATGTGGTTTATGACTGACTGAATAGCTACTACCTTTCCTCCACATGTACTAGTAAAGGGAGCATTTTTGGATCAAATATTAATTTGTTGTTCCACAGCCAATGACTAGTTTATAAGGCCTGGATGTCAAATATTTTACCTATAAGAGGAATTTTGCTAAATCAGCTCATTATATCAACAAAATAGTTGCTGTTGCACCTCCTGGATAGGTGCTAAAGTTGAATTTTTCTGGCTACTTCAGCTATAGCCATAAAAGTTTGCATGAAATGATCATTAAGTCTAAATATGAGGCTACTTTCTCCAAATGGGACCTGTTATGATTATTTCCAGCTCCAGATTTGTATTTGTGGAATCT
Organism: Pundamilia nyererei; assembly: GCF_000239375.1. NCBI lineage: Eukaryota > Metazoa > Chordata > Actinopteri > Cichliformes > Cichlidae > Pundamilia > Pundamilia nyererei. Next base: position 268,644 of record NW_005187539.1, on the reverse strand, counting down.
ACTAGAACAACTTTGCATGAGTCACAGATCAAAACAATTTTTATTTATCCTAAACGGAGCCTTGCTGCAGCCCTTTAATTCACCCTCTCTCTGAATTCAATTTCATTTCAGTTCAATTTGTTTATAAAGCACTAAATCCCAACAGTGGTCACCTCAAAGTGCTTTATATAGCAATGTAAAGACCTTACAACAATACAGAGAAATCCCCACCAATCAAACAAGCCCCTGTGAGCAAACACTTGGTGACAGAGGGAAAGAAAAACGTCAGATTAGCAGGAAGAAACAAGCTCAGGGAAGGGCAGCCATCTGCCATGAGTGGCTGGGGGTGAGGGGAGGAAGACAGGACTGAAACAAGATGTTTTAGTTCCTCTTCTCTCCCTTGGAGCCATCTTTCATTTGATTTGCTGGACTTACAAACAGAAGGTTTGAACAGCAGGTGGGTGGGGCTTCTGTGCTCACCCACACCTGTGTGCCTGATATGATCGTCCTCGGGACATCCATTTTCACTAGAGTCACAATGGGGAGGAAACCTGGGCGTTTAGATCAGCTATTTATATCTAAATCCATGCATCTACATATCTACACTATATATTTTACAACAATAATAACTTGATGTCAGTGATTAAGAAATTTTTGTGACCCATGAAGTTTAATTTATGCAGTGGCCATTTGTTTTAAAGTCTGAGCACGTAACGCCACCAAGATTCACCTTCACAACAGATTCATCAAGTCGCACAGAAGGGGGACATATGCAAAGACTTTGAGCTGCCCTTGTTTACCTCTGCGCACTTTGCCTGTGGCAGGAATGAAGGTTTTAGGACGGATCCAATTGGAATAAATAAATACGCCAAGCATGCATCCCCAGAAGACACCGGTAAGCAGTTTTATTTATGCACCGCGGTGGGGATATTTACCAAAGACTGCTGGGATAGAAAGCCCTTTCCAGGTAGTATCTCTGGATTAGCATATTGTTTCTTTCTGTCCTTTTCAGTAATTAGTGTGCAGCGGTTTGGATTATTTTTAAATGAAAGGAAAACAAGAACTCGGGATCACATAACAAAGTTCTTGTAACATGCCTTTTGGGCATTCAGTATATTACCTAAAATGGTCCGCAATATAGTGTGCAGACTGTGAACTTTGGCGAATAACATGAGAAAGTGCACTAGAGTATGTGACAAGTTAATAGGATGAGACAAGTAAAGAGGTGTCATTACACTAGGTGCATAAAGTTGCCAAGAACTCATAGTTCAGTAATTTTGTTGGCAAAGGAAATTGCTGGAGTGCTTCGAACATTCCCCCTTCATCCTAGGAACCACTTTTGGATGAAGCCTCACTTTTTCAAAGAGCGTGTGCATCTTGTTCTGGCAAGAAACCATTCATTTTAGCCCGCATTCATCACCCTCCAGGTATCAAAGACATAAGTTACCGTTTGTCATGAGACACAGCTGATATGGATGGGTGTTTAATGCAACCACAGAAATAATTCATCTTTCATTAAAGCAATGAAGTGGAAGAATTGCCTGAACTCCGAGTCTGGCACATGCATGATTAAAACTAGAATGGAAATCATTTGTTTCCCTTTCAGGTGCTCTGCGAGAGGTGAAAACACATCAAACAAACCAGCGTTGCAGGGTTTCTTTAGGATTTAGAGAGGCTGCTGGAAACCGAAAGGTCACAGTTTAAATTCCAGTGTATCCATCAACAGCCGTGAACAATTCAGCCCCCTTGTGCATCATAAGTAAACCTCAATAAAAGTGCTGGCAAAATAAAATGGAAACTCTAAGCTTTGTTTTGCTGTGACATTAGGCTGGCATGTTGCCTGATTGTTTTGTCTACATAGAGCCTGAATAAGGTTCAGAGTCACGATGGGAAAAGTTATGACGAGAACTTTTCTGTGAAAGGTGTGCAACCATAATAATGGAAAAACCACAGCAGTAAAGGGTCAAAACACAAAGACACATCACAGTACAACTACTTTAACCTGTGTTTACACATTACACACGTTTTTCTTTTCTAAATATGTATATTTAGAAAGTACTCTTCTTATTAAATCCCTTGTTGACCCTATTATGGGCAGCTTGAATAGCTAATTCAATAGCTAACTGAAAAGCCATCGCATTGTATTTGTATAAAAGATCTTAATTTTACTTAGTTTTGGTTTATTCTCAGACCTCAAATTAGTTTCATTTCCAGTTTCATTTTTACTCCACTGTAAAATTCCCATTTAACTTTAAATGGTGCGTCTAAACTCTAAAGGCCCAATTATCTCCTTTATTTGTTAGTGCAGTCTAAAATGTCGGTCCAGGTGACCAGAAATGTGATTTAAGATAAATGTTAATGCTCTCTGCGGCTACTAGATTTGTAGCCTAAATAAGAAACCAGTTGATAATATTTTAGAAACTTTAGAACAGTTTTAAAATTCCCTTTGTGAGGAAAACAGACAAAACCATAACCTACATCTCAAAGATACTATAAATGTTCTTTTCATTCCCTTTTTGTGTTATATTAATTCTACTTTGATTATCTGTATGTCTATGCATTTAAAGAAATTTTAAATAAATCTTGTGAAGTAACTGTTATTTCAGCTACTGCAGTTTTTCAGTCATGTATGGGACATTTAAAAAGTTCAGCTGATTCAATTAAACATTTGTACAGAAGTCAGGAAATTCAAAGGAAAATAACCAGAATCCTTATACTGGCCACTGTCTCGCTGAAGAAGATTAGTTGGTTTTGACTTCACAATTCAATTAATTTAATATCATTTAAATAAGACTATGACCCATTTCTTCCATAAACAGAAAAGCTGTTTTTGGTGATTCAGAGCAGATGAAACTTTAAGTTCAGGGGAAAGTTCACAATCCAACATTAATGATTAATGTAATATTCAAATAAAATTATCTCCAAAGCCCAAAACTGATGCAATGGAGAGTAAATCTATTCATTGTGTTTTTTTCATATGTAGATTTCTTTTTTAATGGAGATGGAACCATCTACCACTTTTATGTGTAGTATTAAGTTTATACACCATTTTTAGCCTGCCATCAATCTTTATGATTTGCACAGTGTGTATACAAACCTTTCTAGCCAGTAGTATCATGACGGTGCACGCTATGGAACTCAGAAAGTTTGTAGTGATGTTGTTTTAGGGGATTTTAAGTTCTTATTTTGAAAAGAGCTGAGTCTCTTACACAGTGCATGCAACCAGAAACCCACCCATTCACATTCCTGTGGATGAGTTAAGACCCCAGTAAATGACTCCAAGTCACAACAAAGAAGCACCAGTCGTTGTTTTAACCCATAACAGCCAGTGTGCGGGCCTCAGTCTGATGGGGAGCAAGGGCATGTCTCACAGCAAGAAGCCGCTCCCAAGTCTGATTCATAGTGTGACTCAAATGTGTTGCGACTTACGTCAAATCCAAATGAAAATAAACACATTCTTAAAACACATTTTCATCTGGTACCAGCCTGCAGCCAACACCTGGTTGCTGTTGAGTTATTATTAGATTTCCCTCAATAAAGTTAAATCCAACTCGATGGTTCCTGTTGCTGTAGGGTAGGGTCATAAATTTTTAAGGATTAAACTGATTTGTGAATAAATGTTTAATCCAAAGTAAAATATCTGTATGACATTCTTATGTATTATTTACTGTACTACATGTACAGGTCATCAGTAACTTTAACTACTGAAGTTAAACTTTTATTTTTGTAATAAAAAATAGGTTTATGTTAATAAATTATTCTAATACATCAGTAAATTGTGTTTCACTATTGTAGCTTGTAACTATGAAGCCGTTTTTTAAGACTAAAATAATGACTTTTTCCTTAGACACCAACTCATGTCAACCTCGGCCCTCATGATGAACAAAATGTGGCTGTTATTACTGGTCTTAATCAGGCAAAGCAAGATCAATGAAAAACAATGACACCCAGGATTATTAATATATATATATGAGGGAGTCATTATATATTTCCAGTCATTATATATGACATACGTGAAGAAACTGTCCAAAACTGTGCAGTTGCTGAGCGTGCCTTAATAAAGAGTTGAGTTGTCCCAATCAAGATGTCCAACAAGCAATCCAAAACAAATCCCTTTTTTCTTCCCAACTCTTAGAACAACTCCTGAAGCTTCTTCATTTGTTTGCTAAGCGGAAGAAGCTGCTTCATGTGTTTCCTCACCAAATCCTGGGCAGCTGCAGTTCTTGATTTCACTCCCAATGGTGCTGCAGCCAACACCATGAAGAACACTAAGAGCAGGTCCAGGAAGAACAGAGCCAGCAGGCAATGATTCTCTTGAATCACTCCACACCAGCCCAGGAGCCAAAAATCAGAGTCACGGCACCAATAAATAACTCAAGGTTTATGGTGGGGGTTCTGGGGCAGTTTTTTTGGGGGTTTTTTTGTTGCTTTTTTTGGATTGAGAGATTCTTTACTCCTGATAGGGATTAACACAACCCCAGGGAGGAGACACACATCCCTTTCGTGTTGTGTCAGAAAGGACTTTGGGGGAAAAATCTCAAACGGGTTCGCTGTGGCGAACTTTGTGAATAAGGAATCGACTGAAAGTATTGATAAAGTACTGAAACGTAAAGTTGAAGGGGAAAGCAGGTATTTTATGACGCATTGTATAAAACCACTTGAAGCCAAAGTAAGTCAGCTATTGTTTGATGAAAACAGGTGTTCACCTGTTCCACAGGTGGGTCTTGCTTTGTGTTTCTGATGTCCTTTTTCTCTGCCTGTTTCTGTCAGTGGGTGCAGTCAAGTCGAATTTGTTGTGGAAGGTTTTTAACTGAGTGATGTGACCTAAACTGAATGACAGTCTTAAAAAGAACTGCTTAAATGAGCTAAGTACTAGGAAAAGGTGCTTTAATGGTTTCTTTCTTACCTCCTTTAGCACTTTGCTTACAAAAACAATCAGCATAACTGATGAGTGGCACAAATCGAATCCTTAAATATTAAATAAAGGTGCGCTTTCTATTTAATGCCATAACTTGTTGACAGGTTTTAAATTTTCACTGGCAGACTGTTAAATCAGCAGCTGAACTGTGAACATTATGCTGCTGTAACAAAATCTCCTTCTTATCAAGGCGGTTTCTTCATTGCCTTCTCTGTCTGCTGTTGTATTACTGGCCTTTAGAATTATCATGAAATTAATTTTTACCTTAGGCCAGATGGGATAAGAATAAAATGCTCTATTGGGATAATATCATACTCTCAGTTCTTGCAGATATGATGGATCTGATGAGTCAGGATTTTGTATGTGAGAAGAAGGATTTTAAATTAAATTCTGGTTTCAATATTAAAGACCTCTGGTACTAACTAAGCCCCCCTAGTTCTAGTACTTTTGCTGCAGTGTTTTCAGAGATTGTTTAAAACAGCCAGATAAGAAGGAATTATAATAATCTACCAAAGAAGTAACAAATACATGAAATTGTTTTTCAACATCATTCTGAAGAAGAATGTTTCTAAATTTAGGAATGTTTTACAGATGAAAGAGTGCATCTTTATTTGTTTAATGTAACCACCGAAAAGAATATGCTGGTCAAAAATAACTTTCAGATTCCTCATAGTGTTGCTGTGCAATGCCAAAGTAATGCCATCCGGAGTAAGCATGTGGTTGGACACCTTTCTGAGGGTTTTAGGACAAAATAGCATAAGCACTGAAGTACTGCTTATCCTTCTCTCTTTAATACATGCCTGATAGTAGTTTAACTAACTGATCTCTGTCATCTGGCGTCACTGATAAATAGAACTGGGTATCATGTGCAAAGCAATGGAAATGTAAAAACTGTCTTTTTTCATGCATCCCTAAGAGAAGGAAAAAAAAAATATTGGTCCCAACACGGAACCGTGTGGAACTCCAAGAATAACATCTGTATTCAAGGGGGAGTCCCTTGAACTAGTCAGATGGATATGACTCAAAATAGTGCAACGTGTTTCCTTTAATACTGCGTCATTTAGTCTCTGTAGGAAAATGTTGTGAATAGCACTATCGAATGCTGCATTAAGGTCTATGAGGACAAGCAGAGAGATGAGCCCACTGTCAGTGACCACAAGAAGATCATTATTTCATTATTAGTGTTGTTTTTGTTCTATGATGAGCTTTAAATCTAGACTGAAAGTCTTCAAATAGAGTAAGATATACTTCACTTATCACTGACTTGGGAAATTCTTTTGTTACAGCATTTTAAAAAAATAAACACAACAAAAATATAGCACGTAGCTTTAAGAAGTAGAATGATGTATGTCAGTAAATAATACAATGTTGTTAAAATGTTAAAAAATATCTGAGTCAGGTAACAACTAGTCAGAAACCAAAATAAATATGATAAAGCAAACTAATCTGGGTTTAAATGACAAATATTAAGTGTATATAATTAGCTAAAAGAATTCAAGATTCTGTGCTCCGCTTTTAGTCGCCATTCTGTTTTCCACCTCACTATTTCCAATTATATTTCATTTGTTTTTTTATCAGCCTTCTGGAGTTTGTTCTCTCTGACTTTCTATAAGTTCAGTAGGCTTTGTATTAAAGCTCACTTTTTGTTAAGTAGTCTGCATTTGGGTCTTCATTTTGGTAAATTATAATTGCTTTCCTTTTTCCTGAAGCCACGTAATAGTATTTCTTCAGGCATTATCGCTGCTTGTTATTCAAATTACAGAAAAATATGGAAGGGGGAAAAAAGAACAGGCTTGAGATTATTAAGCAAGGTCTCCGGAGAGGAAATTATTTCTCTTTTCCACAAAATAATGCCGATACAACTAATAACACAATAATGATGAAAACACTATTAAAGTGGTGACAATTCATGTTGCCAGAGCAGTGAATTAAAATGTCACTGATAGCTCAGAGGCTGCGTTACTGATAGTTTTTTAAAACTTGTTTTGCCATTAAAGCCTTAATTAATTGTCATCATGAGCACAAGGAACATTAAGCTGAGTTTTAATTCATACGCTGGGGTTTTGGTGGATTTGCAATAACTTGCAAAAAAAAAAAAGTAAAAGCAATAAGTAGATGTTCCAGATTTCCTGTTTTTGTCTTCTTCTGCTATGATGGGAATATTATTTTTATTCACTGACGTGATATTTAAAAAAAAAAAAAAAATCTACCAGTTCACTCACATCTTTTCACCAATATTATTTTTGTTGTGCACGTGCATGATACAATGTCAAGTAAAAAACAGTCCAAACTGTAGAGTTGTCTTTGTCTGCATTTATTAGAGCTAGCACAGCTGCAGCTTTACATCAATCTGAGAGAGGGCAATTCAATCTCATCTCCTGCCGAACTGCTTATGGAAATATTATTACTGCTGTGTTGCACCTAAAGAGACCACAGTGTTTATTCCAACATGAGACCGAAATGTTAACTTGTCATAATAATAACATCAACGCCAGGGTTTGTCAGTATGAATTTTGAAGAAAACAGTAGCTACACAGGGTGGACTGAAAAGCCTTGTCCTTCATACTCAGAAAGAAAAAGAAGATGCCATAATTTTTTAAACCCTGGGATATCACACATTTTCAGACAGCCTCTTAATGAATGCATTTATAGTGTTGCTTCGGGTTACAAAGAAAAACGCTAAGATCAAAACACAAATACAAAGCCTGACTCATCATCACAGCTGGACATTCATGGCATGGAGTGGGTGTGAATGTTGGAGTGTTGTTTTCTGAAAGTGACAGATGATGGGCGACACAGGCTGACCATACAACACGCAGTGCAGACAGAGAGCATCCTTCTTAACCCTCTGTTATAAAATACCAAAAGCACAAACCCAAATAGACTTATTGGGGAATTGGAACAGCCAGTGCTGAGTAAAAAATCCCAATCAGTGCCACTCACAGATTTAAAGAATGAAAATGCACTTGATTTAGGAACAGCATATTTTTGGATAGAGTCCAGTGGTGATGCTTAATTTTCTGCATCCAACTGACACATTATCAGTTAAAAATCATTTTCAGTATGCCTCATAAACCTGGGAAAAGTAGTGAAGTAATAACACGATAAAACATCAGGTTTGTTCTTTAGAATTGTGAAAGCTGTATTCTGTATACGAGATCAGGGTCGAAAAACAATCTTCTGTTTACTTAAAAGTAGGCAACACAGAATCACTGTGTTGTCTGTGAAAAACGGAGAGAAAAGAGCTCCAGAAGTGGAAAATAAGAGTGACCTCCACAGCGTGACTATTTAATTATGCTTTAGGACATAAACACTAGGAAACAATGGGCTCATCAGCATTTCCTAGCCTTTTTTTTTTCCATGTACTGATTTTAAGGAATATGGATATACATGAACACACATCAGCACACACCTATCTTGCAGGTTATGTCTTTGTGCTTGTTTCCTAGGTTATATATTGGCAACCTGTCCAGACAACAACCCCCCAGAACCCTGAGATAGATACACTGTTAAGAAAATAAATCAGTGGATGCGTGAATGAATGTCCAAAAATGTTTTTCCCCTCACCAAGGCCTTCACCAGGTTAAAGAAAGGATTCCTTGTCCAGTCAAATAAATCATTCACAACCTTTACTTCAGTCAGGACCACTTTAAGAAGATTGTGGTTTCCAGTATGTGGAAAGCTGGAGGTGAGGACAGCAGCACAGAACACAGAGTACTGACAAAGTCACGGTTCACAGCAACGGGGTTCGAGGTTTGAATCCTGCCTGGGGCCTGTCTGTGTGGAGTTTGCATGTTCTCCCTGTGTCTCTGTGGGTACTCTGGCTTCCTCCCACAGTCCAAAGACATGCATGTGGTTAACTGGGGATTTAAAATTGCCTACAAGCAGGTGGACTGCTTGATTTCCTTGTCTCTCATTTTTCTAAGGCTTCAAGGAGGCAAGCTTGATGTATCTTTCGTATTACATACGTGAAGCTCTCATTAAAAAAAACACCCACCCTTATTCAAATGTTGCTCAATGTTTTTATTTGACCGTTGAGACATAAACGTTCTCAGATCATCAATTCATATGATGTTGGGGCCCAATAAGTGAATTTACTCTGGTTTCTATGTAGGTCTGTTCCTCAGTGACTCCTGCTTTTATCTGAGCTCCCAAACACAAAAAAGTCAGCCCTGGTTGCAAGGCAGGCAGGCAATGAGCGAGACAAGAACCTAATAATTATTAAAACAGGCCATCCTCAGAGCTTGACAAATAACATTTGTCGTGTGGTCAGACAGATTTGGGTAACCTAAATGGAACAAATTAATCAAAACAAGAAAGTAAATTGTACTGTGCACACAACAGCATTCGTGCACTGTGTAGTAAAACAAGGTCGTGACATACATAAAGTGTTTATTTCTCCTTAGTGAAAATAGCAGGATTTATAGATGTGAGAACAGGGGTGTGCGTGTGCGTGTAGCTGTTCTGTAACAGCCTGCACATCATCATTTGCACATCACTGAAAAAGGTAAACAACGTGGAAGATCATCATGTGTAATGTTACTGCACTTTGGCATGACACTTCTCAGGCCAGAGGCTGCAGACTTATCAACATGTGTTCTTCAGATGGCTGCAGGAATTTAATGAAGTAAAGGAGAGCGGTTTTCATTAAGCAGCAGTGGACAACAAATACCAAAATACCAGCGATTCTCTCTTCATTACCTTATTTGATTAAACCTCCCAGCCCTTTGTTCCCTCCCTTTGCACTTGGCACTAAAATCCTGCACAGGTTGGCAAAGCAATTTTCAGTGGAATTTTTTTCTGCTTATGTAAACACCATCATCATGTGAATTAATAATCAGCAGCTTCTCTGTGTGTGTTTGGCTCACATTCTTTCTTGCTTGCTCTCTCTGTATCACACACACAAAACACTAACTAATGTCACTCATGATCATTTTGGTCTCAGCCTCTCCTGACACGCTTACTGTGACGTGTACATTTGTTCCTTTGTGTTTCAAGAAAGAATATTGAGAAAGAAAACCTATTAGCTTGTAAAAGGGCTAAAACGTTAACTGGATAAAATCCACAAAAACAAAAGTCAAGGTAAATAAATGAAGGACTTATTTGAAATGCAGTCGATGTAAACTGGAAATAAAGTGCTTCTTGTGATGGAGCAGATGAGACTATCTGGTGACTCACTCGCACTTAACAAATTGCAGACTTGAGGCATGTTTATGACCCTAACTCATAAACATGACTGCAAAGTAAAGCAGAAAGATCTTAAAATCCATTAAAGCTGAGAAGGTTTTTTTCTTTTTAAGATCTCAGGCCATTAACTGGTTTTTAACTCGACTGTCTTCCGTCCTCAGAATGTTTCAGTATTGAGTATGAAGGACAGGTCGAGCTTCTCTCCCTGCATCATCTCACATTTATGATAAACGATCACTGGAGCAAATTAAAACAATTCCCTGTTGTATCCTTGAATAAAATAGAAGAAAACAGCTCCTGAGTTCATTTTCAACCCCTTCTCTCTCACAGTGCTACCTGTCCACTGACAGCTGAACACAGGCTCTATTTCTCTAATGAAGCTTTAAATTAACAGCTGATGGATAGTAAATATATACTAAGGCAGATTTCCCCATGTAAAACATAATAATCTCATTCTGAGTAATCACCTACCCATTCAGTGTTTGAAAAGAATTGATTACTCATTTAATCATGGAGCCACCACACTGCTATTTGGGGATACAGCTGATTTAACGGCGTGCAGCAGGAGCCGTGATTTTCCTTTTACAATTTTTGATTACTTTGAAAATGGTATGGAAATCAGGTGCAGGAAGAAATGAAACCCATCTGCCTGTCCGTCATTTAAATTTAGCGAGCTAATAGCATTGCCATGCATTTCATTACAGCACATTAGAGCGAGCACATATAATCTAATGAAGGCAAAAATACATTCGGTTTGGAACATATGATATATATTACTGAAACTCAGTGTGATGATGACAAATATAAGGACAAGAAATCCTATCGTACTGAAGCTGTTATGAGCTTTGCAGAGCGAAAGAGAGCTACACGGCATTCTGAAACAACTCAACGTGTCGAGACACTTACGTTTTGTATCCAATCTCTCCAGATGATTTGGAAACACAAATTTAATGATTACCCGTTTTAAAAAGGGTTGTTCCTATCCATGTTTCTAATTTTGTGTTGATATTTTTTGGACCACAAAAACTTTGCATGAATCACTTTAAATCATGTACTTCATCGTCTGTCCATTAAAGCTCTTTTATTTCACTTTAAAACAACTTTACTGTGACTGGCCATAATAAAGATGTTATTAAGATCCAAAAACAGAAAACAGTTAGAAACCATTACCACCACTGTAGCCATATATAGTTAGATCCATAATTAGATATTAATGCAATTTTTGTAATTTTCCCTCTGTACACCACCACACAAAATACTCAAGATATGATTAAAGTGCAGATTTTAAACTTTAATACAAGAGTTTTATCAAAAGTATTGAATTAACTGTTTCATAGGCTCAAAAGTAACTGAACAGCTGACTGATAGATTGTTTTACAGCCAAATGAGGCCTGTTGCTGTGTTATTCCATGACAGATTAAACAGATTCCAAGTATTAAATTAGAATTTGTCATCTTTTCATTGGGCTTCTTTCTATGAGTTCTAAAGATATGTTGATGTGAGTGAAGGACGCCATAACTGTGCTGAAAAACCAAAATAAACTATCAGAGAATGAGCAAAAACTTTCAAAATAACCAAATCAACAATCTGGTACATTGTAAAAAGAAGGAATGCACCGTCCTGCTCAGCAACCCGGCCACAACAATCCAGTTCAGCAACATCAGAAGCCTGCAGAAAACAACAACTCTGAATAATCACAAAATCCTTTCTAGAACACTTTCAAGCAGGTCGAGTTATCATTGTCAATGTCTACAATTAAAAGATGTCTTCATCAGTGTAATCACAGAGAGTTTACAACAAGGTGAAAGCCAGTGGTTGCACTCAAGAGCAAGGAGATCAGATTAAACTGTCAGAAAATGCTAAAAAGAGCGGCACGCTTCTCAAACCAAGATTGACTCGTGCGAGAATGATGGGAAGAGAAATGCATGAAGAAACGCCAGCCTGGTCTCATAACCAAAATCTGTCCATAAAATGAACACAATTCTCTGTTAAATAAGGTTTCAACTTATGATAGTGATCATGAACTCATTAGGAAATGTTCTTGAGGCAATAATCAAGTGTTGCCCTTTAATGTTGCATTCACTTTTTAGATCTATGTGCAGTCTATGGGCCAGACTTACAAACATGTTACCCCAGTACAAACTGGGTTTTGGTGTAAAAAAGAAATGGTCGGTATTTACAAAAAACCCACAGTGACAAGGTTGTGTGTCTGAGGTGAGAGATCATTTTTGCAATGATCTTGTGGAAAATGTAGGGAGGAGAATATTTAAATCAAACGTTGAGACTGATGTTTGCACCCATTTTATTGATGACAGCACTGATATTTAAGGCATGTCTACTGTGAATATCCATGACAGTTTTATCTGTACATGTTCTGTTTCATAGGTGAGCACTATGCTTTTTTCTTTTTTTTGTTTGGTACACAAATTGTTTTCTCTCCTTCTCTTCCTCACTATTTCTCACCTCTCTCACAACAAGGTAGTGAGGCTTTTAATTGTGTTTTTCAGTGGATAAATGGAGACTCTCCTGGGGTGTGAAGAGGACATTTCCTCCACCAGGTGTGCCGTGGATTCCAGCAAGTTTTCCCCACACAGGAGACAAGCCTGACAGGAATTATTATCAGGATTTAATCACAGGAAGTCAGCTGCAGTTTTAGCTGCTGAACTGTAGGTCAAACATGATCCAGAAGAGTGTCAGGTGGCTCTGACTCGAGTGTGTCAATTTTGAATATGAATATACTTTATAAAAAATTATAGGTTACATTTTCTTTTTCTTATCTAACTGTTGTTGTTGTGGGCGGTACACCCTATTTCAGCTGATATAGGGCAAAAAAATCACACACTATTCTATGAGATTTAGAAATATTCCATAAACCCTTTAAATTCATGCTCTCCATAGAGCCAAAGATGATGTATTGATGCAGGCTGTTTGTAAAGCAACGACGTGGTGTAGATGGAGCTTTTTTCTGGTTTTTTTTGCAGAATTAAAGCCCGGCTCAGAAAAATCAAAGGCACCCATCTGGTAACACTGGACTATGATTTACAAAATAAATGCCATGTTGTAGAAAAAAATAATACTTGCAACTCTAAACTCATCCTGGTAGGCATTAATTAAGAGTCAGTTTATCATAGACAATCTGGGCTCCATCTGCAAACCAAGATGAAACCTCCAGGGCTGAAAAATGAAGAAACATGGAAGCAGAAAAAAAAGCAGTTCCTCTTGGTGCCACTCGGGGATGACTTCAGAAGACACCATAGAGCTGTATGTTAAAATGCAACTGAAATATTTACAGCCTGGTTAGGGCAGTGATGGGCAGTTGTCGCCACCTGGTAAGTCTCATCTGCACTAACTGGACTCACTGACATGGACCTTTCCACCATGTTCATCCTATTGATGCAATTAATATTGGCTGCTGTGCAGTACCCACCATACAAAAAGCTTGTATTTTCTACTACAGAGAAAATGAGAAAGTAGAGTATGATATGAGGTGCATCTCAGTGTCAGCCATATATATTTACATTGAGCAATATACTGGGATAATCATAATTAGAGCTATTTGTATCTATTAGACATGTTTTATAAAAGTTTGTATCTTTATAATATATTTTATTATTTAATATAGTTCCATTAGTTTCTGTTCTTACTGTCATGGACTGTGACAGTAAGAACCACATAATTTCTTCAGGTATTGATAAACTATTCTGATTCTGATTGGTGAGATGACCTCTTGTACTGCATTGGACCCATGCAGTTTATGCAGCTTGCTAACCCAGCGGTTCCCCACTGAAGAGCATTTAACCCTAGAACACTATCGCTGGGTGATTTACACCCGAGAAAATACATTTACATGATTTCTCACTCCTGCAGCTGTTTGCGTGTTGAGGAGCCTGTGCCATCACCAGGGAAGTCTCAAATGTCCCAGGAATGGGTGGACCAAAGACCAGCTTTCCAGAGTCATTATTTTGTTTTAGGAGTTTTATTTTTCATTTTGTTAGACATGGCACAGTTGAAAGTAAAAGAAGACCACTCTAATTTGTCATGTGTTGTCATATTTTGATATATTTGATTACTGTTCATTGGTTATATTATACCGGGTATAAATCACCCGGCATTAGTGATCGTGTTACTATTTATAGCGATAGTGTTCTAGGGTTAAAAGAAAGCAGGTTGTAGGCCCACCCACCCACACTGACTTCACTTTTCAGACCCTAAGATCAAGGCCATCTTTTTATATGCAGTCTATAATGATTTAATAATAAGTACGCAGTGGCTCGTAAGGTTATTGGAATGCAGCGTTCCTGTCATTATGTCCTGTTTCATTCATTTACATCACAAAGATATTTTTTTATATCATCCTTTTGTCTTGTTCACAGCTAAAACCAAACCCTAACAGAGCACGACATGCACACACATTTAATGCACTGCTAAATTGCTCTTTGACTGTCCCCACGCAGTGAATGAAGAAAATTCCACCTTTTCTCTTTAAAACTTCTATGTTACCCTTTAATCTTACCCTTTAGCCACAGTGACAGTATGTGTTACCGTGTGCAATAGAACACCTTCAACTTCAACAGAGCATTAAGACAGTATGGCTGACAGCAGGGCAGGAAGAGTTTTAAACTTTCTCCTGTGTAGGTTGTGATGTGATGCCATTTTTCTCATGTCTTTCTTTTTCTTTTCAGTGTTCATCTCTTGCAGGAGTACTTGTGACTTTTGAACTTTCTTTCCTCTTCAGAAGAAAACTTCCTCACCTGTGAGTTGAACCTCAGTTGGCAAACGCTGCAGGAGACGTGCTTCCTCTTGGCGGTGGGAGGGAGTCCGAGGGTGTGATGGAGGACGGCTTTCTGCACCGGGTCCATCTGGAGGATGGAGAAAGACACACAGAGAGAGGATAATTAAAACGGTGCTAAAGCCGACCTGTAAATCAGCTTCATTCCGCTCGCTCGCTTGACTGTGAAAAGAAAACAGGCTGCCTGGGGCTTTCTAGAAAGCCAGACATCCATCTTCCCCTTCAACAGGTGATTTCTGGCTCAAACATTAAAACTGAATTAATGGTCTATTTGCTTACTTTAGGCATACGCCACCACTCTTTACTAATCTTACAGTAATGGCTTTTGGCAAACTCCCTCAAGGGAACAATTACAGCACACCTGTGGCTTTTTTTATGCTATTTTTAACGGCATGTTCTCACCTGAAAGCACATTAAATTTAACTTGCTAGAAGGTGAGCGAGATCTTTCCTATGCCTACCAAATCTCAGATAATATACTGTCGTTGAATGGCCACTTGAGCTTGGCTCCAAATTCAAGCCAATCTCTGTAGACGACCATAACATGCAGAACTTAACAGCAAAAATAAACACAGTGGCTGTGTAGTGGTTAACACATTTGCCTAACAATCAAAGGGTCCCAGGTTTGATTCTGGGAAGAGACACAAATACCTTTAGCGCTGCCTCAGGAAGAACATCTGTTAAAAAAAAAATCTGCCAAATCAAATGTGGAACTACCTGCTGTGGTGATCGCTTGAGAATAAAGGAGCTAACACCAGAAATAAACATGTTCACAGTAGATTTGCGACCTGTCCAGGGTATATTCTGCCTCGTGCCCTACGACAGCTGGGATAGGCTCCAGCTTCCAACATTGCTGCTGCTTTCTCTTCTTTCCATGTACCATACACATGTGAAAGAGACCAGAAAAAAGCAAATTGCTCTTTCACTTTCAGCTCAACTCATTAAACCCCAAAAGCACTGTAAAAACAAAGCAGTGTGTGTTACTCTTTGGATATTGGAAATGCAGCTGCTTTATTGTGAACTGCAATTCTTTAGTGTGTAGGCATAAGTGATATCAAGCTGTGCACAGGTAATAACTGTTAGCACGATCAATTCTTTGTTCATTTGACAGAAGACAGAATACTAGTGCCCAAACTCCACAAATATGAGCAAATGCCCTTCAGCTGCACAGCGACTGCACTTTAGAACTTGCACAGCTTCGTGTTGCTTGTCTGTTTGGTGTGTGTGTGCCTCCCTCTGTGTGCTGACAGAGCTTTGGGGAATGAACAAACACATCTGCCTCTCTCATGAAAAAGTCTGAATAGGCACCACTTGGCTGGGGAAAGTGGAAAGGTGCCGGCTCCGCGTGGGAGGATTAACTAACACACCTCGACAATTGTGCTGCAGAAGGTGGGCACAGTGATGTTACACTGTCGCTTTCAGTGGAAGCTGTTCAGCTGAACTGAAGCATTACTTTAAAAGTATTTGTGTGCAGAGGTAGAAAAAGAAGCTTGATGTATTTTTTATTGGGATTAGAAAAAAAAGAAAAAGACGAACAGCGGTGCCACAAAGTGGAACCAGGCAGTTGTCTTTTTAAAAAAATTCAAATCTTTGGTCATCTTTAAAAAGTTTTACCTCTTATTGGTCTATACTGACAATGATTACTGACATTTTGATCTTCACCCACGTCAGCCATGGGCAGGCAGCAGGAGTCAGACAAACAACTTGAAAAGGACTAAAACAGGAAGGGCAGTAATTGTGTGCAGGTGACAGCAATGACTGGAACGTTACAGCAGCTTGGCAGCAACAATCTGGAAAAGACCGGCTAAAAACTGTATCTCTGCTGGGACTCAACGAATGCCTAGTGGGTGGGCAGAGTAGCCGCAAGGTCAGCTGTTCTCAAGAGGAGGTAAACTGTCTGAGGGCAACTTGAGTATAGCTGACGTAAGACAGGCAATGGAAAATTCCAGGGAAGACACAGGAAAAGTGGGAGAAGAAAACTGCTGAACAAAAGAGCGGAGGAGGAGTTCAGACATCATCCTGACAGAAATCCTGCTCTGATGATAGAGATCCCTGCAGGAACCTAGACGCATGATGAGCAGGTTCACACTGACCTAATGGTGAAGCAAATATTCTGGAGCAGAGTAAAGCACTTTGGAGCAGTGAATTACACTTCTGATTTCTAACGTAGTTCATTTGAATTATTTCCTATTGATTAAAACCCAAGACAATGTCTGGGAAGCACGATTTGTTGAAGCTTAGCCAGAGGCAACAGGCTCAGAGCAGAATCAGATGTGCTGCTTTAATGAAAGACTATTGTAATGGGAGTTTGGTGCTTTTAGTATAGTTTTATAAAGTCACCAAAACCACAACAGAGAAATGAAAAAACAAGTTTATACCCTAGAGTTGTGTGTTAAAAGATATGCCCTTTAAGTAAACTGTGAGGTCATGATCCAAAGTTTTTCCTGGAAGAGAAAAGAACTGCAGTGAGTGACTGCAAATGCACAACAGCAAGCACGACTGGGCTGTCAACAGCGAAGAGAATGAATCTGTGTTTCCTTATTTGACAGAAATCTTATCAGAAATGCTGTTTTTGTTCATTTGAAATGCAAATATTTGCATTATCCTAGAGGAAAAGCAAACTCAGTCACCAAAAGTTAAGAATAAGAATATGAAAACTGCAGTGGATTTTCCTTTGGCTCTAACTTACACGTCTTACAGATTTGTCCTGTCTGCATGCAGGACAAATCTGTAAGTATTGGGGAGACCAAGACTACGGACATAGAAATGTCAGGACTATCATGAAGTCTAATGTAAGAAGTGCTTCACAATTGCCATCTTGGTGGAGATCATTGTAATACTGAAAAGTACCGCTTATTACCCACTGTATGGCAAACAGAAGCAATATTCAAAGCAGTCACATTACTGTAACTGTATCTACTTGCATAGCTTTAAAATATTTAGCCTACAGACTGTCAAATTTGTTTAGATGCTGAGCCGACTGAGCATTCAAGGCAAAAATCTCTATTTTTCCATAAGATTTAACAACTATTCTAGTCATGACTAGATTTTAATTCTATTATGAAGTTAACAATATGTTTGACTCAAATGCCCTGATGACGTGTTACACTGTAACGAGCGTGTATTCTAGAGAACATCAGTATTAGATTGGGTAATTACTGGTTCTCTTGTTCAGTGTGTCTTTTGCTGCGTCTCCCTCCCCCTTACCCCCAACCGCTCAGCCTGGTTCTCCCAGACGGTTCTTCCTGTTAACAGGGAGTTTTTCCTTGCCACTGTTGCCAAGTGCTTGCTCATAGGGAGTCATGTGCGGGTCATGTGCGGTGCTCATTGGAGGTTTCTCTGTATTACAGCAGGGTTTTTAACTTAGTAGTGTAAAGCACAGATGACCAGATGACCGCAAGATAAAAGAAAGGTTTAAACACAACCATCTAAAGTTTAGGTAGTAAATAAATTTTTTTTTAAAAAACTGCAGACCCAGGTCTTACATCAAAATCCATTTTGATTGCAGAGTACGTGTAATAACACATGCTTGCTTTTACTTGGTCTGCCCTGCCTTTGTAAATATATTTTGTGTTGTTTGTATTTTCATGAAATGTTTGTCTCAAATAGAGTTGAAATCGCTTATTATTGTCGCTTTGGCAATCAAAGTCCTGCAATAATAATACAAGAAGAATTGTACCATTTGAGCTGTCACAGAAATGAGGGTGTCTCTGACAAATTACTCACTATTGTTCACAGACAATCAGCAGTATCACAAAGTAATCCTCAATCCACTGTAGCAATCATCAGTGAGGGGTGCAACTGTGTTTCATTATTACCATGATCAGACTCTGCAGTTTACCGTTATTGTCTTTGAACATCCTGTTTTGGGTTAATGTGATTTTTTGATTAACTTACACTGCCCTTATTTACTTAATTTCAAACCAGGGGCACTCTAATTGTACACTATTAAATATCAGGGAATCAAAATTAGGGACAAGGTGGTAAACACAGGGGAACAGTTAGGATAGAGCCAAAAGGAAAGTGAATAATGGACTTTAAAAGTTCCCACACTTTCCCTGTTTCAGGCTTGTGTGTATTTACAGAGCGTCCCTAAGGGGTTTGAAACATTTACTGTTGCCTAAAGATGAATGTGACACTTTTAGTGTGTTTGGTTGTTTAAAAGTGCTTCCAGACTGGCTGGAAAACAAAATGCAAACAGTCTAAGGTGCGAGATACCTAGGCAAAGTTGCTTTTCTTGTGTAGAAAAATACTTACATTTACATTGAAGTGTGCAGCTATTCTGAGTTTCACGACTTCTGATTATTCCGTGACAGAAGCAGAGAAGAGGGCAGACTAATAAAAGCTTTTCCATCTCCACCAGTATTCTCAGCAGGTAGAACGACATAACACGCCTACTCAACAGATGGGAAACTGGAATATGTTATCAGCTTTAATGAAGAGTGTACTGACAGAAAATAAAAAGAAAATTAAATGTTAGAAACACAAAGGCAGTTCTAACATTTCTGATATCAATAAAGAAACTCTTTAACATCCTGCAGCTACACAGCCCAGTCTACACTGGCCACTTCCATACATACATCTATTCAGCTGTATGTATTGAAGCACAATGAAGCACAGTGTGGCTGATCAGCCACATGGTTTGAACTGGAAGAAAGGGGAGTCAAGTAACTTGAACATGGATGGATGGAATGGTTGCCGATGCCAGACTGGCTGGCCTAACTATTTCCAAAAAAGCAGATCTACTGGGATTTTCCTGCACAACAATCTGTAGAAAAACTGAAAAAGAGAAAATATCCTATGTCAGGTCTCTTGGTGAAAATGCCTTGTTGATGTCAGAGGTCAGAGAATAGCCTGACAGCTTCAAGCTGACTGGAAGCTAACAGTAACTCACATAATGACTCATTACAACCAAGGTATGAAATCCAAACAACTTGAACCTCGAAACAGATGAGCTACAGCAGCAGGTGGCCGGTTAGAGGGAGGTCTGGGCTTTTCTGCTTAGGCTGCTGCCCCCGTGACCTGACCCCAGATAAGCAGAGGAAGATGGATGGATGGATGGATGGATGGATGGATGGATGGATGGATGGATGGATGGATAGTTGCCATGACGAATTACAACAGTTTTGTAAGGATTTCTGAGCATTTTTTCTAGACGTCGAGTCTAAAACTAGTTCCTAAATGAAAATGGGATCATTTACATGATGTCTGTCTGACGTCCACAACGGAGTTTGTAGCTAGGACAAGTCTGTGTAACTTATATTTTTCTATAAAAAGGTATTCCATCATGAGGCATCCTTGAACCTGTGATTCTGCAAACCAGTATGGGGATCAATATATCAGCATATAACAAGTATATTGTTAACATGGGACAGACAGACGAACGCTGTCATAGACTAATAAAGGAAACACACAAAAACACAGGTGCAAATGGTCACAAGTGAACATCGTATTAAAAACCAAATTTTAATGAATTTGCTTCCATTATTGCAATAATATCAATATTTATTGATTTATAAGAGAGGGTCTGACTCAACTACTGTTGTAAGTAGAATTAACATTAACATCTACAGTGCAGTGTTTGCAAACAGTCTTGACTGGGAAGAAAATGTCAACGTTTCAAGCATGTTTGCTGAAGTGCATTAGTCGTGTAGGCAATGTCAAGCAGGTAAAAGAAAATAATGGCCGCTTTTTTAACCGAAACGCACTCGGTATTACGCAGTGAAATGTGAAGCCTGGCGAAGATCAGCCTGGAAACATTAAAACACTGTCTCTGCACTGCATTAACAGAGAAGGGACTCTCCTCAGCCTTTGCCCTGACACACTTTGTTGCTGAATTGGACAGAAAGACAGAGTTATGCAACTGTCTACCTTTGTACTGTAAATCTTGCCCAAGTTATTTGGAAAGAGAGAAGAGGATGACACACGGATCTGGCGAGGCTCTCTGGCTCAGGAAACTCTACAGCAGAGAACCACACTCGCTGCAGCCTGCTGGGAAAGTGGAGCCTGTGCTGTGGAAAGCTAACGCCAGTTAAAAACATCTGGGCCATAAGAGAATGGGTGACCTCTTACTAGAAACACGCACTGGGCGAGAAACATGTTATTCCTCTTTCATTCTGGCGCAGATGCTGTGAAATGAATCCGCAGTGACGAGGCCACAAAAAGTAGCATAATCAGTGAAGATTTTTGTAGCTATTCGTGGAAATATCATTAATCATCGGGCATAACGTGGTGAAAAGGAGACTCAGGACTCTCTATCTGAATTTATTCTTCTGTGCTGTTCTTGGCTGGGCTGTTAATTTATCAACAATTCTCCATCGAAAACCCCCCCGCCACTGCGCACGTATCTTTTTAAGAAATCCCCCTGTCATGTATCATTTAATTCCTCCCCACGCCGATGTGTACGGGGCTCGTCTGCAGAGAGCAGCTGCAATGCCAGAGCTATGTTATTCCTTTGCTCCCTTCAACCACCCACGGAGCCACACACTCCACATGGACCACGCCTGCCAGAGACTGAAATGTTGCCGGAGCAAATGTACCACGACCCACATATAATCCACTTGCAAAGCACAAACACCCACACACCAAAGGCATATCACAGGCAGACTCCCATTCTGAAGCCTGCAGCAGTGTGCAGTGCACCATCTCCAGCTGCAGCAAATTCAGTGTCATCTTTCAAATCACTTCCTAAAGCTCTAATATGCAGTTTTTCCTCAGCTGGTCGAGTTCCAGCACCAAAACCTGTCAATCATCCTGATGAGCTGTCTGCCTCGAAACAGCCTCTCGCCCCGGGCTGAGGTAACCGTAAAGCCACCACAGCCGATCAGTGAGCAGATGGCGAGCACAACCAATCTGCAATTAGAGAAAAAGAAATGTTTGCGGTGCTTTTTGAATAGGTCTTGCAGTCACGTAAACATCCCTAACCGGGTTGATAACGCAAATTTAGGTGAATGTTGCAGGTTTAAGATTGCAAGCCTAATGTGAGATTAAACACGTCTATATTTAAGTTTAAGAAAAGCCTTTTCTGTTTCTTTCTCCTGTTTACAAAAAAAAGTAAATGTATTTTTCTTCCCCCCGGCGTTCTGTCTGTTGGTGTCTCCTTTCATTCCTCGGACTGTGTTTGATTTCTACTGATGTCTTTGTGTCAGGGGAGACGTCGGCAGAGTGTCGACAGCGAGGGAGAATAAGCAGGTCATTTGCTGGATGCTATCTGACAGCCCACAGAAGGCCTGTCCATCTCAAAGTTCAGCACAGCATCCGACGCTGACGCTACCCCACTCAGCGCTGCCGGATAATGTGACAGGACATGACAGTGATGAGCTGAGATGGCGGTCGACACTAGCTGACGTTTACAGCGGACGGCTGGTAAAAGGGTCAGAAACACACACTGAGTGCTGTCTTTTCTGGCTTTGCAAGGATTCAAATCCCATTACTCGCCGATATGGGTTTGTGTGTGACAGCAGTTAGTGCCAGTCAAATAGGCTGGATTTGAAATACACACACAGAGCATCACATAATCAATTATTTGACATTTCGGATTAATTTGTCCCTCTGAGTTGTTTTCAGGGAGATTATAATCACTTTGAAGCAGCAGTATGTCACATTTTTACTGATCTACACCATAAAATGGCTGCAATGTAACTGCAGGAGGCTGGTAAGTCAATACCAATAACTTACTGGCCCAGCAGGGAGATTCTTACATTTAATGTAATGTTTTTGTCACTGTTCTCTGTGAGCAACAGCATTTGTATATGTACCTTTATGTTGGATTTGAATCCTCACAATTGAGATAAATGAGTGTTTTGCATTTGTATGTTTTCATCTTTATTATGTCAAGACAGTTGAGAATTGGCATTGTTTTCACATGTGGTTCATTGCTCCCACCTGTGTCTTGTTATTCAGTCAGCCCTCCATTTGCATGTAGCCCTGTCTGTCTGTGTTCACTTATATAAAAAGGGATGTTTTGCAGGTCATGTGACTTGCATACAAAATGATCCCTATGAGTGCCACCGATTCAGATGTTGATGATGTTGATAAAATGATTAAAAATATTTAAAGAACATAGAAACTTAACAGTAAAATGCAACATTTTTGCAAATAAAACAGAAGTTTAATGCTGCAGAAAATCATTAGTCTGGTGAGTAGCTGCACAGAGCAATAAAATTAAGATTTTAGTTTAATTTTTTCTTTTCTTTTTTTTTTTAGCTCTGAATGCTCCTACTTGTTTCTGAGGTCTTTGCTGCACATTATAGCTCTGAAGTGACCAATCATTTAAAATGCACACTTTAAATTTTATATTACTCTACAGTGCTTTTCCTCTCACGCGCACTCACTGTCCTCTGCTTTGTCTGCAGCGACTGTGTTGCTTCAGTCTCTGTTCCAATTTTGTTTTTAATCTCTTGATTTTTCTCCATAATATAGTTTCATCTTCCTCTGCACAATTACCCACTTTGTTGCCAGTACACTTCTCAATAACTGTGACTGATCAGGTGCTCCCAACAACATCGCATTAGTGTGAATGCAGAGGGGAAACCCTGGTTTAACTTAGTGAGTGGATAACTAACTCTATGTCACCGCTAATCCTGATCTCCACTGTTAGAGTAACTAAAAATTACCTGGAGTACAAGTACCAGCTGTATAAAATACAGAAATATGTGGAATAGATAGACTGCTAATAGGAAGTGCAGAGGAATGAGAGAAATACAAAACATAATGACCAGAACTTAAAGAAATCACATATGAACAATAGAAATAATAAAATAAAAGTATATCGAAACATATGAAACAAATGAAGGAAAAAGATGAGCAAAAATGCTAAAAGCTGTATTCTAACTCCATAAACCGCAGCTAAATTCCAAGAAGCTTATTTTGTTCATCTGGACTGAGGGTTTTCAAAATGCTACGTCCAGATGAACAGAATCAACTTTTTGGGATTTTCTTACCTGGATGATTGAGCATGCATCAATACATCGAACAGCCAAAATATAAGGCCAGTGTCTCCAGGTGTAGTGGACAGAGGTGCTCTTTAAGAGAGCAGCTCGCTGTAGCTCAATGATGAGAAGCCTCAGCAAGGGCAGAGAACAAACTGGTAATTACATTAAGAAGTCCACAGTGCCTCACAGCCTAACTGCACCTGTGTGACTCAGTTCAGTAGATTTGTTGCTGGAGGTGAGTCTTTCCCATTGTGTGTGTGTGTGTGTGTGTGTGTGTGTGTGTGTGTGTGTGTGTGTGTGTGTG
>NW_005187539.1:219023-244494 GCF_000239375.1 Pundamilia nyererei | reverse complement strand
TGTATTCATGGGTGTGTGTGTGTGAGAGGAGTACTCACAACCACAGAAAACTGAAGGCTGTGAGTGGTAGTCACTTTACTTTAGTCAGCCATAAAGTGTGCAGATAAGCTGAGGCTGCAGTAAAGAAGTTACTGAAAGGGAAGAGAGCCGTTATAAACAGGACCGCGGCTCCCAGCTGCACCTGATTGTTTACCAAAACATTATGTGAACATAATGTGATCATTTCTTTTATTTTAATTTGCATGATTATCATTAGTTTGGGTATAATACAATACCCCATTACAAATAACAAACACACACAGAGCACATATAAACAAAAAGTTTTTTTCTTTCCACATTTTTTCTGTGAAACTGATACTTTGTTAACACAAATGTATGTTTGTAAGCTTTATTTCAGATGTGTTGCAGTTCTGGCTGATTTACACATAGAGCACGTCTCTATTTTGCTTTATCATCTTGTAAGCAAAAAACAAAATGCTGGTTTACTATGCAGTATAACTCAGACCTTTTCATTATGCATGTGGATGTATATACATAATTTATGTGAGCAAACAAATTACAGATTGCGGCTTAGAGGTTCTTATAGGTGGAAATCTGCTCTCTGTGCACAGAACTGGAAGCAGCATTCCTGGTTTTCAAATCCACCGACTCTGGACAGAAAAAGAATCGACTCTTCTGACATTACAGGCTCAGTACTCCATATGTGAAGATTTTGGATTTAGTGCGTAATATTAAAATACCTGATTATGGCTTGGAAAACATCACTGTCCTAGAAACTGGAGCTCAACAGACAGGACTGGATCTGAATCTGCACTGTCTCAAGTTTTTGTGGTTAATGCTTTATTTGTTTTTTGTTTTTTTAAAGAACACACATCATGTATTAACACATGAGGATTATTAAATCTTAATAGCTATAGTTTGATGTTATTGCTATTTTCACTATATTTGTAGCAGTTGTAGATGTGGATTCTTTAAAGTGATTTATATGCATATTCTTTAAGCAGCAAGATGGCACATAACTGCCCAATCCCACATACACAGTGCATACATAACAGAGGACAGGAGCTCTATGCACACAGTGTGCTGTATTTTAAATATGTTTATATGTTTAACATGGTGTTTAAACATGATACAGAGAGGGAGAGAGAATGACTGGTTAATGAGGTCTAAATGCTCTGTTCACCATCATTCAACTTGCTTACTATTCACTAAAGTGGAATGAATGACCTGTCAAACCTAATTCTTTTCTCTATGTGTCTCCCAATTACATCCAGCACCTGACCCAGTCCGTTACTTCATCATCAGACAACACTGTAAGTTGCTGCGACACAGAAAGGACTCCACTCCAGGCACTCATAAAAAAAAAATCAAAACAAAACAAAACAAAGGTTAAGCACCTAAAAATAATCTTGTTTGGTAAATTAATTAAAATGTGTAAATAGACAAATTAAGTGGTATAACTTTTCTTTATCTTCCAGTCATTTCTCATGCACGGGCATGCCCATTATCATTAGGTATGCATAAGGTAAATAGAAATGTGGTGAAGAAAGGACATGCTTTGCACAGAAAATGAATAAGCAATTAAATGTGAGTGACTGGAGACAAAAATATATATTTTTTTATTTTTTATTATTAAAATGGAACACTAAAGAGACACGATAATCTTTTACTATATGTTTTGAAAACATAAAATGTATAAATATAGCAATTGCTGAGAAGGAGCAGAAAACGTTGCTCACACAGCTAATGGGTAACAGACGGCCAAACCTGCAGAAGACCCTCCACCAACCTAAGCAAGCTAACTGACAAAATAGTCCAGTAGCTTCTCACTCCAAAACAGAGCAATAGACAATGAGACTTTAGACCATTACACACCAAACATGTTTCTTTTTTGAGGAAAAAATTGTCCTCAAAAACAAACTGAAAAAGTTGAAGATTAAGCCATGATCAGCTGCTCCTCATGTTTCTAAACAAGAAAATTTAAGAAATTGAGAATCTGGGTTCTCAAAGGAAAACAGCAGCAGGGAGAATTTCATGGTTTAATCCAGGCAGAGAAATCATTTGCTCGGAGCAGCATCTATGCGTGTTTAGTGCCATTGCGCGTTTTGAGGTATGGGCCGGCTTGTTGCCAAATGCAGTGATCTGATTGGTCAGATCTCATTATTTAGGTGCAATACATCGGAAAAATTGAGCATGGTGGAAAAAAACGTATATCCCCAAAGTTTGATTCTGTTCATCTGGACGTAACGTTTTCAGTGGGAGAAACGTTTCGTCACTCATCCAAGTAACTTCGTCCACAATCTTATAAACAGTACATTTGCATAATGACCGAAATTAGCACCACTGAAGGAACAATGGGCTGGCAGGTCAGTTCCTTCATCATTAATATGCAAATTCTCATGACCATTGATCAACAACCACTGACCAATGGCCATGAGTACCATTCACAGAGTTGGGGAATGGCTGCAATCACAGCATTTTACGTGTCTGGTAAGTAAAGGACTTTGCACCAATGTACGCACAAGCCAGGCCACACTGCAGACCTGCAGTACTGTTTGTACTGACCAGAGCTGGCTTGGGTTTTCTCCCAAATAATACAGACACTTGGTTTGGACACATGGACACATGGACAAAATGGACGATATTTGACCCCACCTGATTCACAAACTCCTCCATGCGTCTAAGTATAATCAGCCATTCCAAACTAAAGTCATCCCTTACTTGCCTTTAAATAACATCTGTGTTACTATAGATCTGTGCCTACTGGCTGGTGGTCATTCGTTTAATAAGCTACTGTTTGCATAAGTTTACATGGCTCCCTACAGAGACTGACTTTGGCAGTTTGACTTTGTCCAGTGTCACCGTAGTGTTTCTGTTAAAGATGTCACTTGCCCACTGCACTATGTTCCATTAACTTCCCCGACTTGTTAAATGAAGTAAAAAGAGCACTATTAAAATGATCTTATTTATAATTTATTAACAAAAAAGCAGAGAGTTTTGCATGCTTTCATTCTTTAGATTAAAGTTATCTTTGTTCCTCCCAATTATGTGGAAGGCCGGGTGGCTGTAATGTTTCTGCCCGCATGTTTCTGCTGTACACATGCTCCATTTACTTATGTGAAGTCTAATGAATATAATGACTCCAACTGTAGATAGATAAAAGGGGGGGGAAAGAACAATTTCATTGTTGAGGGCTTCACTGAGCAGGAAAATTCACACTTTGAATAATATTCATAAAAGCCACGTTCTGCCTTGATACTCTTTGTACATATTCTGATGGGATTAAACGGGTTACTAAAAATCTATTTGATCTTGTTAAAACTTTAAGCTTCCCCCTTTAAAGCCTTTGGGGAAAGTCTGTTTCCACTTGATGATTATATTTGTTTACCTGTTTTTCATTTGAGTGGAGGCTCTTCAGACGGTAAAATCTCAAAAAAGTGCCTAAAATGTAATTTTCCACATTTGTTCTGCAAGTCAAATTGATTAAAATGGATTAACAGAAGTACAAGTAACTTAAAGTTCACTTCTTCCAATGAACTCATCACAGTTTTTAAAGCAAAGTTCCTTATTGATGGGATTTAAGCAGTGCAATTATGGAAAAGAAAGGCTCTTTGTGAGTGGATGAGTTTTACACTGAAGACCGAGCACTGCACTCTCTTTGGTTTCACTCTCCAAGACATATTGTTGCTTTTTCTTTGTTTTTGCTTGAACATATCTCCACCTTCCATTACTTCAGCTTTTTTCTCCATTTTTCGCTAACCCTGAACCTCGTTTTTTTCTGCACTCTTTTTCTTCCTCCCTGCATTTTCTTTGCAGTTCTCTCTGACAGACATGGTGTTATTCAGCAGGTATGCATGTTCCCTTCACATTTTCCCATTGCTCTTCCCCACTGACCCCTCTCAAACCACTGGCCACCTTCAGGATGAAATATTGAACTGGGCAAGCTCTCAGCAGGCATTTGGCAGCCTCACACTCCCTCGTGAGTCCAGGTGAGGTGAAATATAAAAATGTAACACCATAACCACTTCTGCGCCAAGTCCTCCCACAGCCTTCAGCCATTACATCCCATTCAGTATTATCACAGTGTTCTAGATTTCGTCTCTTGTGGCTATTTAAAGTAATTATGTTTGAATTTGTTTTTATTAGAGCTTTATTTGTATTTCTCAACAAGCCGACGAGCTTCCCTGTCTTTTAAATCAAAGCTTTTAAAAACGATTTCCATGTAAAGAATATAAGTGCGATTTTTTTTTTTTCTAATTTTTGGGCAACATTATGAGCAAACAAAAACCTTTGTTTCTGTGCAGGTTCTGCAGGATCAATACTTAATCTTGGTCCTTGAATCAATGCAGGTCCTACTTTCATCTGCACATGACTTTTTAAACCTATAATCTTTCTGCACTGAGCTTTACGGGTCAAACAATTAGATGGGCTAACATGTTGGCATTTTGATTGTTCACAGGTTTGAGTTCTTGTAGAAAAATATTAAATGCTCCAACGTACTTTCAAGAAATACTCATGGCATGGCTCCACCTCTTCTTTAAGCTTTGTTGTACTGCCTTTAACTACGTGTCTACAAATATCATAATTTCTTTGCACAGAAGCCTCCACTGTAGCCAGATTTAATTTAATTGCATGTTTAGTATACTACAAAAAATATATTGTGATTGTGTTTATCATTGATTGTCAGCTGATGGATTTTAGCTCAAATCACTGAAACGTCATATAGGGCTACTAGATTGACTGCAGACCTTTTTTAAGAAGAGCAGACAAATTCCAAAATTGTCTTCTTTTAAATCTTTTTCACCAGTTTTTGTTTTTTTACCATTAGACACAAACACACCTGTATCATGATTACAATTCTGGATTTAATAGCAATGGCATCTCAGACAGCCAATGTGAAGAAAACTACAAACATATAATGTTCAATATTTATCACTGAGATATATTTATTCAGTACCACCACAGTACCGATATGTAAATATGAAACATCTGTTAAAATATGTGGGCAGGGCTAGCTGCCATTTCAGTTTTGGAGCCTGACTAACACTGCACTGTATTTTGGGGCTGAAAGCGAGACCAAAAATCTTTAAATACACATTCATCACATATAATACTGCACGGACACATGTATGTATAGAAGGCAAGGTTTCATTCTCAAAGAACAGTGAACTGTCTACAAGCTAGTAAGCAGCTTACATGAAGATACCACTGACTCTGCACTGTCCTCAGCTGTGGTGCTTCTTTAGCACATTTGCTTCAGAGCTGACAGTATCATAAACAGTTAGAGACACTCTTCAACAAACTATGTTACTATTCAGTTCAAGTCAATTTTATTTATGTAGACCAGATTCACAACAACGATCACCTCAAAGCACTTCCTACTACTACTAAGTGACCCTAATAAAAAAGCAAAAGCACAGACTTTATAGTCGCCGTGACATGACTCTCGGTTTATGTACGCACACTTTAAAGTCTTGAGTTTCGCATTTTCTCTGTCGACGTCGTTTTATAAACCCTGCCTGTAAATGTGTCTTTTTTTTTTTGAGTAAAGCTGTAAATTTTAGGGGAATACAATTTCAGTCCAGATGCAATTTTTAAATAAAAAAATGAAAACCTTATTGCTCCATATCAGCTAACATATATGCTAATACTGAAAAGTCAACAATGGAAAATTATTGTCCAGAATCATCAGCTATGGATATACCAGATATGCTTTATTGAAAAAGTGTTGCATTAAGACTGTCACTGAAAAAACTGTATGAAGACGAAGTAGAATAAGTGCGTACTCAAAAACTGCATGTATTTACCTTGTAATATGCATCTTATTAAGCTAAAGAAAAGTGCAGCGTCAGGACAATGAAAGTCTTTTTTGCATATAAATGACCAAACTGGAACTGCTGTTCGATTGTGTTTTTGCTAAATTCCCTCGCAGGCTAATTTCTAATCCGTCATTCTGTCAAACTGCTTCAGCTACTCCCACAGAATGAAGGGGAGTGTCTCACTCACGACAGCGTTCAATAAAATCTAAGATTAAACGATTTATCTTCTCATAATATTCCACCATGAATATCAAACAAGGCGGATTCTGTGGTAATGAGAGAGGAGCCCGAGGAGCGTGGCCATCTATTGGATTTCCAAAATCGATGCCCTCCAATATAAAAATACATGAGCCACCTGCAGACACTGAATCTTAACAACGCAACAAATGCGCCGTATTCCCTGTAACTCCTCAAAGGGCCTGTAGGGATTTAACTTTCTAATCCTACGCTCATTGATGTTGGTATTCTTTAGCGTTGCTTAATGCTGGGAACATTTGCTGAGCAAGCATGCTCTTTATCAAAGCCTCCCTGCTTCTCATTTATCCAGGTCTACATGTTATCTGTTACAGTAAAGCCTGGTGCTATTAAATATGAACTGTGTTCGCTCAGAAGTTGAAATTTGGGGGCCTCCCCTGTGGTTGTGTGTTCTTCTCAAACTGCACACAATGTCAGCTGAGTATTGTATTTTCCCAGGCAAAGCAGGAATTTAAACCACTGAGTGTCTCAGCCCAGTTTCTTTAACTCCACAGCGACTGCCACCCTCTGATAGGAGCTTTGCAGTATGAATGATTTATTGTTGGCCCTTGTTTGAGTTCTCTGGGTCCGCAAGGGACACATTTTTGTGAGCTCACGGAGAGAAAAACAGTACTCAAAATTTATGTATGAGAACGGAGGGGAACTATCGCTACATACGAACAGGGTGTGTTCGAAGACCTCGTGTTGTTGGCACGAGGCTGTGCGAGCCGCAGGCTCCCTCATCAAAATTATGATTTAGTCCTGGGAGTCCGTCACACTCGTAAATCCCCAGTCAACCTTGTCTGCGTGCAAAAAAAGACACCGCTGAACTCTCCCTCTGGAACTCGTGTGCTTTTCATTAAAGGAACGATGGTGTTGCAGGTGCAAACTGTTCCCACTAGCGCTCCAGCTGGTTCTACTTTGACGATGAAACACGGTAAAGCACGAAGCTAACGCTAACACACACTGTGGAGGAGATTACTAAGGGACGGATGTTTGAATGACTGAATCTGAGAGGATGTTCAGTTCTTGGAAACTGAAAAACAGCTGTCTTTAAGAGCAGCAGCACTTGATTTACCAACGCTGTGTTTGCAGTGTTTGAATTAACAACGTTTCAATGATGCAAACACTTCTGTGAGGCAGAATCTCTGGTTAAGTTTGAGCTCAGAGAGCAAAGAAAAAAACTCAAGTTTTCTGGCTAATTAACATCAGATTTACGTCTGCAGGGAGAATCACTGTTAACGTGAGAGAGAATAATACTGTGACACAAATGCTCTTCCTTATAAGCTGATAAAATTCAATCGTTTGGTATTTTCCACATTTAATACAGCTGTGCTGAATCAGTCATCCACTGCAGGTCAGTGGTGTCAAATCTTTTTAGATCGAAAGGAGCAGGTTGCACTGAGAGCTGTGAGAAGTTAAACCAATTATGTATCTATTTGAATATTTTGAATAAGAGTAAATTAAAAAATATCATATTCGATAAGCAAACGATAAAACACAGAACTACCTACATAAAGAGTTGAAATATTTAAAAAAAGTCTTCAAATCAAATAAGTTATTGATATAAATTATTTAGCCAGCTTACTGTGATGAAAAAAAAAGTTTTACTTTTTGTTATCTACAGAAATCCAGTTGTTGTTCCTCAGTAGTATTTTCCCCAGTGACACCATTAGTTCCTGTCAGTTTTCATTTTATAATGTCACCGCTAAAAATAGCTCACGCTGTGAAGAGGAACCCCAGCAGATGAGTGGGCCATAGTCACTATGGCAACTTGATCTGATAATGTGAAAAGCGTGGCTGCAGGTATCGATAGTAAGACATCGCCAGTCGATTCATAAAGTTCATATACTTTTTTTTCACTTTGCCACAGAGTTCAGTTGCTGTTACTGCCAAATTATTCTGAAAACTTTAAAAGAGGAAAAAAAGATGATCAGTGCCAAATTTGACGAAGCTCTGGCTGTGTTTAAAGTATTTATGGTTTCAGACTAAGTGCAACAGAGTGGCCATATAAATCTTGTCCATATGAGAGGCTGTCAGGCCCAATCTGGATTTCCTAAGATAACAGTAGACAAAAAAAACAAATTTTAAAAAAAAAGGGGGGGGGGTTCTGTAGTGCCTCGCAGTGGACAACTGTTCTACCTCTAGACTGAACTAGATAGATGTAGACATTATGACATCCCCCACTGGTTAGTTGACTGTAAAGACTTAAACTGCGTGTTTTGGCTTTCTTGACATAAGGGGTAAATCTGACACTGCATGCTCATACAGCAGTGACTTTATAATCATAACAAAGGAATGCCTTAAATCTTCATTATTCTTTTTGACTCTAATCGGGATCAAAAAAGGACCAAAATAATTTTAAAAAATGAAATTTATCTTGCAGTGAGTAAGACAAGAGTCCATAAAGTGACAGAGAAAGGGAGCCAAAGAGTCTTTTTATTTTGGGGGAAGATCAAAAATGTCAGTTATAGACTTCATTCAGTACCACCTGAATTCCCCACCAGTTTCACCAAGCCACTCATACAGTGAAGTGCATGAAACCTGGTGAAAA
Source organism: Pundamilia nyererei (assembly GCF_000239375.1). Classification (NCBI taxonomy): domain Eukaryota; kingdom Metazoa; phylum Chordata; class Actinopteri; order Cichliformes; family Cichlidae; genus Pundamilia; species Pundamilia nyererei. The sequence goes on along the minus strand of NW_005187539.1, from coordinate 235,887 downwards.
GTATCAGGACTTTCACCAATCAGTGACACAAAACTCAAAGTGGTGGTGTAGTGGTTAGAATTGCTGCCTTATAGCAAGAGGGTCTGGGATTGAGCCCTTAGTGGGGCCTGCATATTATCCTTGTAGCCCCTCTGGGTGCTCCAGCTTCCTCCCACAATCTTAATGTTAGGTTAATCGGTGGTTTTACATTGTCAGTGGATGTCAGATTACTTATTTGATAATTTATTTTATATATGAATCAGTTAAGCACTGGGTAAACATTCTTTCTGCTGATTATAACAGTCTAATTCTGTAAAATGAAATTCTTTGACTTCAGCTGCTTTTTGTCTTTGGTTTAGTTGGGTGGTTGTGTGCCTTTGTGAGAGCTAGTTTAGCCATTAACTGAACCATAGCATGGTCACATAGTTAAGACAGTAAATTTTAATGCAGCTTAGTTAGTTGAAGCTAATCCTGATTAAATTTTAACTACATCCCCCGAGTCAAGAAGAGGGTTGTGTAACACATTGCTGCAATAATGATCCAAAACTGTAAGCATTCCCGCCTCCAAAAACAGCTGTGTCAGCATCGTGATAATCTGGTCTAGGTTTGTGGTCATGCGTGCAATAACTAGAAATACAGACTTTGGAAAGGACTGCGGCATTTTCAGGTGCTTTTGTTGCACAAACATGAGGTCTTTTAAAACTAGTCAGGCAGTTTCAATGAACCTCAAATCCTTACATGTCTATTGCTTTTACTGTTGTTTACGGAAAGCCAGATACTCTCTGTGACTAACTTCCTCTAAAATCCAAATCAGAAACACACTCTGCCTTTCTTAACTGTTACATACGGTCTTGAATTCTCAAATTGAGTAGTATTCCTGCTTTTTAAGATGACCAGATGGGCAGTTAAAGTTGACATATTTTTGTTATCACCTCAAAGAGCCCAGGCACATGGCACCACCATCAAATCAGAAACAGATTGTACCCGTCTTCCATTTCTTTCCATTTATATCCTGAACTCTAAAACACAGGAGAAGAAACTGTCCTTCTTCTCAAACCCTGGCATTCAGTTGTTAAACAGTTGATACTTCCCAGAATTTAAACACTCGGAATTTAAACACTCGGATGAGCGTTGAGAGCTGTTAGGCCGACTGTAGTGTACAGTACAAGCAGGTCACTCAGACAACGAGGAGACGCTGCACTATAGCATCAGCTCTCCTGGGAAGCTGGCACTAAACACCTCCATAAAAAATCATCTTGAGCTCTTTGCATTCCACCAGAGAGAGCTGTGAGCTGGCAGCTACCCAAAAAGAGTGAAATATTATCGTGGGAGAACACATCGAGACAAGCTCTGCCAACATAAAGCTTCCACTCAGTTCAGGGGGTTAAAAAGCCCCAGAGCACGAGCTAAATGATAAGGACCGCTGTGCCACGCATTAAACAGATATGCACTCCACTCTGCTCCAGGTGTGACTGGCTGGAAGGCAGCGCCTGGCACTGTGGTGGTCCGCTCACTCTCTCTACCTTTGATCATTCGCTGTTGTTTTGCGGCCTTGCATGCTTCCCCCAGGAATACAATTTATAGAGTCCATTAGATGTTTATAGGACATGTATAAATCAAATGAGAGTCTGCAAAGCAGGCTTAACTCACCCTTTGTTCTTTTTATTTTTTATCACCATACAAAGCCTGCTTTGAACAATCGTTTGTCATTTATGAGGCAACAATTTTAATGAAAGTTGCAGATTTGGAGTGGATGCTGGATCTTTAAGTGCGTTTTATCCCTACAATTCCTTTTTTTGTTTTGTTTTAGAGTCCTGTATAGAACAATACCACATTTAGATTAGGGTAGATTATAACCTAACCCTTGTAATCTAACCTAAGAAATAACATAGTTGTTATTTTTTTAATTATTTGTATCTCAAAGCAGAACATTGTTGTTAAATTGCTCAGGGAGAGCATAAGTAGCTGTAAACACCACAATATTATGACCTTTGAAGTTGTTCTAGCTAAGGCTTCTTTGCAGATGTGCACATGGACATCACCTGTACTTGTTCTTATACCACTGAAGGAGTTTCTGTTCCAACAAATCAGGAGTAAAATTCTCATTCTGTGTAAGTTCGGGGTCCTTGGTGAAATTGCAGGCAGACGCTTTTTCAATGTCAGATGCTTTGTGCACATCACAAGGTTTCTTTTGCCAGTATTAGTAGAGAGAAAGCTTTAAACTGTCTTAAACATTCTTCCCTAATATGTATATCTGCACAGGATTGTTTTTTAATGACATTGTCTGTGCAGCTGCTCCACAATCATCAGTTAAAAAGAGTAAATTAACACCAGGCTGAAATACAGTTTTGCTGCTGGTTGTCATTACATGTGTTCAGAAGTGGTTTTTTTTTTTTTTTTACAGTCTACAGATGCACCCAGCAGTGATGTCAAAGGTTTCTGGAGTGCACCTGTACAACACTGCAGCAAGGTGAAAAGGTCAGCAAAGATGGAGATTATGAATAAGCTGATAAAATGCAATTTGGAAATCTAAAATATGTGCAGAGATTTGGAGCTCGGGCCGGTTTGGAAGCCTTCCACTTGTCAGTCACCAAAAAACTATGCAGAAAATAAAGAGGACTTTTGCCCAAATAAACAAAAGAACTCCTCCAGCTTTACTGCTACTGTGTTATGTGCTTTGTCAAAGAGCACATTTCCATTACAGTCACTGATGCTAACATTGACTTAGCGAGGGTAGGTACACATTGAAATGGACTGTGATGTTGTCTTGAATGCAGACGGAGGCCGGTGTGTCACTGCAGCTGCAGGACTACAAAGCAATTTCCCAGCGTGCAGATCTGTGCCCAGAATCGATAAATCACATTCCTGATTACTCTGCAGGGGGAAATAGAGTTTGTATTGTTTCTCCAAGACAAATGTACGCTCCAGGCAAGATAGATCTTATTTCCAGAGCCAAAGAAAGACAACCTAAATGCACACACACTGGCACACACACACCACCTCTTCGGCAGGGCCTTCCACTCTGTTAAACCGAAAACTGCTTCTCCCCCTTTCACTTTTCTCTTTCATTACGCTCCAAAACTCTCCCGTTTCTGTCACGCGCTCCCTCCTTTTCCCCCCTTTTCTTCTCTGGTTTGCTCCATTTCTTTCAAGGTAGCAATTTCAATAACTTCTCCGTGATTGAATCAATTGAAAGTTGCAGAGCAATTCCAAAAACTTCTTCAAAGCTGTTTGCAAACTGGCCTTTTTGCTGAAAAGGAACTGTGTGTTATCTTCAACACATTTCTGTGTGTGTGTGTGTGTGTCAAGTTTTGTGAGGTGTCAGCTGTAACAAACAAACATAACAAGTGTACATTTGTGGAGCAAAAAAATGTGTTTGTTTTTTCAATTTGGGTGACATTTCTAAAGTTTCATATCAGTAAGAATGGTTGATATATTTCAGTGACAATTGGATGCAATGAAATTCTAAAGTGTAGCTTTATTCTATTAAAAAAAACGCAGAGGTGCCAAGAATCCTCCCAAAGTCGTTTTCCTCCTTTTAATCTGGGCCACGGTGAGCATGGTGGTAGAGTACTTAGGATTGTGGCCTCACAGCGAGATGATTCTGACTTCAGTGCTTCTGGCGGGTTAGGGTCTTTCTGTGTGGAGTTCGCATGTTCTGTTATTTCCTCCTACTGTACACAGACATGCACCAATGACTTTGGGTTCCCAAGCATGGATGGACTGATGGATTTTGGACCAAGTCTTACCACTGGTAAGGATCAGACAAAAGACAAACTGGATCATTCACATAACATCCTGAGTAGTAACTACAAACTACACTGCTCAAAAAATTCAATTCAATTCAATTCAATTTTATTTATATAGCGCCAAATCACAACATAAGTCGCCTCAAGGCGACAATGAGATGAAATCCTTGGAGCCTACACTGGTGCAGTGGATCCTAGGATCCTCCTAATGCATGACAATGTGTGGCCTCATGTGGCGAGAGTATGCAGGCAGTTCCTGGAGGATGAAAGAATTGATATCACTGACTGTCGCCCACGTCTTCCCTGACCTAAATCCGATAGAACACCTCTGGGACGTTGTGTTTCAGTCCATCTGACGCCGCCAGGTTGCACCTCAGAGTGTCCAGGAGCTCAAGGATGCTCTGGTCCCGATCTGGGAGGAGATTCCCCAGGACACCATCTGTCATCTCATTATGAGAATATCAGACACACGCAAGTATGTAGGGACCATATGAACTGCTGAATACCATTTAGAGTAGGATGGACTAGTCTGCTGCATATTCTTTTCACTTTCTTTTAAATTCAGCCCTCTGATTGTTAATAATTTTCATTTCCATCAACCAGTGTGGCGTCCTTTCATTCCTTACACATTATCAAGCACGATATGTTCCCTATTAATATCTGATGTTTTCAAAGTGTTCCTTTATTTTTTTGGAGCGTGTAATGACAATGCACCAGCTAAAACCTCAAAGAGTGACTGCATCTTTCACAATTTTGTCTGCAGACAGGCAGACAGAAACACCTCTCAGACTATTCAAAACCATCTCTTTGTTAGGTACCGGTATAGTAGGGGGTCTGCAGAACCACATTTTTTAAAACACACACATGTACATACAGGCACAGACATCGACAGCCCCATGAAGGCAAAAACAATTTTGTTATATAGCAAGAAAACTCTCATGATAGAAAGAAAAGCGAATCTTCACTGTGAAATGCATCAATATACTGAACAATTAAATAATCTCACACGCGATTGTATTCAGAATAATCTTGGATATATTTGAATTATCATGCTGTATTAATAATTGCAGCAAAACTTGTATATTTCAAGAGCAAAATCAATAAAGAACTCTACTACTTGTGCACATTTTTTGCAGTTTTTGGATAATCAAGTAAATCACATCTGTATAGAATAAATGAAAAAATCCATATGCAAAATCAGTAATACGTATTAATTGTTGTTGCAACTTTGCTCACAATGGTACAAATATTCAAAAAAATAGCAGCTTTACCCAAGTGGGAATAGTATAGTAAAATATTATGTAAGGTGCCGTATATTACACCATAACAACATTCTCATTTTCACCCTTTTCTGAACTACTAACATCACTGTGTGTGTGTCTTAAAGCTCCTTATGAACCGGAAAACTTGCCCTAATAGAATTTCTCCCCCGTGCGTTTCTGAGCACATGTAGTTGCATGCATGAAGTCTTCTTCTATGGCTTGAAGCCACATATTTCCTGTTACATTTTATTGTATCAAGGCGCCCCACTGGGGGGAAAGAAAGTAGACGAGAGAGAGAAAACAAACGCTGTTTCTTCCCCTCTGGCTAAGGACTTCCTGAATGTGTCACTCATCCCAGAACAAGAATATACAAAGCCCCAACTAGAGACTTTGGTATTATTCCCTCTGCATGCAGGTGTGGACATGCAAACACTTACACAATTTCTTTTTTTACTCTACCGCAATCCATCCAATAATACAAATCCTACCAAGAATGAGTGTGCTCCTACTGCTGCAGTGCGTTAATGGAAGAACTGTCATCATCACCTATAGGATCATGTGGCTTTTTTTTTTCTTTTTTTTTGAAAAGGGGAGCTTAAATGTTTATTGAGCCCCGGTGGCACATAAGAAGATCTGACCTCATCTGGGCAGATATAAAAGCGTCTGCTTTCAGTGGGAGTACAGATGGAAACTAGCTTCAGCTTGATCCGTAACTCACTAAATCTGCTCCACCGAATCAAACAGCTGTTTGGTTTCTGTGCACAATTAAAATCAGAGCTCCTCTAATAATCTGCTTGAGTGAAGACATATCGTACATCTGCAGAAGGGGGAAAGCAACTTCTTAGTTAATCCTAACAAAGTTGCTTATGTAATTTACTTCTTTTTAAATTTCCACTTGTGCAGCTTAGTACTTAAAGTCTACAACTTTAGGCGGAAATGTTGTATTTGTACTTCTAATTTCACAGTAAACACAAGAAAATTAAAGGCAAGCATCATAGAAAAGTGTTTGTGCTTTTAGAAACTACTTGAATTCAGAATTTTCCTTCTTCTTCTTCTTCAATATTTCCAGCACTGTTTGTATAAGTTGAAAAATATCTCTTCCCACTCAGCACACCACCTGCTGTGTGACACATAAAGAAATCTGATCAGACCTGTGAGCTGGCAAACAGGCTCCTTTGTTGCACCTTTGAATCCAAACTTACACCGGTGCTGAAAGCGCTACAAAGGGATTGTATAGGCAGAACAACAGCATGCAGAACAGTATATGCATGAACTTTCTACTTGTGCTCGAACTTTTAAAAGCGCACCACATTCTTCTGGTGATTAAGAAATCAGGAGCTCAGAGCAAAGTCTGAAAGAACATGAGACATGGAGGGAAACAAAAGCTCGCAAAAGAAAAGAAGAAGGTTGAAAGACTGAGATGGTGTGTGTTAGTGTGTCTGTGCGACAGAGTGCAAGAGGTGATTACTTTGTGTTAATCTAGTATCAGCTTTCCACCATTTGGAGGCTTCCCAGTGTATTACTCATTATCTGCAGACAAGTCTGTTAAATACAGATTAGACAGGGCGAGTAAAGGGACACAGTATTCCTGAACTTTCTCATGAAACTCTCCTTGCAGAAACAATCTGTCTTCCCATGGGTTATCTGGGCTTTTCTCTGTAATGTCCCACTTTTTTCACCCTTCATGTTTTTTTTCCTCACTCTTATCCAGCTGTGCTCCATATTTCAGCCCTTTTCGTTTGAGCACATTTTGAATTGAGCTATCCCGGTGTTTCAAAAGGGCAGCAAGGAGAAAAAAGAAAAGAAAGAAATTAGGATAGGTTATCTATTTGAGTTTTTTTTTTTCTTCCAGAAGTCAATGTATTTTTGTGATGACCTTGTTGATTTGAGCTGGTGAGGCCACATTTTTTTTTCTCATAATTACTTTCTACTTTCAAAAAGAAAAATCAATAGATCCATACGGGTGTACACATCCTGCTACAGTAAGTGCACATCGGGTGAGTGCTCCATTTAGAAGGTGGCTCCTCACAGGTCACAAATCTAATAAGGTCTGTGCAGCCACATGCTATCACTGCATTTCAGAAAGCTGTTTACTACTGTTACTGTTTAAAAGGATGAGCTGTAAAGGAAAAGTATTAACAGATAAATATAGAGAATAGGTATACAGCACAACAATCACTGAAGAAATTGGAAAGTGCTTTGAGTACCTGGGCATAAATTATATATTGTGTTTAGGTTTTGATGTGCTTCAGTTTGTCAAAACTAAACCTACAATCGCAACAAAAAACATTACTGATGAATAACGATCCTAAACCCAGAGATAATCAGTTTAACATCATAATAGAATTTCAAATTATGACTTGTTTTCAGGATTTCTGCTTGAAAATTGACTTCAGAACCAATATATTGTTGAAATGGTTGTTCTTGCATTTTCTTATGTTGATGTAATAATAATTCAGATAAGAATTATTCCTAGCAGATAGTAGGAAGTCTGTACACAAGCTTCTAGATTCATTGTCATAAAACAAGAGGCTACACAATTCCTTTCACATCAGGAGCCTGTGTTTCACTTTCAAACTAAGTGAAAGACAGGCTGGTTTAAAGGCACAGTACGTAATTTCTGCCTCTGGGGCTCTTTCAATCAGAAGTATGGGCAACAACATAAGCTATTTTTGTGACAAAGGAGAGACATTACCAAAGGATTATATTCCTTTGTGAATTTAACTGAAATGAATGTATTCACTGTGTAATTTAAAAAATGTATATACTGTATATTCTGTGTATTTATTATTTCACTCTTATTGCCTGTTCTTATTGTCCTTATCTTCAATGTTATGCTGCTCTGTTGTTTGTTAATTGCCCCTTGGGGATAAATAAAGTCTTCTGATTCTGATTCATTTTCACTGTACACAGTACAATGAGATTCAATGTGCAACTTCTCCAAAGAGCCACGTGTGGATACAGACCCTTACTCCAGATCTGGGACAGATTTGTTTCTGAGGTGTACATGCAGGCAGCAGAAATAGTGACCACCTGTCACTATCTGTGGTTGAGGTAGGCAGTGCTTTGTAGGGTTCTGTAATATTTTTGTATTTGCTAAGCGTGTTTGATCCCCTGGTGAGGTTTTGCAACTGGTGGGGAAAAAACGTACGACCAAGGCTCAACAACTGATATAGTGGAAGTCCATGTAAGTCTGTGCTAGCTTAGCATTAGCTTGAGTGAGAATGTAGATAAGAACAGAAAACTCCCTCAGGAAGTAAAATCGCCTGTATCTGGGAATTACGTATACCAAATCTGGGGAGCAGTAAGTTCCTATAGTGACTTGGTTTATGTAGTACTCAGTATTTAAATAAACGTAGAGCCCTCTGCCATTGCTCTTGCCAGAGTTCGCTGTTGTATCAGCTAGTTTGCGCCACAACTCCATGGAGCTACTGAGACAAAATAACATGTTTTTGTAACAGTCGGCATTGCTTTGCCATCCATTCATCCATTTTCCTCCACTTTTTTCAATTTAGAGTCATGAGGTACATTTTGTGTCTGCAGTATATAGTTTGTAGGGATGTGTCACCCTGGCAACTGGGAAACCACAGCTTTACAAGGAAGTGGAAACTACTGTGTTTTAACTTTGTTATCTGGTGTTAAAAGTACATTGGTTCACCCCACCAGCAACCCTCCAGCTTCCAAATCTAGATTTTCTTTCCTACTTTTTAGAAAACATTAATGTCATGTACAGTACTGTGCTGTCATGTCTTTATATTTTGCCTCCAAGCAGCTTGCAATAGTTCTCCAGGCTCTCTGAAGGTCTTTCAAAGTTTATCTTTGGACATTAGTGGCTTCATTCTTTATTTTAACATCTCTTCGTATCTGTCCTTAATAAAATTTGTGGAACAGGTACAGGACAAACGACGTGGCAGGACTAAAAACACATCTACAGCAGATGAACTGTATGTGAAAGTCACATCTTTAAGAAATCGTAAAGAATCCAGCAAAGACCCGACAAGGACCCGGGAGGTGCTTCTGGCCCTGCAGCTGATCCATCTGCTGCTCAGCAAAGCATCATCAGAAAGTGTTCAGAAGAAGGATGGCTGTCAAGAAGCTGTTTTTTAAGAAAAGAAATGGGGAGAAAAGGTTGAGGTATGCTAAGTTACACAAGAACTGGGCCAAAAATCTGTGGCAACAGATCTTATAGAATGATGAATCAAATTTTTCATTCAAGTCATCAACAGCAAGTGTCTATAGCATCTGTAAAACATGGTGACGGGCCTGTCATGGTTTGGAAAGCTTGCCAAAACTGACTGGATTATGAACATTAAAAAAGTATCAACAATGCAATACCATCTGGAAAGTATTTGGCAATAGCTTCATTTTTCAGCATGACAATGATCCCAAACACACTGTCAGTGAAGTAAAAGCATACCTAAACAGAAAAGCACACAATGGAAGACTATCAGTCATGGACTGGCCTCCCCAGAGCCCGGACATCAATATTATTGAAGAAGCGTGGGATCATCTTGCCAAAATAAAAGAACAAAAGGCAGCTAATGCTAAAGAAGGGTTTTGGAATGATCTTCAAGAAGCCTGGAGAACTATTTTTGAAGACGTCTTAAAGAAATTACAACATAGCCACAGAGTTCAGGCTTTGTTGAAGAGTAAAGGATGTTATACCAAATATTGACTCGTTAAAATTCTACAAACTCTGTTTTTGATTTAGTCACAGTGCTGTTCATGGACTCAAAATAGTACACGTGAGACTGGACAGATGAAAAATCACATTCGGCTACATGAAAATAAGGATGGAAAATAGATTATAGGTTGTGAGCAAGGTTATTATCGTTAACGAAAACTAACGAAAACTAACGAAAACTAACGAAATAATGAAAACTAGAAGTGAAAAAACATTTTCGTTAATGGAAATAAAAATAAAAACAAAAAAAGGAAAACTAACTAAAACTGTAATGAGTTTTCACAAAACTAACTAAAATTAACTGAATTTATAGCAAAAATGTGTTTAGTTTTCGTTGATGTGTGCGTGTCATACAATAGTCAAGGGTGAAAATGAAGTTTAGTTTCCAGATTTTTTTCTTGATGTCTAATTATGCCAGCAGGTGGCAAGTACGAGTCGTCTGTGTTGCTGCTCCGTCCACGCGCAGAATCGTGTCAGGAAAAGTCGGGAGAAAGCGGCAGAGTCTAATTTGGGATTACTTTGAATATGACTGTGTTTTGGATAAAGCAAGTGTCTTGTAGTGGAAAGAGACAAATTATGAGGGGAAAAATCCCACAAACCTTAAAGTGCACTTGAAAAGCTCACACATCAAGGCTAACCTAGCTTACCTTGAGAAGGTAAGGGAGCACACTCAACCCTCATCCCCAGAAAACAGAAGCTAACCCCAGGCAAGGCAGCGTGATGCATCCCGAGACAACAGGACTGGGATATCTACATAACTGTGTGAGTCAATTGCCTTCAAAAAGTTTATCAATTCACTTGAACCAAAATTACGAACACCCGGTGCTGCAAGAGTTAATAGTCTTATTGGGGCCAAGATATACATTTTATAGTTGCCTGGTATCAATGGTTGTTCATCTGCCTTTATTTATTTAAAGAACCCATAGGTGGGAATGTGAGTTGTCTGTCTCTGCGTGTTAGCCCTGCGACAGACAGGCGACCTGTGCAGGGTGCAGGGCATGGTAGCTGGAATAGCAACATACCCAAGGATAAGCAGAAGAGCATGACTGATATGATGAAACTGGGATTTTGTTACACTTAATTATTGCAAACACAGCTAAAACTATAACTGAAACTAATCAAAACTAAACTGAAACTAAGGATTTTCAAAAAAATAAAAACTAAACTAAACTAGCAAACAATTGGTAAAAACTAATTAAAACGTATATAAAATTTAAAATCAGAAGTCAAAACTAAATAAAAATAAAAACTAATGAAAATTGCAAAACTATTAAAACCCTGGTTGTGAGTGTTTGACAAACTGCCATGAGGCTGCATTGTGGGATCTGAACTGTTCTTTTGTTAGTTTTTTTTACCACTTATGCAATAAAAACCGTATTTGACTCAAGTAGAAATCATGTTCACAGAAGAGGTGCTCGATTTAAATTTTAATTATTTGCGATTTTGTCATATACTCAGGTTATATCGCTCCTATTAACTTATGCATTAAGTCCACTACATGCATACATATCTACGTAACAATTTGTGATATTTCAGTTGTGTTGCAACCCACCACTGTTATCTGGCTTCAAAATAATGCTGCAAACTATACAGTGAATAAAAGTACAGATTTATCTTGTTTTCATCACTGTTGAAAGCATTTCTTGGAAAAGAGGTACAGTATACAAGTCTACAAGTATATAACATTGGTCAAAAATGTTAGATGCTTTGAAGTTTTAGAAGCTTTCAAAGGGGTGTTATGGATGTAGCCAGCACTGATTAAGAACAACAAAGAAAGAATGTGAGCCAAACACAGTGAAAAATGGACAATGTGAAAAACAATTGGAAACACTTTGAGTGTAAAGTCTTAATATTTTCTCTGAAGTTTTCTGCGAGTGATTCTGTAAGAAGTTACTAATTAGAGAGAAATTTCATGTTTGTCTGCTTCTAAACAAATTTAACAGTTTTTGATGTTCAGCTGACCAGCTGCGCATTGACTCTCGATCTGACAGCAATTACTCACAAATACAAGTCTGAAAAAGTAACCTCTCAACACTGCGTCTGTTTTCCTATAATTAATAGCGAACTACACAGTTCTTTCCAGGAAACATCTTGGTGATTATCAGCAAACTATTTGGACAAAGACACATAAAATGAAGCCAAATTATTTGCAACATTTCTGCAGCCGGACCTTTGCTACCATTATGAGTGCATCTTGAAGCATGCTTGTGCAGGCTCACTGTGCTCTAAGAAATACTTAAGAAGCCATATTTTTAAAAGAAACAATGGCTGTTTTTGAAGACACATTTTGGATTGTGCCATTTTACGCTGCTTGGATGCACACTAGTTTTCAGCATTTTCTACAGTAAGCTACATCGTCGTCTGCGTCTGGATTAAAAATAAAAACAGATGTGAATGTTAACAAGGAGATGAGCTGTCCTCTGCAGACAAATTCTTCCAAGAGAAGTAACCTCCTCTGTTTTTATGAGTTTTGAACTTGGAGCTTAAAGGCAGAGCTGTCTATAAATCACATAAAGATAAAACAGATTAGGTTAACTCTTAGCAGAGTAAGTGCACAATAATCACAATAATCACACATACAGAAATGCAGAAACACATTAGTGGAGCACTGAGAAAAGACAAAATGTGTGGTTCTATAATAGATATACAACGAAATGGTTGGAGATCAACGTAAATGGCTTCTATCTAAATGTTTGCATAATAAAGCATTCATTAATCCATAGACAGATATAGGCCTTTTCAGAGAAGTGTCAGCCACATTATACATACTCCTTCCCTTTCAAACTCACATTTAAGCTTTGAAAGAATCATCCTAATTAAATGGTTTATGTGCAACTGTGTGAAAGAGTGTTTGATAAAAAGACGTGGAAAAAAAGGTTGAAGCTTATTGCCTCAAAGCTAAAAGCTCCTCATTGTATCTTTTTGAAGCAGTAATAACAGCTTAAACAAACATGCTGACAAATATGGCAAAAACACAACTGAAATACAAAATCTGTCTCTGCTGCTGAGATCACAGAGGGTGTCCTTCACTGTGACCTTAGCAGGAGTCAAAGAGAATCTGAAAACCAGCAAGCCGATCACATGACACAAGGAGATAAGGATGACACTCACTGTGTTGAATCCTGGAAAGAGGCTGACCGCTGAGGCTGTATCCAAAGGAATAGGTAGAAACTGCTTCATGGCCAGCGAGGTCTGGACAGCAGGCAGGGTGGGACGCACCAATGCAGGCATGAGGCCATTTTGACATGTGTTACCTGCAGGAGGGAGAGCAAAGGCAACATGATGAACTACAGACAGCAACAGGGCAAGATGCACAAGCCGAAATCTGGAAGCGTACATTTAAATTAACCTTCAGTGCTTGTTTTATTCAGGTCTACGACATCATGATGCCCCTGCTTTTGGTTTGTACAAATCATTTAATCTACCACTTAAGCACCTCAGCCACCACAACTGCCAAGGCAAGACATTCTTTACATTGGCTCCAGAGCGTACAGTGAAAATTGATTGAACTTAAATGAATGCCAGAAGTAAAAAAGTATTTTTGGCAGCTTGTGAAATACATTGTAATTCATCTGATGGCATGGAAATCCCCCCAAATCTCCACTTGGGTTGGTTTTAATGTTTTAAAGCTGGAAAAACCTTGATGCCCTTTGGGGGATTTCCATTATTTCAAAGTAATTTTTTTCATCATTATCTAGCAATGGTTTTATTATTGTAGTGCAAACTCATCATAATCTAATTTCCTCTCTCCAGTTTTGAGGATTTTTACATTTTAACACTGAACTGTGATTACATTGTTTCAACTTCAGGTCCAATTGCAACCTTCTTCTGGAACTTTTAATCACATCTCAACTGAAGAAGACTATGAAAGTCTTCTGCTGTTCTGTGCTGCTGTTCTGTGCTTTAACCTCCGGGGGAAAAATGAAGACAGTCCAAAAGTTCTAAACAGTGCGGTTCTTCTGATGGGTATTGAGGCAAAAGATGTTTTGAGCCTGGTACTCTATAGCCTATTTTCCACTAGCATGTAATGGACTCGACTTGACTCAACTTACCCTTGGTTTATAGGGTTTTCCATTAGGTTGTACTACCTGGTACCAGGTACTTTTTAGTACCCTTTTGGCAGCGTTTCCAAGTGAGCTGATTTGAGCCAAAAATCAACAGACTGCCACTAATTCTCCAGGGAGTGACAACACTGGATGGGGTCATGAGAGGAACTCCTTCACAAGAATCATTTTTGAAAACTGTCACTAACTGAAAGGCCTATACACAAATAAAAACTGTGGTCCAGCGATGAGGTGTAGAAACTTTTGTGTTTGGTGGCTAACGACAGAATCCAGAGAGAGCTAGACAGAACGACCGAAACGAGAAAGTGTACCAGGAGTTCGTAGGAAAGTTTGTTTTTAGAACTTATCCATCTAAATGCTGATAAACTTTAAAGTTAGGGCTGTGGCTGTTTCTGTTGGTTGGTTGCTCAACACAGAGATCTGTAACCAACGCCTGGGAATGATGATGACTTACAGTAGAACTCCACCTTCTCATCTAAATATGGTATCGTCTAGGTAAAGAAATCCAACATCGCTGTTGGATTTCATATATTGTCAATAGTGAAGACTGAACAATTTTTTAAAGAAAAACAAACTAATAAGATTTATAATTTCATTCTTTGGCAGGGCGTGGTTTGTTGCACGGCTGCAGAAGAGGCTGACACACCGGAGCTCCATCAGCTCACCACGCCTCCCTTGTATAAAACGTGCAGGGACCTGAGGTTGGGGTTGTTGTTGTTGTTGTGTGTGGATGCAGCTGAAAAGCTGTGGCCGTGTGTTAGAGAAACAGCAACCAGAATAAAAAAAGAACGAACTATGTGAGGTCTGTCATTCTTGCCATACATTCAGTTTTAAATATATACATCATCCTTCTCTGTATCACTTTGTTTTAAATCTCAAGTCAGCATTTTTCTTTTTCTTCAGCCAAAGCTAATGAAACTGTTACTACATGTCCCTGCCGTTTTTGCACAAGAGGGGTCATGCTCCCTGGATGCTTGCTCAATGAGCCACTAAATAGTTTAACGTCATATAACTGACAAGTACTCGCCATGCCCTACAGCCTCTTCTACAATTGCACCTGACTGGATGAATACATCTGATAGACTTTCTGCTCCTGAAATTCAAACTTAAACAAACACCATGGCTGTTTCACAGATTTTCTTTGTCACTGCAAAGAAAGTGTTCTTGAAAACCTTCAACATGAGAAATAATCCATGCTGATCATGAAGTTATGTAGTTCTCAGAGGCAAGTCAAGAAGTTTAAACCTCAACATTATGCAACTCGTTGCTCTGTTGTTCAGAAATAAAATGCAGCTGCACCACAATTGCTCAGTTAGTTGCACAGATAATAAACTCAACGTGGAAATGATGGATCCTGTGGAAACTCACCATTAGGTATATGGCTGTTGATTTCATAGTCAAGAACTCACCTCCATGATCAATATCATATCGACAATTCGCCAATAACCATTACAAGTTATATCATTATGGAAGGGTTCATTCTAACTGTTTTACTTACTCTAATCTTGCAAGTGCAGTCATTAATGTGCGTTACTACACGGTTAAGAGAACACTCTGTGAGTTGTTTCAGTGTTTCACTTTACTCATTCAGGTTGCAGTCTTGTGAATTCCCTGAATTCATTTCCTTCTTGTAATCACAATAAGACCCAAACTGTCTACCGAGAGCAAGCTTTATATGCAGATAACCGCCGTGTGATTCTGCAATGATGTTTATCTCTTCAAAACAGATGTTCTCGTTCTGAAATCGTCACCACAAATAGCTGACGTGGAATGACTGCAGCGAGCGCAATGTTTCAATCAGTCAATGGCAAGTGAGGTCTGGCCCACACATCTCTAGGAAAAACAAAAGTAAATATTTCATTTTTATTGTCATGTGAGCGCGCCACGCCAGCAGAGTGCTTTTAAAACCACCAATTAGAAACAGCACAGGACTGATTTCAGTACAGCCAGGACCGAACGAAAAAGAGCAGAAAAAACGGTCACAAGCTTCCAAAACATTAGGAATTAAAGAAGCTATTCCGTAAAGCTATAATGAAAACCAGAGGGATGATTTTTTTAAAATCACTGCACATTTAACAACAGTGGAACTCCGGGCCAGCGTGGCTCTAAAGCGCTGGCAGATACGATATCAAACCACTGTCTTGAGACAAATAAAAACAAGTTTTGCCACGTTTCAGTCCCCAGGCAGTGGTTAGGGGTAAATAAAAAGCAAAAGTCATAAAGATGAGAGGAGAAGAGGGGGAAAAAACCCCACAATTTGTCCCCCCCTTCTCCCATTCTGTCTTCTGTCTTTTCCCTCCAGTTGCCGGAGCGCTGCCATCTGTTGGAAAAAAGAGCACATGCTGTCTCTCATGTGGAGGCACGTCCTAGTCCCAACTTTAACAAAGCATGTCCTTCTGTAGGGATCATTCAACCGTGCCATCTCTCAACATGCCGGCCTGACGTCAGCCTGCAGGCTCGCTTCACCTCTCTCTCAGCCAAAATCCGCCATTCATCAGCTCGACGCGCACAGTCAAAACAGCCCGCTCAAAGACACCGGGAATGATGTGTCAGATTAGTCTGCAGTGAGATGAGGAGTGACAAACTGAATTTTTTTGATAGGGTCACATTTGGTTTGCTGAGTGATAGGATATGAAATCTGACTTCCCACCATTGTTGAAGTCTGAGATTTTTTATATACAAATAACTGATTTGTTCCATCACTGAACAGGAAATCGCAATAAAGTTGTGTTATTTTATTGACACAGTTACTAGTGGGAAAAAAATAGCAATTTTATTTCGAGACACATAAAACATCTCCATTACAAGCCTTTCTTAAGTGGTCACTTTTAGAGTGTTTTATAGCTCAAGATTTTTGAAATATTAGTACTTAATTAAGAGTAACAGCTTTAATATTTTGAACTGTAGCTTTATGCACTATTGTGAAATTAAATCAGTGGCACTGCCTTCTATTACTCGACCTTAAATGTTGAAGGGGAAAAAAATGACTGAAATGGATAAAAGCGAAATACTTTCAAAGGTGAGTAACTGTACTTAGCTTTCTTTCCACCATTCGAGATAGAATCTGTTGCTTATAAATAAAGCATCTTTAATCCACACTATTCTATGGAAGCCCGTTTCCGCCAC
>NW_005187539.1:211184-216724 GCF_000239375.1 Pundamilia nyererei | reverse complement strand
ACTTGAGACTTACTTGAGACTTGCAAAACAATGACTTGGTCCCACCTCTGACAAGCACTTGGTGACAGTGGGAAGGAAAAACTCCCTTTTAACAGGAAGAAACCTCCAGTAGAACCAGGCTCACAGAGGAGCGGCCATCTCATCATCCCCAATGGGTCGTGACAAATGGCTGCCCCTTTTCTTCCTGTTAAAAGTGAGTTTTTCCTTCCCACTGTCGCCAAGTGCTCGGATATAGGGGGTAGCTGGAATTTTCTCTGTATTACTGTGGGGTGTTTACCTTACAGATAAAAAGTCTTGAGGTAATGGGTATTCTGGGCCAAGCTAACCGCGCTAACATGTTGACGCTGTGCAGCCTCACGCACGGAGCGTGCCGCGGTAACTCGCTAACTGAGATTTGCCGCGTTAATGCAGTTATGGCGTTAATGTCATTTTAACGAGGTTAACGCTGACAGCACTAGTTTTGGAACTATATTAATAAAACTGAATTATTATTGTTAGTAGAAGTAGTAAAGACATCTAAAGGCATTTAAAGGCACTTTTTGGGTGTCAGCTTGTTGTTATTTGAAAACACGAGTGAGGGGTTTGACTATAAAATCAAGGGCATTTGATATTCAGTCACCTAAAAGAATATACTGATTCTTACATCATAGACCCTCTTCATAACTGCTGGGGTCACTGCCTGCTGGAAATGAGGAACAATACGGGTCCAACCATGGCTAGTCTATAACTTAACATTGCAGTGCTTTCAGCTAAATACTGACATCAGGGTCCAAACCATTTAATTTAATTTGTGTAAGATTCACAATTTCCCTTTAGCATGCTAACATATAGGCAAGTATTCATTTTTCTGGACTTTCACTTATTGTGTAGGATTCCGTTTCCAAATCTGGGATTCAGATATTTTGGAAATATAAACTCTCTCAGCTTCTTCACCTGACATCCATCTGGTTCACATCAGTAATAATCACACTTCACTTCACCTGTTTGTTGTTGTTTTAGCAACTTTGTCACAAGATTTCGTCACATTTTCATACACCTTTGGCAGATCACGTCTTTTCAAACAAGGCCTAGCAACAGCTTTAAAGCTGCACATCATCATGCTCTACGGGCACAGTAACGATGCGCTCTCGCTCTCTCCCCGTCTGATGTGCTCATGGGGTGGAGCGAGTGACAGAGAGCAGCGGTGCACAGAGGGAGACATAAAAAGTAGAGACCTCCTGCTGCTCTCAGAGAGCTCACTTTACATGTAAATGTAAAATGTCTTTAACGTGTGCGTATGGTGATTTTAGAGAATCAGACATGAGTACTTGTCCCGCTGTCGAATATCTGTAAATTTTACAGGAACTGATGCAATTATTCTGAGATATTTCTCACTCTGGTGCAATATGAACAGTAACAGGATCACCAAGGTCACTGGACAAATTCCCTGGGTTTTTTTGTGCAAAAATTCATGCCAATAAATTAAATAAACTTTTTATCTGGTCCACAGCATTGGATTGGTTTCCAGCCTTAATTCCACACATATTGTATGGCTAATAATCTAAAGAGCTCTGAGAGTAAAGAATTAAGGTCTTCCATAATTTCCTAAGCCTGAGGTGTAAAAAGGTAAAAGGTAATGCAACAACCACCAGCAAGAGGTCACCATAAAAGGCAACAAGGAAAGTAAACTTTGACCCCAGCTACTGAGCACCATACTCCTTTCATGATACTTTAACACAGTGACAGAAAAAGTCAGGTACAGGAGGCTGTAAAAGCACAAATGGGATACATGTTTCATACATGTCAGAGAACTTCTGTGTGCCTGACTTAGTGACTGAGTAAATCCAGGTGACGGTGTCATCTACTTTGCATCAAGTCTCTCTCCGGAGCCACTCTGAAAGGTCATCGGGTCACATTATATTGAATACTGAAAAACCTGCAAGTCAGAAATGACGAACTTTGCCGGGCCTAGTCGTCTATTTTTCTTTCAGGAGTATCTGCTGAAATCATCACAACTAAAGTAAACAAGCAAAAGCCAAACAAATAGAACAGTAAAGGTCACTGGAATAAGAAGCCTGGTTATGTGTCAGGACAGTGGCCTCCAAACAATCTCTCTGGTACTGATCTGTTTACATAGTGCGGAAAGTGCTGGAGCTGAATGAAGACCTCTCTGTGAGCTTCTCGTGCAGGCAATGGCACCAAGTATGCGAGAGCTAAATGTAAGATTTATGAGTTGTTGAGGTTGCAAAATGTTTGTTTATGAAATGTAACCGCAAATTTGTACTTGATGCCACACAGAAAACTGCAAAGAGAGCTTACTGTCTCCCTCTGCAAAATGTGAAACCAATGAAATCAATCAAATAAAATATGAAATAAGATGCAATCGTTGCTTAAATGAAGTCTCAGCAAAGATCTGATAATAGGCTTCATTTACAGTGTTTCTGTGCAATTTTGCTTTAATTAGACCAATACTACTTTCTTTATTTGTACCCAACTATTGGTGCGCTGGATTTTTGATTTTGCGATATTAAAATGGAAACGTTTAGCTTTCTCAGCTTGTCCACCTGACATCGCTCTCGCTCTCAGCAGTGACCATCACGCTTCAGTTCACTTGATTGTTGTTAATTTAGTATCTCTATCACTAGATATAGCCGCTGTTCATCCTTTGCCACTTCTTGCTCTCTCAGTGTTGCTTCAACATCTGGCGCCGGGGGAGTGGCAGCCTGTTACAGCAGCTCCTGCTTATTACTGAGATTTTTTTTATTCCTATGCTTTATTATTTATTTATTCTGGTCTATGGGACAAATAACGGCTATCTTATCTTATGCATGAGAGATCATTTTACATGTGAATGTAGCTGAAATCACAGTACAGCCATTGGACTTGGATTTTTTTCCAGAAAAACTGAATCCAAGAACTACGCTCTTTTCTAATTTGTATTTTAAATTAACTGTATGTAAATGGATAAGTATCACTTACTGTATAGTGATAATCCCATAGAGATTTGGCACTTGACCCTGCTTCCTCGAGCTCAACAAAGTGTTCATTGTTTTTGCCCAATGCTTTACTGTTTGGATTCACTGGGTCTCATCAAATCATTTCCAGCCACAACAGACAGTTCTGTTCACCACAGAAGGCCGCGATAAACACACTCGATGCTGCCCAGTGCCAAAATCCAAGCAGACAAAGTCAGCAATTTGTACGGGAACATAACAATTAAAAAACCCAAAGATTTCGCTGAAGAGTAGGCGGTGCCCAAAGCTGAGCTAAAAGAAAAATATTAGCACAGCTGTCATTTTTTCCCCACATCATGAGAGCAATCCAATGCTAATGATGCTCTGTGTCTGCAGGACATGCAAACACATCAGCATAATGCAACTTGATAACATTTTAATGTCAGCTGAAGGCATGCTTTAGGGCTTATTTTATTAAAACATAATTCTAATGAATCAAATTAGGCACAATCGAGCTGATACGCATTCAACCTCGGGCTTTTGAAGAAGCTTTTTTGCCCGCTTGGCCCACAAGCGTAAGGATGTAGAGCTGAGATGAGATCTGACTTCTGGAAACAAGATCGGAATAGATTCAAGTTTTCACCCACCGGCCTTTGCTTATCCATTCCTTTTGAGACCGTGTTGCTGCACACACAGTATGAGATGTTAAGAGCAGCTCATTGAACGAGATGTGTGTTTGTGTGGTTACTGTATCGTACTGTGCTTCAGACTCTGACTGTCCTCTGCATTGCCCTTCCTGAAGGATTCGCGTATCTGGGGCTCAAGCTTTTTTTACTCCTGCGGCACTATGTCGAGAGAGGGAGAGAGTAAAAATGATGTCTGGAGGACGCCGACTGGCATTAATAATGAATCATCTCGTGCTCGCTCTCCCCCACCTTCTGCCTCCTCTTACTGTCCTGAACCTGGCAGTTCCTCCGATAAGATCTGCCCAGAGAGACCAAGAGCCAGCGCTGCCAGAGAGTCTCAAAATAACAAGCTTGCTCTCGCGCGGCCATCTAGTTCTCTCAGCAAATATAAATCCAATTATTAGATAAATCTGAATTCCCCTAAAAACTCATTCATATGCTGATGACGTTCCAGATGTGATTAACACTTTTGTGTTTTTGCGGAGTTTCCTGATTGTATTCTGCGACCCTTAACATGCTGTGAGATCAGCAATTCCCTTCAAGCACGCAACATAAACTCATTTCACCCCCATTAAAATGAACAAAGTGAGTACAAAGGGTAGATTTAGAACATTCTTACTTTTTGAAAGCTACACGTTCACCCATTTTCCAATTAACCTTTACAGGATAAACTCTCTACTCTTGAAATTTCATAAATCTCAGCGGCGTGTGGCATAAATCTGGCTTCCAGCTACATAACACATGCTACCTCTAGTCCCTTCAGATTAGCATACTGTAGTTGTCATGAGTTTAGCCCGCTGATAAACACAGCTGTCTATGAATTGGCTCCAACAATCACTTCCCATGCACTCTGTAATCTGAGGTTAACCAAAAAGATGTTTATGTGAGGCTAAACGCCGACCACAGTGGCAAACACACCGGCTAGATATCTTCTGGGCCTCTGACTCAACAGCGCTAATAGCTTGTATGATTGCAGCCCACACTCAGCACCTATTACCCCACTCAGAGTTCATTTACTGATTGTGATGTATGAGAGATTAGCGTTTGTTTCTGCTCTGTTTATTTTTATTCCTACACTACTGGAATCTTGTTTCGAAGAGGTCAGCATAAGTCACTTGATATTAATCACCTCAATGGAAAACAAGCTCCAGTTAAAACTGCAGCAATGCAGAGCAAGAGTACAAACAGCATTATTAATCTTTTAAGAGATACCATCCATTTTCTCCATACAGTGCACTCAGGATTGCGTTCATAAATGCTAAACCGATGCACACCCAGTATGCAGTGACCTTTACCCTTTCATTTGTTTTACACTGAGCAGTGGTGATGAGGTGTCTCTTAGTATTCCACCTGATGAGAATGAAAAGAAAACAAGCGTGACCTTCTGACGAAACCTCTGAGTTCTTCTTGGCGTTTTCACTTTCACTTCTTATGATTTTGGGTTAAACGGGCCCAAACTTGAAACCCACTCATCCAGCCCGACCTGCACTACCTTTATTTTTTCTTCGCTATCCAGCAGTTTCACACCTGACCGACATCGACTGTGGATCTCAAAGAGCTCAAGCTGTCTCTACACCTGACAGCTTATTCATTTATAAGCTTCCAGCTCTCCTTTCCTCCCTCCCTCCCTCCTCCTCCTCCTCTGTGTATGGCATAACAAGAGAAAATCCTTCTGATGCTTACAAGCCACGGTCTGTAACTTCAGATCGCTTTAATCCCTTGAATAGAGAAAAGTATTTCATTTAACAAATCGCCCCCTTAGAACTCCGGATCCCTGTGTAATTATTCCTCCGATGTGACTGTAAGCCAGCCGTGAGAAGAGCACTTGACTTGAAGTCGCTCGCGCATTAAGTCTTCCAAAGCCTCCTTCAGTCTTCTCCATAAAAACTAATGGAAGGGGCCTTTTGTCAATTTCTTTAAC
>NW_005187539.1:206894-211126 GCF_000239375.1 Pundamilia nyererei | reverse complement strand
GTTAAACATCCACGATGAAATCCAAAGCTTGGATTCTCAGCCACCCAGGATTGAGTCCAATAAACTCATACATGAGCTTTAGGAAGGCGTTTACCTGATGAGCAGGTTCATTCAACATTTTTAGGAGCCCTCCGTGAGCAACTTCACGCTTCCAGCGAGCAGCTCCCCTAGCCGCCTTTTTTTTAGTTTCCAGAACAAGTAACAGGCAGGTTGTAACATATTTACATTTTGGAGAGGAGAAAATGTGCACTTTGACTCTGCATTTGACTGTGATAAAGCAGCGAAAACACACACGCAGACAAAAAGAGGTCTCTTAGGTTTGTAACTTCACGCTCTTTTCCTGCAAAGGAAACCTGTGCTTTTACTCCCATGCTTTTAAAGGAAGGACTTTGCACTGATTCTCACACACGATGAGGAGGTGCTCTGTGTAAACACTCCACAACCACATATAAATATAGACACTCACCAAAGAACATGCTGCTCTCCATAGCTCCTCAGGCTCGGGGGTTTGCTGTATTTCCTCTCTGGTGCCCTGCCAGTGTGTGTGTGTCCATGGACAGCAGCCTGGGCATGTCTCATACACTCCTCAGGGGTGTGTGTGTGTCCGCATGTGTGTTCAATCCAACAGCAGCGTCAGTGGCCAGTCTGCATGCTGCACTCTGCACGCCGCTGCTGTCTGTGGACTTCCGTATCTGCCTCTCTCTCCCTCTCTCCTCGTACTGGTCCTCCCTTGCCTCTTTCGTCCCCTCCCCTCCTCTTTAGCGCTTCCCTTCCCTCCTCCTCCTCCTCTTATCTTCCTCCTCCTTCTCCTCTCTGGCCCCTCCACGAGCTAAATCCCTGCGCTTCTTTCTTTCCTCTCTCCGAGGTGTGTATCTGCATTTTCCAGCAACAGCTTCTTCTCCACAAATGCCTCTTTCGCTCTCTGTAGTTGTCTCATCTTTGTTTTATGTGTCAACCAAGCCTCTCCCTCTCCTGCGCTTTCTCACTTCTGGTTTCCCCTGCTGTCACTGCTTTATTTGATCGTATTCTCCTTTCCATGCTTCCATCTCCAGCTTGCTCCATTTACTTTTACTTTACTCTGACTTTTCCCATCTTTCTCTTTTGTCTTTCTCTTCATATCTCTCTCAGTGTTTCCACCTCTTTTAATGTCTTTGCCCCTTGTTTTTTGTTTTATTTCCCTTTCTTGTTGCTTTTCTTCACATTTTGTCTTTTATCAACATCTTTTTCTTACACCGCACATTTGCATGCATACAAAAACTTGGGAGAAATCAGGTTATGAAGGAGATTTAGCAACACGGAAGCAGACAAAAATGTCGGGCATCAAACTTCTCGATAAGCATTTCATGGAAGCGTTTCAGGCACTCAAGCATTAAGAGCAAACTTTGCGATATGAACTAAATTGTGGCAGTCAAATTTCGTTAAACCAACAGTATTTTTTGTCATATAAACAACAGTAAAATGCATGGGAAATATTTCAGTCAAGGCAGAATTAAAGCTCTGCAGAACATTTTAGTATCGTTTAGCTCATGTTTTGGCTTTTTTGCCATCTTTTTCTTATTATCTTTGGTTTCTTTGCCCTGCTGGTGAACAAAGTAACTCCACAGCAGAGCAAGACGAGCCAAGTGCAAACTCTCTTCTGTATTTTGAAAGATACCAACATATACATGAATACAAATTGTGTAAAAACAACCACAAAACATTCAGTATATAAACCATTTTAAGATACCAATATCACAGCCAGTGGGATTTTCCATAGTGTCCTGGACGGAGCGCCCACTTACATTTTTTTTCTAGAATAGAGATAAAGTAATTTTATAATTCTTGATGTGTAAGTACAATCATGTAAGTTAAAAAAACACTTTCTCTAAATGAGAGTGCAGGTGTGCATGAAACGTCATACACACTGCACCTGCTGCACGATGGCATGTGCATGGACTTACACCAGTCACTGCAACAATGTCAATACTTTATATAGAGCGATGCAAGAAGTAGTTACTTGTGCATTATGATGTCGAACATAACATGAAGACATAACGCTTATGTTCAACAGACAACTGAAAAAAAAAATTTATATCCAAGTTTTAGGACTCATTTCTGCAACTCTATAAAGATGTGGTAGTTTCCTACTTTGTTTTTTAATCTATTAATCATGAAACCATGGTGACCTATTGAAGTGCTGATTTGATTTTAACACTATTTCATTGTTTTTGGAGTCATAAGTCATTACATTTAATGGGAAGATGGAGTGCTAAGTTATCAGATAACATTAATCGGCTTCATTAGCAAGCTGCATCCATAAACTGTGTGGGTGCATGCCACAAAGACAGACATCTGCTAATTAGTAATAAGCAACATGCAAATGAAATGCTTTTATGTGACTCACCAAGACTGATGCACAGCCATCTTGGGCAAGCTGTTAAGAGCACAGCAGGACATAATATTAATTATTAAAATTGCTTCAAAAGGCACCAACACACACAACAAACCAAAAAAACTCGATCGAGAGTCCAGTTCGCAGAGCCAGGTTAGCTGTGCTTAACCCCGGAGAACCAATGTGACCCCATGGGTTCTCCAGGGTTAAGTTTAGCAGGCAGCTAACTGCTACAGCCGGTATTAGGGTTAGCTTCCACTCAAAGCAGCCAAACACCTAACAATGGAAACTTTAATTCTTTATGCAGTTTAAAGAGGTGAGGTATAAAATAAACATACCCAGAACAGTTCAATAGCAAGATAAAATCTTGCTATTGAAATAAAACAGCTTTTGTACCAGTAACAACATTTTGTTTTTCTGCTGTAAAGTCGATAATTATAATATTGACATCTATCAAGAAGGATTCATTTTTGGAGCCAAACTCAATGGCAAGAGTTGTTTTAAACTTTATTGCCCAGTCATTGAGGTTGACACATGATCTAAAAGCACACACATATCAGCACTCAAGAGTTAAAATGTACCAGACTTTTTGGAAATTTTGTAAAATAACAACAACAACAAAATTTGCTGGTGGGGGCGATTGTGGCTCAAGAGTTGGGAGTTCGCCTTGTAATCGGAAGGTTGCCGGTTTGAGCCCCGGCTTGGACGGTCTCGGTCGTTGTGTCCTTGGGCAAGACGCTTCACCCGTTGCCTACTGGTGGTGGTCAGAGGGCCCGGTGGCGCCAGTGTCCGGCAGCCTCGCCTCTGTCAGTGCGCCCCAGGGTGGCTGTGGCTACAATGTAGCTTGCCATCACCAGTGTGTGAATGGGTGGATGACTGGTTGTGTAAAGCGCTTTGGGGTCCTTAGGGACTAGAAAAGCACTATACAAATACAGGCCATTTACCATTTTAAATATCCAGAGATTTTTCTCTGGGTTTTAGTTGCCTCATATCTGTCTAATGTTAAATAGGCCTTTGTGTGCTAACATGTTTACCATGGCAACTTAATGAGGTGATAACATGTTGATGCTATGTTTACAGCTTGTTTGTTTTGACCCGCAAGTGAAAGAATGAATTAATGCAGGATTACCAGGATAAAAATGTTTGGCTGATGTAAAGCAGCAAAAAACATTATTTATTCTGACTTCCATTAACGTCAGACCTTATCAAATCAAAGACAGTGGGAAGGGATTTCTTTCTCTCACACTGACTGGCTCAGCAGTGCTCATTGCTGCCATGGGTGGCTAATTTATTTTAATCACAAGCTGAGTGCACTGCGCTTTTTTTCACTTCTTGTTTTTTCTCTCCAAGTTCCAAGGAAGATTAGCTACCACCTGGAGAGTTTGTATTTTTGTAACTGTTAGGATTCTCAGCACCTCCCATGTGCTGTGTTTATTTTAAGTTTGAATTTTCATTTAAAAAGGATATGAGGCGTTGCAGTAACGTAGGTAGACAGGCCATTAGTTAAAAACACACATGCGTGCAGCAGGTCAGTAATTAGATTTTTTCCATATCCTTAGATCTATTGTTTTCTTTTTTTGGATGATTTGGACTAATGGTACAGAAAGCTCAAAAGTAGTCCTTTCAGTTTTCAATTTTACAAACAGCTAAGATTCAAAGACTTCACTTTGTATCTATTTCAGCATTATTATTCACATGGAGCATATATGATTTTGAAACATTTTGCCTTGCTTCTAATGATGTCTCCACTCTGAAGTCCCAAAATTCTGATTTCCTGACTTCCTAGTATTCTGCATATATGTCACACTTAGGTGTTTATGATCGTCAAACAAATATTAGACAAAGATAATCTGAGTAAATG
>NW_005187539.1:204187-205182 GCF_000239375.1 Pundamilia nyererei | reverse complement strand
CTTTGATATTAATGAGTTTTTTGGGTTCATTGAGAACATGGTTGTTGTTCAATAATAAAATTATTCCTCAAAAATACAACTTGCCTAATAATTCTCCACTCCCTGTAACATCTAACAGTATTGAAGCTTCCCAGGAGTGACCGGCCTACCAAACTGTACCCAAAGAGCACATCAGTGGCTTACCAGGAGGTCACAAAAGAACCTAGAGCAACATTAAAGAACCGCAGACTTCACATGGTTCACGTAAGGTCAGAGTTCATGATTCAACAAAAAGAAAGAGACTGGGCCAAAATTGCATCAAAATGACATCAATGGGAGAGTTTAAGGAGAAAACCACTACTGACCAAAAGCAACCTAAAGGGTCGTCTCACATTTGCCAAAAAAACATCTGGAAAATATCCTGTTGACAAGACAAAAGTTTAACTTTCCAGAAGGTTTGATTCCTGTTATATCTGGCGTAAAAGTAACACAACATTTTGGAACATCATACTACCAGTATAATATGATGGTGTGATGGTCTGGGGCTGTTTTGCTGCCTCATCACTTGGAAGACTTGCCGTGGTCAATGGAACCACAAATTCTGCTGTCTACCAAAACATCTTGAAAGAGAATGTCTGGCCATCCATTTGTGACCTCAAGCTGAAGCACACTTGGGTTCTGCAGCAGGACAATGATCCAAAACACACCAGGAAGTCCACCTTTGAATGACTTAGGAAAAACAAAATGAAGACTTTGGAGTGACCTAGTCAAAGTCCTAACCAGAATCCAATTGAGATGCTGTGGCATGACCTTAAACAGGTGGATCACACTCAAAAACCCTAAATTACAACTATTCTGCCAAGACCCCCGTCATCAACGAGTGCCCAGTGGAGAGAGTGGACAGCTTCGAATGCCTCGGAGTTCACATCACGCAGGACCTGTCATGGTCCTGTCACATCAACACCGTGGTGAAAAAGGCCCGTCAGCGTCTCTACCACCTCAGACGCTTGAGAGAC
>NW_005187539.1:199304-203367 GCF_000239375.1 Pundamilia nyererei | reverse complement strand
GACTCATTGCCAGTTATCGCAAATGCTTGATTGCAGTCATTGCTGCAATCAAGGGTTACCCAACCAAACGTGGGTTTAGGAGGCAATCACTTTTTCAAACAGAGACATGAAGGTTTGGATTTTCCTAATCATTTAGAAACTGCATTTGGTGTTTACTTGTGTTATCTTTGTTTAATATTTTAATTGGTTTGATGATTTGAAACATTTAAGCGTGCCAAACATATGAATCTATCCATCCATTCTGTTCCATGTATTTTTTTCAGGGTTGTGAGGGGGCACTGGAGCCCATCCCAGCTGTCGTAGACCATTCTCATTCTCATTCACAGATATTTAATTTCCAAGTGGGAGAAAGCCAAAGTACCCAGAGAGAACCCACATAAACACTGGGGGAACATGCAAACTCACACAGAAAGACCCTAGCCTGATGGTGGGATTGAATTCAGGACAATGTTGCTGTAAGGCAACAGTGATAACCACTGTGCTGCTCCTCAAACATATAAGAACACAGGAAAGCAGGAAGAGACAAAGACTTTTTCCCACCACTGTATTTCCTGTTATTCAGGTTTCTCTAATCACCTGCTTTAATTGCAGGCTGTTTATTTTTGTTATGTTAAAGAAATCACTGCCGTGAGGCAACAGTATCACAGTTACTTATGTGCATTGAGTAGCCAGACTGATTATTGTTTGTCTTTCTCGCTCTCCTCTTTTTCCTCTTTTGTTTTCTCTCAAATGCCTACACACTCATTCCTAGAAAGTCATTCTGTTGCATTTCTCTCACTTCTCTCTTGTTTTCCTTTCACTTAGTCACTCTCTCGATTACTTTTTTCATGATTTGTCTTCTTCTTCTTCTCCCCTTCTCTCTCTCTCTCTGGCTGGTTGTAATCAGACTCAACAGGAGATAATATGAGGCTGCTGCTCTGCTGCTTTCCTCCTTACTCTCCACACACAAAAAAACCCCACACAGAGGGTCTCTAGAAATGAAACACAGGAACAAAATAATCTATAGATTACTCTACCCACAGTCAAATATAAAAAAGACTCACTGTGACATATAGAAGATGCAATCAGAAAGTTCCAGGTCTCCACCTATACAATAGAAAACCTGCCGGATTTAAGTTTGTTCTCTTCAAGGTCGTCTCCTTGTGTATTGTTGGACCACTTCCAGCACTGCTGGTATTTTTAGATCTCTCACCGGACTTTGCATTGCAGGGGTACCTCTGTAGAGCACCTTAGAACTGAAATTCATTTTAGAGAAATGGCTGTAGTTGCAGGGAACCAAAGATCTACAGTTGTCAAGCTCGGGTCCTCTACCAGAGGCCTGGGAGCTTGAGGGTCCTGCACAGTATCTTAGCTGTTCCCAGGACTGCGCTCTTCTGGACAGAGATCTCCGATGTTGTTCCCGGGATCTGCTGGAGCCACTCGCCTAGCTTGGGAGTCACCGCACCTAGTGCTCCGATTACCACGGGGACCACTGTTACCTTCACCCTCCACATCCTCTCGAGCTCTTCTCTGAGCCCTTGGTGTTTCTCCAGCTTCTCGTGTTCCTTCTTTCTGATGTTGCTGTCATTCGGAACCGCTACATCGATCACTACGGCCGTCTTCTTCTGGATCTTGTACTAAGCTGCAGAGCGGAAAACTAAAAGTGGAAAACTAAGGCTCCTTTTGCAGGCAGACCATGACAAAATTTCAAGTAAAAGTCCCTTTGAGGTCAGGGGTTGAAATTGGACTTTTTAATCTACCTTATATTTCCACTGTTTTTGAACC
Source organism: Pundamilia nyererei (assembly GCF_000239375.1). Taxonomy (NCBI): domain Eukaryota; kingdom Metazoa; phylum Chordata; class Actinopteri; order Cichliformes; family Cichlidae; genus Pundamilia; species Pundamilia nyererei. The sequence goes on along the minus strand of NW_005187539.1, from coordinate 201,603 downwards.
CTGTTAACTTATTACATACACAAAGGACTAAAAAAGTGCATTAAAGGCCTGCTGAAAACCACAACCAAATAGTTTTACTGCTACTGCTACTCCTGCTACTTTGAATATCAGTATCAGTTTCAAACCTCCACCAATTTAAAGTCTGTGATGCAGAACAACAGAAACAAGCATCAATACTTTGACTGTTTTATCTATTTTATGATGATTCAGTCGAGAAAACTTCAAAAGTTGCCTTTTGGGTAAGCTTTCAAGAGTCATATCATCATGGTGGTAGGTGGACAGTCAAAACAAGTTATATGAAATGCCTCCCTTTTATCTGCACTTTGATATCAGATTCATCATCTAGTTTTGATTTCTTAAGTGACAAAATAACCATGGTAATGTTGATGTTAATGCTGATAATTTAAATTTTGAGGGGGTTAGTTAAGAACTTTTTCAGATTTGGTTGATTTTATACTTCGGATGATCCACTTGTGAGCATCAGTTGTGTTGATGTAAGGTTTAATAGAAGCTTGTGGTTTAGGTTAAAATGTGCCCATTAAGTATGTAAAGATTATTTATTAAGCGCTTTTCACAGACAGTCACAAAAAGAGTATTAACCCCGAGCACTGAAAGGAATGCTCAATTAATATATCTATATTAACTTAAAGTTAATGAAGTCCTGTTTTGACTGAGCCCATAAACTCATATGGAAAGCATTTACTGAGGTCACACATCAAGGGAGCTGAGGGTCATTTTCTCAAAGACTTCTCTACAACTGAAAGTGTTTGTACAACCCGAGGAGTCACCTCTTGGTGCCATTAGAAAGAGAAGAACTTTAAGGTTCTTCTTGGCTCCACTTTTCACACCCAGAGGCTACACCCATCTTTCACATACAGTCTGGCTTAAATGTGCCACAGGGGGGATCCGACCGAGTGTCCATATGACAAGCTGTGAGAAAGCTTGATCTTACGATTGCACAGCACCGACACCAGACACCCTGTGCTTATTTCTGAGATGCCAGCAGCTTAAATAAAACTGGAGTATCTGACCCTGTGGACCTGAGAACAGGCTCTGCTCTGTTTACTACAGCCTAACCTACAAACACTCATATGTATCATTTTTACAGCCTTTTTTCTGCAGTCCAGGTGTGCTACTGTAAGGCACACACATGCATACACACATACACAGGTGTCCAAAAGAACTGTCATCACACACAGACCAAAATATACATAAACAACATGTAGTCAAACTCCGTGTAACATTCAGTTTGGTTGAAGTTCTACTTTAGCAGCAGCATAAAAGGCCCTGTTAGGTGATGAGAAATCTCTTCTAAACAACAGTAAGTCCTGTCAAACAAAGTGTCTAGCTTTTCAAACTTTGCCTTGTATTTTTGGTGTGGTTCAAACGAAATCATCAGTGCACCCTACAGGCTGAGGGCTGGGGTAAAATTTAACATGTGATTGCTGCTTTCCATGTTTTTTGGTGTTTTCTGTTTTTTTGGTTACTGTCATAAAATGTTGTAGATTTGTCTGTTGTAGGCTTTTTGTCAGCAGCCCCTCATAGGGGAAGTGGCAACAGACTGTTACACCAAAAATGAAAAACGGTTCTGAGACATCTGTTCTCAACCCAAGATTCATTTTACACCACAATGTCAACAACTTACTTTACACTGCCTCAGGCAAATTAACCTTCCACTTGTTTGTGTTAGACTACACAGATGAGCCAAGCTCATTTGGAAGCTGGGAAAAGAGAAAAAGGTTGGCGCATCTGACATCTGACTCATGGGTCCTGCTTTTACACCTGATGTCAATGTGTAAAAGAGTTAGGCAGGGCTTTCCAACACTAACAAACACGACTGTTCCCAGGCTGAGGCAAGCTTTGTGAATGAACATTGTTTGCTTTTAATTCGCTTTCTGCTGCTACTTATAGCTTTGCTGCCTGTGTTAGTGGAATAAGGTGGGACTCATCTTCCTTTTTTCTTGCTAGTGTGTGAAAATGTACATGATGCAGTTACACCTTAGTGATATCACAATGGAAGCCAGAGCTTAGTCTCACCTAATTGGAGATGTGATCTGCAAAACAACTTAATTTGCACCTCTGTTATTAGTTTCACAAGTTGCCTTAATTCTGATCTGTGAAGCATGTCAGCATTAAGAAAGAGAACTGCTGATTGCAGTTTGAGCAAACAAAATGACTCATTCATGCATGTCATAGGGCTCTGAGTAACATTTCATCATTCTTCAGATACTGTTAGCTCTTTGAGTGGCCTTTATTGTTGTTGTTGTTATCGCTCTCAAAGATATTTTGTTTTAAACTG
>NW_005187539.1:181565-197408 GCF_000239375.1 Pundamilia nyererei | reverse complement strand
CTTTCTCCCCTTTCTTTTCCCCAGTCAAGTCTGTCCTGTATTTAGCAAGTGAAAATAAAATAAAATAAACAATATAAATAGGTGAATAAATAAATAAATAAATAAAAAGGTGAATCAAATAGACCATAAACATTTAAAAAAAGCAGATAATTAGTGGTAAATGACAGGCAGGTAAATCATATTATTTGCCATTTAAATGCTCCAAAAGACAAAAAACATATCACAAACATGTTACAGAGTTGTTGACACCTATCAAAGTGCCCTTAACGTTAAGCTTTAACAAAATCCAGATGGGAAGTTTTGTTTTTTTAAAGGCTGCAAACATGTTTTTTAGTGGTTCTAATTTGATTGACTCACTGTCGGAGACAACCTTCAGTGGTCAATCCTGGTAGCGCAGGAACCTATATTTGTGTTGTCTACATTATCCAGCTCCAGAGGTTGCTTGGTATTGACTTTATAAAATACTTTGTGACTGCTGCTACGGTAATATGTTTCACTTACTTGCCTCACTAAACTCATGTGGAAACAATTTTTTGAGCTGTAAAAACATGCCAGCAAAGACAAACTGTATATACATGTGCATGTTTGCACGCGTGTGGCTGTGTGTTTGAGCATGGACTTCATACTGTATACAAGAAGCATGCTTATTTACACCTGTGCTTCCTCACAGATGTGTCGTGTTTGTATGGCTTCACAGCTGAAGTTCAAATGTTTCCTGCAGTCTGAGCAGGACCGTACCAGTGTGTACGTGTGTGACTATGCATGTCATAGTGTAAGTGTGGCTTCTTATTCCCAGACATGCTTAACCTCTGCCTGGTTTTGGCTCTGCTCTGGCACACACAGACACAGAAACGCAGACTGGCCCACTGTAACGCTGCTGCTGCTGAAGGTCAGACGGCATTGACCGCTCCTGAGCTCCGGCCGCCAGTATCGACTACAAATGAGACACTTTCCTTGATCAAAGCGATATCTGCCCACACACACCCACACACACACTATCTATCCAGACAGACAGGCGGTTGGTGACATCATCAGCTGCCTCTTCAAGAGTGAAAAATAAATAAATAAAAACAGAATCAAATATAATAAATGTTCTCGAGTGCTGTGAGAGATTCCTCCCTGCAATCACTGCCTTCAGGCTCTACTGCTGCAGCCATTTTGCACAGCACATATGTTTTCAATTAATCCTGAATTCCCTTTCTCCCCGTCCGCCCCCCCACCATCTCCCTGATCCCCCTGCTGAGCCCAGTTACAGAAAATAAGTGTGTTCTGTATCTGAAGCTGCTGCTCTCCCTTTCTGTTCGTCTTTGCCCTCCCCTGCGTTCTATCTTCCACCCCTTTAAGCATGTCATCCACAACCGCACGCTGGCTGTGGAGAATGTGTTTTTTAACCTTGACTCGCAGGTGTCGGTGGCAGAATGGGGCATTATTTGTCACCATAAATAGCAGTTAAGCAGCGGCAGCAGCCCTGCAGGAAAAGCCCCAGTGCGCCGCATGCGAGTGCAGCCTGGGATACTTCATTAATCTTGCTGTCAGTTCCGTGACGCTTTTCATTAGTCATAAGGGTATCTGATCAACAGGCGCACTCTCGACGTTTCAAAGCCGTCCACCAACAGCCAAGAGAGGAGTGAGGGAGAAGCTGTAGAAACAGAAAGGAGAGAAATGAGACCTCAACTGAATCAAAGGAGGACTTCTGATTGTGTTGGCCTCAAACAAATCAAAGTCTTGTGGGGAATAGACTCATGTGGTGCCACAGAGAAACCGACTGACTCTTAAATAGAAACATTTTGCCATACACTGAGTTAGTAAGTGAATATTTCGGCCAAGAGCTTAAATCCATGTGTGTGTTATTTGTTATAATTTGTTTGGGCCATTTGTTCTAAAACTCTATTTATTTTAGCAGAAACAATCCATGTCTTGAGATTTTCATGACATCTGACGTTGTTTTCGGTGCTATTTAAGGTCAGCACTCTTTCACCGAAAGCCAGATTTGCATTTATTATATTTATTCGTTTTTTACTTTGTGCTGATGCAGGCCCTTAGTTCATCCACCGTCTGAAACACGCAGTTTTAGCTTCTGTTTGTTTAAAACCAGCTTAAAGTGCTTGGAAATACACCATATAAAATAGACCGAATTGAACATGGGGAACTTTTTTAAATCATGCTGCAATAAAACCCTAAAACGTTAACATTGGGTACACGATGTCCCAGAGTAAGCATCCTTTGATTAGGATGTGCAGGATGTTGAAATCAAGGGTCAGTGTTCTTTTTGTTTCTTGTTTTGTGAATCTCTGAATCCTCCGTGCTGACAGTCACAGTATCCACGCAGTACTCTGTAACTACACTATCTGTTTCCAATTACTTCAATTGTTAAAAGTGTGGGGTTGGTTGTGGAGGATTTTGAAAGGCGTTGCAAGGACCCTTTGATCCTCTCTGCTGAGAAATGTGAAGGCAAAAAAAAAAATACATGGAATCAACAGTTTGGCAAGCGGTCGAGCATTAGAGAGTATGCAGACGCAGCATTTTCAGTCTGATTACCTGAAGCCCCATTTCTTTTCCATTTCCAATCTTACAGCAATCGTAAGTGTTGCCGCTGCAGTTTCACGTGTCATTTTATTCCTTAACTGCTGCAGGCTGACATCCATCGAAACCGTCTCTCAGAGGAGAAAAAGAGCACATACCTTCGGTCAATACCTCATATAATATTGATGACATCCTCAAAAATACAATTATTCAGAGCAAAGAAGCCTTTGTGTGACTCATTGCTGTAACTGGAAGCAGTTTTGTGCTTTACTCTCATGCCAGGTTCCCTTCAAAGCATGGCCACTTGTTTTAGATGGTATATATCAAATTCCAAAATAAAAGCTCCTCCAACTGTTTTGGTTAGCCCCTGCAGGTACGAGCAGTTGTCTCCTCGCTGTTTGCTGCTCACATAATGATGTAAAACACATGGGGAGGAAATGGTGGGAAACCAGATTCAATCCCAGCAGGCTTAGTGGGAGGGACGCAGGCCGCAATGCCTTCAGCGCACATGTCGGTGGGTTACACACAAGCCGCATTTGACATGGTGCAGTTTTATGTAGCCGTGCAGTTCATAAACCCTCTATCACAGTCATACGCTGTCAGCGTAATACTCGGTCTGCAAACTAGTGCTGGAGTCGACGTGAGCCAGAGCGTTCTCATCTGGAGTTGAGTTTCCACGAGTGCAGTCATGACATTTCTCTCCGTGAATGACTCATAATCGCTCCAAATAAAAATGAAACGCTTCAGCTTATTAATTTTTGTTTTATTTTTTTCAGCTCTCCGTTGTCATGACATTTCAGGTCGGAGCTCTCGATAGGTGTGGCGGCAAAATGGATGTTGCAGATTGTTACAACATATTGCATTACACTGACTTGTCGGGGTGGATGAGTTGACACAAATATTCATCGTGCCTTTGCTGTGTGAGAATAGGAGCTGAATCCTGACACAAATGCAAAAGTATTTTTTTACTCTGCCTTTATACCCGAGTCAGGTCGTGTGACGATAGCAGTAAATGGATAAATCATCCCCCTTTTTTTAATTAAAAATTGTCCAGTTTGTTTTGGGGCATATTTCTGTGTGTTTTTGAAATACAAAGTATGATTCCCTGCATATAATTTGTGTCTTTACATTTTTAAGTGCAGTATCTGTTATGAGAGTTCCTCCTTCCTTCACATTGTGTATTTTAGATTGAGGGTTGTCGGCCGTTAAACTGTCATTTTGAATTGTTGTATGGTTGTTGTTTGTTATCAAAGTGTGTACATTTTTAGAGAACTTAAGGAAACACAAGAAAAGCTTTAAGAAAGTTTAAAACGATACTTACTATAATTAATCTACTTTAAGAGCACAACCAACACTTAACTTCCGTATCAGTATAATAACGTTCTTTTATAATAACAATAATCAGTGACAGCGCTACACTACAGGTAAATGTCTGGGTGTTTGCATTAAATACAATGCACACTCAGTAGTTCTGAGTCATTTTTCCATTAAATGGCCCAATAATTTTAGGTATACCCAAGTTTGTCGCTTTCCACACCCATATCTCATTTAAATCTTTTCTACACAGAATACATCAACACCAAGGCTATTTATTTAAAACTAAGGCTTTTGGATGTCAGATAAAAAAAATTAATTGATTGTGATTTCTTGATAATCACAAATGTGGAAACGATGCTGCAGATAGTCAGCTTAAAATATACCAAAACATTATTGGTAGTCTGGCATTCCTCCTGGGATTTCACTCTTTCCGTGTTGGTACTCTTTTCCCATGGCCATGACTTCTTATTGCCATGCTCTGGTACTGTTCTGACTTCCAATCCATTTTCTACCCATGACTACCTTAAACTCACTACTTAACCCAGGAATTCACCGAGTGTGTCTCTGTTACATTGTGTCTTACACTCAGAGTGTCTCTGAGTGGAGCATTTAGTCAGCACTTGGTCTTGACCAAAATTACTGCCCTAATCATCTGCTGTATGCACATCAAATGTTTAATTCTTTTTCCTTTTAATCAGCTTGAGTAAAGAGTTACTTCTGAGCCTGGTCAAATCACAAGTGTGGTCTTGAGTGGGTACAATCAGCTAGGGGTGGGCGGTATAAAAGTTATACAGTAGAAACGATATGGATTTGGCCAATGGTAGAGATTTTGACTATACCTCTCTACCACGATAGGGAATGTTGATGATGTCATCAACCTGTGCCCGTTTTGGTCAAAAGCTATCAAGCGGCTGCAAGCAATATCATCTGCAAATTATGCTGGGCAACAGTAATAGCGAAGAGACGAAGCACGTTTGGAATATGAGTAAAAGCCAAAAACTGCGCTTCCTACACTTCCGTACCATTGATTCATTAATGTTGAACTCTCTCGCAGCTGCTCTATTCCCATGTTGTTGCAGTATATTAATGACTAACCTCGTATTGTGGATGGATTGTCTCAGTTTTTCTCCTGACTGACATTTTGGTCCGTTTACAATTTCATGTGTCCCTAACCATCAGGAACCCTCACGCTAAATACTATCGAGGGGGAAAAAGTTAGCGTTCATCCTCCAGCTTCACTGTTTATTTTATGCTAACATATTGCTAGCAATCACGTAGCACATCATTATATACAAGCTAGTCCAACTTCAGCAACCCTAAAAATGTCACTGCTGTTTAGTTTTCTGTCTTCATGTATGTTGGAAGTGATAGCAGAGCTGTACGTTTTATTTTTTCAGAAATCTCTCTGTCAGAACATTTATCATTACCGCACATGCTTCAAATTATACCACGATATGGATTTTAGGCCATATCTTCCAGCCCTACAATCAGCTTTGAATCTGGAAAAGCCACATCCAAGTCCACCTTAACATTGGTTCAAGCAAAGAAATTTAGCATTTTTCTGTTTTCAATAAATATTTAACCCTCTATTTTGGAAACAGTCCTAAAACTCTTGCCTGGATGGAGAAAACCAGCGTGGCTGCTACCACTCAAATCTGACATCAGCCTTCTCATCGGGTCAAAAACATCTGATAGTAGAATAGAGGTTATTCAGTGTGTCATAAAATCTCATGATCTTAATTTGTTCCCTTAATTGTTCACTCCTCTCAGGAAGACTCATGCTGTGTGTGCAGTGATGAGAAAGAAGAAAAAGAAGGTGGAATAAAATAGTTGAGCAAAAGCTCTGAATACATAAATAGAGCAGGCGGAAATAGTCTTCGCTTGGTTCTAGTTGAATGCTTTTATCGGTCTGCAGGAGACTTCTATTACACTGAATGTTTTGGTAGTGAACCCTTCATTTAAAGGCCTAATCTTCTCCAAAGATTCCTTATCATACAATATATGATTCGCCCTCCCTTGACAAGCTCCTTATCTTTGAGGAAAAAAGAAAAGAAAAAAGAAGTCTGATTTTCAAACGTTGGCAATTCATAAATGCTTGCTTTCAGAGTTAGAAATCCCCGTTAGTCAGAAACATTTTTCAGGAGCATTTATTTTATAGAATTACAATAGAAGAGAAAGTCCGGTAACCTTGATCTGAAAACATCACATAGTCCAGGCAGAAAACATCAAGGAAGTCATGCTCCAGTAATAAAACCAATTCCAGATTTATTCTGCAGCTTGGCTGTTGTGATTCCCTCCACTTCTATTTCCCTCTCTCCTTTCAATCTCCAGCTCTCTCTTTCTTTTCACTTTATCTGTCTTTACAGCTTGTAAAGCTGAACAGCCAGAAAGAGACGAGCGGAGGTATTGATCTCTGGGGGAGGGAGAACTGCTGCAGTCTAACGAACACAAATTGATGTCAAAAGCTCATCACTCGCCCAAAAGACAAGTTTGCCTCAGATAAATGTTTACCACTGTTCAAAGGGATCTCACGGAAAAGAGGAGATTAGCCAAAGTGCTTAGACAAAAGGAGGCATCAAAGTTTGAAGATTATTAAGCGGGAAGAGCTTTCTGAGCTCAATGGAGCTCACATCTAAATGTCAGCTCTGGTGTCTTCATCTCATCTTCCACTTTTCTCTTTACTTACGTCTTTAGACATAATACCGACATGCATGGTCACAATCAAGAATATCTGTAATGCGGATACGTGCAGGTCTTTTGCCATGAAGTAACTCAGTGTCAAAGGAAAGTCAAAACAAGGGCTCTAAAATGTCTGTAAAAGCATGGCAAGTCTGAGCCTGATGTGATCTAAGACAACAGGCGTCCAAAATTAATTTTGTTCAACTGCACGTCGACCGCCATCGCCCGTCACTCCCCAAGCTACAGCAGGGATTATTCACTCTCCACTCCCCCTTTGACACGAAAGCAGGAAAAAAACGGTTTAACCCCCTACTTCTGCCAAACTCTACACGCAGGGTTCCCAGTTTTAACAGCGTCTAATTGGATACTGATGTGTTCCTGACTTCCTGGCGACCTCCTACTTCATCCAGTCTCTTTTAAAAGCCATTGCCGGTACTAAATCAACGAAAGTCGCAAAGTGTGCTTGGGATGGCGACTATCTAAACATCTGTTTTTACGAGGAACAGAAAGGGTAAACTGTTTTTTTGTTGTTTTTTTAAAAGCAAGGCCTGCTGTTTGTAACCAGTGGAGATGCAAACACATTACAAACACGGACACTGACGCAAACTGTTGCCTTAATTAAGACAAAGAGCGGGCATTAAGGGTTATTAAAGCAGGTGAGATCTCTTCTGTGGTTGTATGGAGTGAAATATTACTGGAAGGCTACGTGGCCAATCATCTGACTCTTGTTATCTTTAAAGTAGAGGAGGTATTAGCGTCGGAATGCCATTAGCTAGACACTGGAGACGGCTTTACATGCACTCATGACAAAGTGCGTTGTGGTCGTCGTGGCAGCATCAAGTCAAGCCTAATGACAATAACTTCAAAGGATTGTCTGCGACGCTGCTCTGTATCTTGCTTGATCTCCGACTGGGACTCCTTGCCCTGTTGTTGTTGGCTGTCTCAGCGCTTAATTAAAGCTGCCAGGAAGAAGGCGTTTCTGTGGGAATAAATCAGAGCCCTCGCTGAGTAATACACAGACCTGTGGCATTAAAGCCGATCTGGTGTGGCCGTATCGATTGCAGCCCGCGCGGCTCAACCGAGCCTTCAGGATGTCGGGTCAATGCAGATCTGATTTGCATCAATGTCTTATAAAACTGAGATGGAAGTTTCCCCTTAAAATCTCCAGATACATGCCTGGTGTGTCTGCTGAGTGTGTACTGAGGCTAAAGGAAATCAGAGCTGAGACAAACTAAAACTTACTTTACTGCGCTTACATCTGATTGTGTCGACAGGGCGTTCCTAAGTATCGGGAAGACATTGTGAAATTCCACTTGTTTGGTTGTTTGGCAGGTCGTGTTGTTAGCAGGCATCTCGCCAAACGACAGTTTATCCCTCTTTATGTTTCCCTGGAAAAGCTTCCTTAGCACGATCTGCTAAGTGAACTGGACAAAATCTTTGACACTCCCAACAACGTCATTGTGATGGAAATAAATTCTAAATTTTGGGTGTTTCTCTTTTTGCTCTTTTTCTCGTCTCTATACGCCACACTGTATTCATGGAGGGACACAGCTGCTTATTATTTTACGCTGAGCAGTATTAGAAACTAATTAGAGGTAACAGTAAAAACACAATGAGAACATCCTCTACCTAATTAATAATAAATGAGTAAAGGACTTAGGTTGCCAATAAATTAATGCTGGACACAGACTTATTTTCTCAGAACAAGTGTCCCATTTTTCAAACTGTGGATATCTCATTGTGAGACAAAACCCAGTGGATATTTTCCTCACAACTAGTGCAGATCCGGGGCTTTAAAAGATCAATTTTCCTATCAAATCTGTCTTCATTAGATTCTCGAGAACCGAGAATTTCCTTGACACTAGGAATGCACGGGCCTGAGTAAGCACTTCGGGGCCTATACAAGCATGTCATACATCCATTTGCCGTGCTTAAAATGCATTTGTGATCCGATCCAAAATTTTCTTGGCTGGTCAACAAAGGCAGCCTTTGTAAACCATCTGAGAAAATGTTTGCTGTATTTTCCAGCATCACTGGATTAGTGAGGCGAGAGGAGAGAAGAGGAGCTGCAGAAAATATTGCAGGAGGTCGATACTACAGCGTGCTTAGCTAACACGTCAGCGAGACCTGCTAATGAGTCATTTTTTCCTCAACAAAGGAGCTCGTGTAACAGATCTCTTTATATTCCCTCAGAGAATTTGTACCGAGGTGCCCCAGAGCTCAGTGTCAAGACTGCTAAAATGTGGGTTTGTATTAGCTTTCATTCGTTGTGTAATTATTATGCTGTGAAACTGTGTAATGTCTGTTTTTCTGCTGAATCTATGATATGCCAGGAGAAATGCTTTGATTGCTTTTGCACACAAATCAGTAACTCGAGAGCCCAAACTAGCAATGAAATAATTGAATTCTTCAATTAAGAGTGTCAGGCTCCCGTAGCTGCAGTGGAAGAATGGTTTTTGTGGCTGCAATGGTCAGTTAACAATTTAAATAAAAGTTTAAGCCAGCAACACAAAATAGATTGCTAAATCAGACCTATTGTCAGTGTGCAGACAGTTTGTGGTAAGACAAGAGTGGATTCATATTTCTGAATTAAAAACACTGAACTATTTTAAACTAAAGCGTGAAAATATAAGCATATTTCATGTCAACAGCATATTACATTTTAAACTGGTTAGATTACAAACTACAGGCCTAACTATAAAACCTTTGAATTACATTAGTTTTCTGGTTTTTAAGACCAAATAGAACCGCAAAACATGCAGCTTATACTAGAGAATACTACACATGTAACACATTGAAACAAAAGCTGAGTTCCTGAAATGCTTTCTGATAAAAGACCAGAGACCAACTGTCATGAACTCCCAAGCAGGTTAAGTCATTACCTTCATGAGAACCACTGATTAGGACCTAAAAATGAGGAAGCAAAAAAGAGGCTCAGCAACCAATCCTGGAAAGAGGCTTAAGGCCATCACGCAGCACTGCAGGTTCAATGTTTGCATGATCCGCTGATCCACACCTGCCACAAACAGCTAGAAATTATGTAAATGTGATATTATAAACATAGAAACATGGAGCGTAATGTCCAAAAAATCTAACTTTTATGCTTTATGTCTATCCATATTATTATTATGTTGCACTGATGAATAATCAAGCACTTTGGGATTTAATAGTTTCTACTTATATTAGTATGTGAGATGTTTTATTCATCTTTTGGTCTTTCCCCCTTTCACTGTCTCGTGGTTTTAGTGTTCCAGTAAACCTTGCATACGTCATGTTATCCAGTGTCAACACATAATTAAGTGCAAAGTAACCATGGATACACAAATTGCTGATAATCAAAATTTTGATTTTGGCAAGAGATGATGCTTGGTTCTGGCAATATCTCGCATCAGTTTTTTGGGGTTTTTTTTACAGGTCTTCTTGTGTTCTGCTCATCTCTCCGCTTTTGTTTTTCCGCAGATGTTTGTGGCTAACACTTGGCTTGGCAGCATTGTTTTCACATTATCACTGGAACAGCAAGCCGAACACATTTCCCCACCACCGTGTGTTCCATAGGACCTCAATCATAAATTTAACACAATGTATAACTCAATAAAAGACATAACCTCGAGGTTATTTACAGGGAGCCTCCAACTAGTATCATCTGGGCCCATAATGCACGGAAAGAATGTGCACCTTGTCACGGGATGACACCCAAAGCCCCATAAATCCTGCTGCCGTCACTGCACCACAAGATAAATGGAACCCCCCTCCTCTCGAACTACCTGCACTCCCCACCCTCCGGTCCACTCGCAGCTACTATCAAGGTTACCCAGAGCAAAGCACTTTGAGAGGGATCAGCACTCTTTATTTTCCATCATCGCAGCCCTGAGCTCCATGCAGCTGGAGCAGAAGATGTCTCGTTTGAGAGGGAGTGGGATCAAAGCATTATGTCTGGGTGACAACTGAGCGAACTGACTCGGCTACCCTGCAGGAATCACAGAAGAAGAAAAAATATTTATTTATTCAGGTTCTACTTTAATTAATGTTGTGCCAGAGGTTAAAAACAGGCTGTTTGAGAAATCCTGTGAAATTATTCTTAAAGTCTTCGTGCTCACGCTGTGATGAAACCGAACTTCCACAGTCATGTAATTTCTGCTCTTTCCATTGTTTCATTTTATTGCGAAACAAATATTTAAAAGCGATGGGGTGACAATAAATCACCCTTCTTACTTTTATTCATTTGTTTTTCATTCCCCCGTCACACACAATATCACAGGCACAGATTTTTGTTATCCAAACACAGCTGCACCGGGAGCAGAAACAATCATTTTGGTTGGTTAAACCCCAGTAGACGGTGCCAACACACCATCAATTCCTTTTCAGAACTAAAAAAAAAGCTAAATGTCGATTCATGTAAAACTGGGGTAGGCAACCTTTCTGATGATGAGTGCCATCTAAAATTTCCTCAGAAGTCGGTGTGCCATATGATTGCATTAGCAATAAATTTAATAACGCTCTATATTAACAGTTACACACTATATAGAACAACTTTAAAGGATTATATTTGTTCGCAGATGTTGGCAGCTATCAGCGAATAGTTATCAGCTATTTTGAAACCAAAAAAAAGACACTTTTTATCCATAACAAGAACAGCAAATGAACTGTATAACAGAAAATACAAATGCTATTTATGGTGTCCTCACAACAATGATAAGAAAAATAAACTGGGCCAATATGGCATGTTTGTTAATACAGAGATACACATGTTAATGTGATCTCTGGTCTCCCACTCAGAGACACAGGTCTCGAGTGTCCAACGTTCAGACGGCTACCTGAGGACTCATGTGAGAGAAAATCTGCTCACACAAACATGTAGAGCCAAATACTGTCAATAAGGCCTCTGAAGGCAGTTAAACTTGTCAGGTAGTGATGTCCAGCAGGTGAAAATGCAAGCTCCATGAACACGCACAGCTGTGGATTCCAACTGCATCTGTAGTTCTGCAAACGTTGACCCCCACAACATTTGAAGTGTTGGAATGTGGAAATTTCAACATCGCTTGAAAAAGCTAGTAACGTCCCTCTCAAGTTATTTTTAGGCAATTACAAGTTGAATCTGGTAGTTGGGGTTGTTAGCTAAGATACTGTCATTAAGAAGAGGCACAACTAATGTGTCTATGCAAGCTAATTTGCGATGTGCACCGCTGGCACGGCCATTTATTTTTTAATGCACCTTCTCAGATTAATTCACTGCGTGTCGTGCCCAGGGCTAGACTGGGACAAAAAAATCGGCCTGGGCATTTTGACTAGAGACCGACCCACCAGGTATTATAGGAAAAGCCATAAAGCCTTTGAACGAAAACAAACACTGTTGTAACAGTGATGTACAGTCTTGTTGGTAAATGTATGATTTCTATACATTTTACATCAGATGACAGCTTTGGTTGTAAGATTCAGATAATTATTTTTTGAAAGCTAGACATTTTAAATGAGAATAAGAAAGTATTTCTTTGTGCCCCCTTTCCCTGTTAATGCCCTACCTGGCCCCCTGGCAAACCTTTGCTAGACCCGCTCCTGCACAGTTACCAGCTGTCAGCTATACAGAAAAGGATCCTGGTGTTATTTGTCTCTCAGAAACAGTTCATAACTTACCTTCAACTCATTCATGTCACCTAAAAGGTAAACCTGTTTCTCCATCACCTGTTCAGCTCTGATGATTCAGTAAGGACATCTCCTGGTTACATCTTCATGTTTCCCTCTCACCAGATAACCAAACCGATATCATGACCAGCAGCTTTACAGCTGTGGCTCCAGCAAACATCAGCTGATACTAGAAATTAATATTAAATAAATTCTAACAACAGCTGATCAAGCTTAAACGTGCTGCTGTTGTTTAGTGCGACATCTGCTGGTTTGCTTTTTCTGGCGCAAAGTAGGAGATAAACAAACAAGAGAGAAAAGCCGATCAGCTGATCCTTGATCAGTTTCATGATTGAAGTAGCAACTGGAGAGGGAGGGGGGAGAATGAGAGAAGAAGCAGCAGCTGTGGTAAATACAGATATAACTCCAGCTTTGTGTCTTTTCCATTGTAGCTGAAGTCAGGGACAAACTGAGAGGTGTGCTAGCACTACAAATGGCTCCAGTGGAAAAGGGCAGAAGACGTCGTACTTGGAGTGGATGTTGACACAGCTGATGTGTCTGCTGCTGGCACAGAGTCTGATCAGGCCTCTGAGCCTCATGAAGGTATGTCAACCTGCCTCACTCTCTTCATAAAGGAGTTGGAGACCTGCAACAAGGAGCTGGATGTGCAAGCCATGCCCCTCCATATCAGGGCTCTTGACCTTCTTTGTTTCTGCCAGTTTTGACATAAGCAACATTGGTTACCCCATTTCAAGTCTGAGGTAGACTCTTATTTAAATGCATTTGAGGGCATAGCTGCTGCTTTGAGTTGACCAAAGAAGTCTGGTCCCTTTTACTTCAGTGTAAATTTGTGGGAAAGGCCCAAAATTTCTTTAGGTTTACATCTCTGAAGAATTTGTGCAAATCCAAAAAGAGCTCAAATGGACTTACAGAAGAAGTTGGCACAAGAGAAAGACCAAGTTCAAGCAATGCTAGTTGAGCAGGAGTCAGTACAGTGCTCAGGTTGACAACAGCTGACTTCTTCCCCAATACTGGGGTTGGGTAAATGGGCAGCTGAATTGATTTTTTTTTTTTTTCCCGTCTGTGCATTTGACTTTAGACCACTCCTGGGTAGGGTTTTTTTCTTATTTGAAGTTGTTGAAGGTAGTCTTTAACTTGGATGTGTGTCTTTAAACTAGACTTTCTGTTGTGTTGGGCATGGTTCAGTGATGGTGGAAGTGTTTATGGTTAAACTGTGAGTGTCCTGAGGCCAGGAATATGTGATTCCCTTCTTACAGTCCTTCTCAAATCTTAGGAATTCATCTTTTTTGAGGTCTTTTATTTGTGCTGTTCATTCTTTAATATGTCATCTTACATCTTACTCTCTTCCTCATTTAAGTACTTTATAGTAACAGCCATTAGCGCAAAGGAGCATTTGTTAGGACGCTGTTTCATGTGGATATGAAAGCTGGATTGTCCTTACCAAAAGATCGTGGCTCGAGAATAGATAGTCCTCTTGGAATCATTTCCTTTCTGATGTGTTCCGATAAGGTAATTGCATCCCATCTGTTGCGAGGTATCTTTTGGAGTGAGAAATAGAACTTCTTCAGGTGATCCATGGTTTCATGTTTAATGTCGAAGTTAAAAAGTGGGGTAGTTCAAACTACAGAAGACAGATGGTCCTTGAATGTCATTGATTCTCATGGTCGAGAGCAAGTGCTGTTAAACTGATGTTGTTGCTCCATGGTGATTTCCAAAAGTTTCCGACACAACTTCACCTTCTTCTCAGATGCATAGAGAAAGATAAAGAAATGGTCAGATGAAAACTCCAGCAACACTTGAAACACTAGGGGACAACTTCATTAACAGACCGACACGTTTCAGCTTGTGGCCTTCATCAGGCACCAAACAGTTTGTGTTTTAAAAAAGTATACTCCAGTATAATCGTCCATTCACACATAAATAGCCTGACCAATCAGCATTCAAGGGGATGATGCGTTCTGACTGGTTGAACTAAAGTTTAAATAGGCTCTGGACTGATGGATAGATGGATCCTCACTCACACCTGTGGGAAATAAGCTCTTTAAATTAAAAATCTCCATTTTTATAATAAAAATGATATTATTAGCTCTTTGACTCAGCTTAATGGCTTCAATGTCTATAAAGAATAAATGTGAGCTACAGTGTTTTTCATTAAAATGTTTTGCAACAGGACTGGTTAAATTATTCCTGTTAATTCAGGACGGGATGTTTCTTATATATATATGTTTTTGTTGTCTGTGTGTGTCCATGCAAGAACCAATTTAGAAGAACCATCCTCCAAAAAAGTTTTTCTACTCTTTAGAAAAACTGAACATATTAACCAAGCTGTAATTACTCTACACTGGATTCCCAGTTGATTCTAAGACTTAAAATCCAAATTGCACAGGGACCAGAAAAGGCAGTCAAATGTTTTCTTTGAGTGATCTGAAGGACTCTGGCTTCATTAAAATCACTTTTAAACGTAATTTTTTACGGAATGGCTCTTACAAATGTTATTGTGTCTTTCATTCTTAAATTCAAATGTTGTCATACATACATACTACTATTTTAATTGACATGCAGAGTGTATTTTTAACTCAATTCCTAATGTTTGGTTATTATGTGTTCTTGGGAAGCACTGATTTGTACTTCTGCTATACAAATAAACTTTATTACTATTAACAGTAATACGTTAACGTCAAATGTCAAAATCTTGTGCCTCACATAAAACCTTTGATGTGAGGCACACCATCATCTTCAACACAAATATATTCTGTCCTGAGAATTAAAAACCCATGTGGCTGAGTGGCATGCAGCCCAGTGGTGACATTTCCACAACTAATAGTTGTCCACTCAGCTTCTGTCAACAACCCAGAACATAATGATCAAATTATTGAAAGAAAAATGCTTGTGTCTTTGACTGTGTTGGAACTGTCCACTAGTTCACTCCACAACATCGAAGACTGACTAGGAAGTAAGTGCTGAAAGCTGTTGGTACATTTTGGACACTACTTGCAGCTATATAATTATGCGCCAGCTGTTGATCATTATCACTGTCAATAAAACAAAGTGCAGAACATTTGCACCAAATTTAGGGTCATTGAAACATTTTTTTCTTCTTCTTCTTTTTCTTCTTCTTCTTTTTTTTTTCTTCCTCTCCTTATTCTTGCTACTCCCATCAGGGATCATTAGCAGATCATCTGCCTTCATCTCACCATACCCCTTGCTTCCTCTTCTAGCACACCAACCTTCTACAAGTCCTGCACTACATCCATGAATCATCTCTCTGTTCTCCCTCATTTCCTCCAACATGGCAGCTGCTTATTTAACATCCTTTAAATTCAATCAAAAGTATCAAATATCCTTCTTCTGCATGTGTCCAAATCATCCCACCCTCCAAAGCACTTGACCTGTATTGACCTGTGTCCCTCTGATGTATTTAATTCTGATGCTATCACTCCTCCCAGTGAAAATGTTAGCATCTTTGCCTCTGCCACCTCCAGCTCGGTCCCCTGTCTTTTTGTGAGTGGCACCATTTCCAAATCATGCATCATATTAGGTCGCACTACCATCATGTGAACCTTCCCTTTCATTTTTGCTGCTATCTTTCTGTCACAAACCACCCCACTCATCTCCACCCACCCCACCCTGCCTGCACTCCTTTCCTCACCTCTCTTTGGGTGGTTGATCCAGGTTTTTAAACTC
>NW_005187539.1:162559-181457 GCF_000239375.1 Pundamilia nyererei | reverse complement strand
CTATCATCTGCTTTCTCTAGATCCACAAAGACACAGTGCAGCTCCTTCTGACCTTCTCTATACTTCTCCATCAACACTATCACCTCTATTCTTAAGCTAGCTTCAGCAACTCTTTCTCACAGCTTCATGCTATGTCTCATCAACTGTGTTCCTCTGTAGCTGCTACAGCTCTGCACATCGCCCTCTTTATTGAAAATCAGTACTGATACACCTCTCCATTCCTCAGGCATCCTCTCACCCTCCAAAACTGTGTTAAACAGTCTGGTCAAAAAGCCCATTTCCTCTGAGACATCTCCATACCTCCAGAAATGTGTCAGCTGCCTTTCCACTCTTCATCCTCTGTATAGCTGCTCTCACTTCCTCCTTCCTCCTAATCCTCTGCACTTCTGAATAGCTAACTATCCTCCATCTGTCCTCCTTTCTCTCTCATTTTCTTCATTCATCAGCTGCTCAAAGTATTCCCTCCACCTTCTCAGTAGACTTGCTCAGCTTGTTAGTACATTTCCATCTCTTTCCTTAACCACTCTAACCTGCTGCATATCTTCCCAGCTCAATTTTTTTGCCTAGTCGAGTGTCCAGCCTTACATACTTTTCATTTGCCACCTCTCTCGTTGCTGTATGCCTAGTCTCTCAGTATTCACTCCTGTCTACTTTCTTCATCTTCCTATCCCACTTTTTCTTTGTTAACTTCTTCCTTTGAGTACTTTCCTCTACTTCCTCATTCCACCACCAGGTCTTCTTGTCTTCTTTCTTCTGTCCCGGTTACCACTAAATATTTTCTTGGCAGTTTCCCTCACCACTTCACTTGAGCTGTATTTTTCCAGTCATCTGGTAATTCTTCCCTTCAACTCAGACTCTGTCTCAGTTCTTTCTTGAAATCTGTGCAATATTCATTGTTATTTAACTTCCACCATTTAATTCTTGGCCCTGCCTTCACTCGCTTTCTCTTCTTGATTTTCAAATTCATCCTTCAAAACTGCCATCCAATCCTTCTTTTTTTGGAAAGATGTATGTTGTTATTGACATTGGATCCATATCCACCTACACAAAAACCATGGCAACTATAGCTGTGACTGTGATATTATTGTGAATTCACATACTAGTGTCGCTGAACAGCTATTTTTTAAATATGAAAGTAATTACTCATCACCAACTGATAATTAATTTTATTAAGGGTAGGTAGCTGTATCCTCTGGAAGCTAAATTTGTCACCACAACTACTAAACTAAATTAATTAAATTTATTCAGTCAAGCTTTTCATTTTTTCCGTGGTTACTCACAATTTTTACAACTCTCTGATTTCCAAAACGCCCCCGGACTGCTATTATGAAAGAGACATTGGTAAAGCTGTTGAGGGCAATACTTTGTGCAATTTTAATGCTGGAACTTCACAGCTGGTGTTATTGGTTTGTAAAATTTGTGGTTACAGTTATGTGAGAAAAGTTTTACAGCATTCAGCAGCGTGGCAGCAACTAAGCATATCAATACTGCTTCCATAGGAATTAAGGATGTAAGTCTAGCTGCCAGATTAATCAAGTCCACTTGATTAACTGATCATCAGCAACTCAACAACTCTCAACTATCTCTATAAAAGCAGAAGTTCCGACAGTTTGCTTGTGTGGAACATTCAGGTGTTTTAACTCAATGCTACATTCTTCCCAGGAGTGGACGCCCCAGCAAATTCAGACTGTGCAATGCTTATCTCAGGCTCCACAGGCCTCAGTTAACATGTTAAACAATAAAGTTCATGAGAGTAAAATCAGAAGCAAAATGAACATGTGTTGGTTGTTTAGGACTGCAGGAAAAAAGTAAATAGCCACAATCTTCAGTACAGCGTGTAAATTTGGGGCCTTGCATTATAATAAAGCACAAACTAGAGGACCGCAGTAAATGTTGTCATATGGCTCCTGTTAAGCAGAGATTTTAAGCTCTGAACAGAGGTAAAGAAAAAGAATCTAGAGGACTTGAATGATTCTTTAGAAAACACAAATGTAAAGACCAACAATGACACATTTTAATATTTGTTATTATTTAGTACTTTGGACATCAAATTTACAACAGGCTGTCAACTTAGTGACGCACTACAAAAAGCTCACCGCAAGCTTTATTGACGGAAAGTTGTTCACTTCTGGCTCCGTCAACACGGCATCCTGCCAGAGCCAGCTCAGCACTACTGAGAAACTCAAAGAAGAGGAAAATTAAAAACGGCAGCACACGTAATGAGAGCAAGAGGAAATTAGCAGCAAGTTCATTAAAAATTTCAGTTGTTCAATAGACCCTAAAGTTTGTGGCTTGTATGAGTTGAGCCAACACAAAATCCAAATAAACTGCACTTTTAGCCCCATTAAAATGTTTACTAAGATAAAAGCGCAGAGGTATGACCAAGAAGGTTTATATTACTGTTTAAAGAGGTTTCAGCCAATGAGACAATGGGATTTTCTGCCAGGGTTAGTGGCCTAATGATGCCCATTTGCTTGGATTTTTAAAAAATGATAACATTTGCCAGAAGGTAGAATTTAAAAACAAGTAATTTCAAAAGTAGGAACTGTGGCCCTTTGTTGTCCATTTAATCAAAAACTCACAAGCTGATGCTGAGCTGTGTGTAAATTCGCTATGCAACAGTTTAATCTTAAAGGAAAAAATATATTAAAAGAAGTACACTTATTTGTTTTCTGCAAGAAAAATGTAACTTGATATTGGTATTGCTGTCATATCTGAGCCTTTAATTCACAGTATGAGGCCAAACCGCACATCCTCAGGCCCTGTGGATGAAACAAACATGGTGCGTACTTTCATATGCGAAAGTCTCTTTATCCCCCATCAGGCCAGGGGCTGATTTGCAAAACTGAAAATTGACATTTACAGCAATTTAGTGCGTAACCTCATAACAATGAGTAAGTGGCAATGATATTGTAAACATTTTAACTGCAACTTTACTAAATTACTGTCACATTAGTCGCCTACAAGGCAGAGCCTCTTCAGCCAAAGTGCCACGGTTGGCAGCACTCAGAAAATGGTGCTGGCAGTGTTTTACATACAGCCTGGCCCCAGTACAGAAACATCTAAAGAGTAGCAGTTAAATATACACATGCAGAGATGTTATAAGATAAACACATGACAACTAAAGAATCCTGAATTTAAATCTATGGAAAGATGTATTTCTTCAAGGGAGGGAAAATGCCTTTAAATCTTAATTTACAACAAAATGTGCAAACCTTAGGAGTTTGGAGGGTTGTTGTTTTTTTTCTTGTAGCATTTATTGGTCTATAAATTTGGTTTTTTTTAATCATAGTAATAACAGAACTTAAACTCGGTGTAGATGGCACTTCAAACTGCCTAGATAAGTGCCGGAAGCATTTCAGTATGGAAGATGAAGGACCATGCTCCATTCTTTAGTAATATCAGTGTCCCACAGCTCATCTAGAAGACATGTGCTAATATATTATATCTAGTTTGCTTAATCTACTGTACACATTGTCTGTTGTACAGTGGATTATGTACTGGACTTTCATAGTCTGTGATAAGTCTCTGCTGGGTGATAGCGGCACAGAGGTAAGAAATCAGAAAACATTACATTCCAGTTCAGCTGTGTCCCTTGTGCTGCGCTGACTTAACCGACTGTCTACTGCACAGCTGAGAGTGCTAAAAGTGTATAATATAGTCACATATTTATCTAACTAAAGTAACATTTATGTCAGTTATTGTATATTGTGAAATTTAAAATCCCCTAAGTTAAATAACTAAGTTAAATTCATTTCAGCTTTCCCTTTTTAAAAATTCAATATCATTATATCTGCATTGGAAATTTAATATTGTTGCAATAAAATAAATGAATAAAAAAAATTTACACGGAGCTGTGCACTTCTAGACACCAGAAACTTACAAAGAGCTTTGCTGGGTATGACCTCATTGCATTTCATTTTTAATTTTAGATGTAGCTAATGTGAGTAGAAACTGGGGGAGATCATACCGAAGCTTTACTGCTTTACTTTAATGTTTTCTTATTCTCCATATCCTCCTCTTGCTGTCTGCCAATTCATTCTCAGCAATAAGAAAAACACACTCTCACGCAGCTGTTCCATGCAGCGTTTGGAGCATTTCACGTGTCATTTTCTTCCTATGACATATGCATTCCTGTGGTTAAGCATTCGATGGGCTCCCTGTGTGTTACTGGAATTTGCACATGAAAAAAAAAATGTTTTTGAGGCTTTCCCATTTCATATATTCTTATGAGGCTTAGACCTCTGTTCACCTAAAAAATGTTTAAATAGTCTTTGTGTGGTTGCAGGCGTGGGCGTGAGTCCTGCAGAATGATGAAACACAGATCAAGAAGAGGAGGGCCACTACAATCAAAGTAAAAATATGATGCTGTCTATAGATGCTATACATCCTGGAAACATAGGAATTAAAGAAGCACTGTGTGTAAAAGGAGCAGTCTTTTTTCCAGTCCTTGGGGAGGCTGCAGTGTCTGTGTTATCAACAAGACATCTAGTCTGTAGAATATCATTAGTCCAAAAAGCTTAGCTGCAACGAGGAGCCCTGCTGTTTCTTGCTATCACATCATCAGAATAAGTGGTGATAGAACAAAAGAGGAATATGAGAAGAGAAAATCTCAGAGAGGGACGAAACACAGAGATGAACTCACAGAGATGTGAAGCCTGAACGAGGTTTCTGCAAATCTGAGACAAAAGGAAGGGGCGAGATTTTTAAAGATCCTTTTTCCTGAGAACTGCTCTTAACAGCAGGACCACAGTAAGGCACCATCTTATTTCACCCTCCCATAAAGTGATGGACACAGCATTTCCCTGCAGCCTTATCTCCAGCGACGCTTTAACACACAGCATGCTGCTCCAGTTCAGTATCAGCAAGCATACAACCAGAGAAATGTAACAGTGCTGCATTATCAGACAAGCCATAGGTAATGTGTTTAAACACTGCCGCTGCTTTTGTGTTGATTGCTTCCTGTTTTATCTGCGGAATATGCCATCAAATTCCCAGACGTCAGTTAAACTTATGCAAAGGCTTAATGCGCTCAGTTTATACACATACACAGGTCTGGTAACCCCTCACAGAAAGGAGCTGATAGCAGAGAGGCTTATTCATTTATCAGCTGAGGGAAAGTGGAAAAAAACATGATATCAGTTTGCATAAAGATTGCAAAGCCTTATGGGAAAGCCACTCACCAAAGAGGCACATCTGTGATAATCTAAATCAAAACTTAGTGGTGCAGTCAACAAGTTTCAAGCTTGGTTTATTTTTACAGAAAGCAGATGTAAAAGTAAACTTTTGGCTCTTAACAGATTTTAAATTCTTTATTTCTTTTTTTTTTTTAAATGACAAATCGCCATCAGGCGCAGGCTAAGAAGAGAAAACAGAAAAAATAAAAGGCGACGTGGTCTGTTTCACATTTTTGATAAACTGCCACTCTGTTATAACACGTTGTGTTCAAGGGGCTGCATCGCATTTTCCTGATAGTGTAATGAAATCTCAAAGAACATCTCTCTGAGTTTGTTTCAAGAGTTTATTTATCAGGACGACATTGGCTCGGCAGTCTCCTACAGTTTCCCAGCACAGCCAGCACTCTGATTTCTGTTGTGCACAGAGCAGCTCTGATGGAGCTCTTATGAGGGGGCTGCTCGTTGAGGGAGTGGGAAACATTATTAATTTATTTTCCTCTAACTACATTTTCCCAGTCAGTCCGGGAACTGGTGACTCTCCAATCATAAGCCTGATCTTTAACCTCTGCAGACAGCTCAGTTCTTCTGTACGTGTGCTGAATTGCATTTAACGTGAAATAGCCCATTAACATTTTTAGCTCAGCTTGTATTTTTGCAGTATCCTCCCCCTGGGGCTACATACTTATACAACGCAAGAAAAAATCTGTGAAAAATAGAGTGTGCTCACCTCCTTCTGCTAATAAAATATATTTAGCATTTAGATATTAATAATTAAATTGATTAACCCACTATGATTAATATCAAATGGTGATGGTTTCATTATACTGTAAATGAGTTCTCTGGTCTTTAATTAATGACGCTGTTGAACTTTTTTGTCATATATCTTTAGTTTTGTGGAAGCCAAAAACTGCCATTCACACACACACACACTCTCGTTTTCATATCTTAGTGAGGACATCTCATTGACATAATGCTTTCCCTAACCCCAACCATCAATAATGAATGCCTAATCCTCACCTTCAGCCAAAACTTTAACCTAACCGTAACCCTGACACTAAAACCACATTGTGAGCCTCAAAAATGCCTTCAAGCTTGTAGGAAGAGGCATTTTGTCCCCATAATGACTGTTGGTCTCCACAAGTTTACTAGCATGTCAATTTTCTGTCCTCACAAAGATGTCTAAAGATGTACACAGACACATACTCAATTATATAAATAGTCTACTGAAGAGGTTATAAATACAAAGAAAAATAGCGATATGTTTAATTTCTTTATAAACATGATGTAATAAATATTTTGTTTTGTTTTTAAACTACGTGTATTAATTCCCTAGTGTTTTCATCTCAAATTAATTTTTTTTAATGCAATTTTTTAATACAAAAAATATTAGTGCTGTGAGCGTTAATCTTGTTAAAAGGACATAACCACATTAACGGGGCAAATCTCAGTTAGTGAGTTAATACGGATTGCCCCGTGCATGGGGCTGGACGCTAATGCGTTAACGAGCTAACTGTGCTAATGCTTTAACGAGCTTAACGAGCCAAACGAGCTAACGCATTAATGAGCTAATGCATGAACGAGCTAATGCATGGGGCTGCACGTTGACACCGTACAGCCCCATGCACAGGGCGATCCGCGCTAACAGAGATTTGCCGCACTAATGCGGTTATGGCATTTAATGTCATTTTAACTAGATTAACGCTGAGCGCACTAAAAAATATATATTGACAAATACAAATAGCAGCAGTGACCAATTTCAAAAGATTATATGTGCACTCACCTTCTGTAATTATGCAAAAACAAAAGTAAATAGATGACTGAATTAGCTAAATTAGCAAATTTCTGCTGTAAGCCTGGTGTCTAATAAATAAGTAGCCAAATAAACCTGACCCCATAATGCACTTTAAATGAAAGGCCCATGTTTGCATAAAGAAAAACAAAGAAAAGAAAATGGGAAATGGTGAAAGGGTGATTGTTCAGACATTAAAAAATACAGGCTTTTAAAATGAGTGAATCAATTTTAAAAAAATACAAACAAAAAATAAAAGGCAATGCATAAAGAGAGAAATAAAGACAGAAAATCTATTCATATTGCATCTTCTAAAATTTTTAGTACCCACATGAAGCTTGTTTTATGCCTTTTTTCTTACTTTGTGTGTTTGTGGATTGAGGATTTTGGCAGGTTAGGTTCTCCGTACTTCTCAACCCCAGACTTTAGGCAGGACAATGGGCTCATTTCACAACATTGCTTCAGTGCTTACACACAGTGTAGACATGCTGTATTGCCTGCTGAGGAGGATTTTGAAAAGACAATACAGGAAAGTAGACAGCCCAATCCATTACAAGGCCTCTAGAATTACATTTTCCTGAGATACAGTGGAGCTTTGGGAGATTCAATACACCGTGTTCCTGGGGATGGAAACAGTTTGGCCCAGGTTGGCTAATTCTCAGAGACTATGTACTTACTCACAGCAAAAACAGTTCAATACACAAAAGGAGGATTTTGTGATAAACAGAGGGAATTTTCGTGTCTTAAATTTATCGGACAGGTGCTCATCCATAACCACGCAGACTCGAAACATCTGGCTGTATAACCTCTAGCACAGCTGATGAGCAAGTTTTAACCTCTAGCCCTTTTCTTACGCTGACATAGTGCAGCAGTTTTTTTTATGTCAGCAGATTGTGCAAATAAAGCCAGAGTTGTACGCCTTTTGTTCAGCGTTTCAGTTACAGAAAGAAAAACAGAGGAAAGAGGAAAAGCAAATTCGGGAACAGATGGTTCCCCTTGAGAACGGCTGAAGGGTGGGATTCAAATTAAAACAAAATGAATTATATGAGGTGTTTTTGATTGAATCATGCCCTAGCGACTCTTATCAAGGGAAAGTGGTGAAAAAATAATGTTGTGAAATGAAGAGCTGTTTTGTCAATAAATGTGCAGATATTTTGATTTATGAGTCCCTGGGGGACTCGGGGGGCCAGCGGGCTCTTTAGCATTTCAGAGGTGACAAAATTGCAGCGAGTCATCGCAGAGTGGAGTCGTCACAGCAGCTCGTTTGCTTGGGATCAGCAAGAAGAAATACGACGGTCTGTAGCTGTAAGTGAATCCATCTAAACAAGTTGAAGCTAATTCGAATATATAGAGTACAGCAATGAAGAAGAAAGCTGCTGTTTCAAATCAGTGGTCTTGAGAGACACATTATGAATGAGGTGCATTTAAAAGTGTCACAGATTGTGAATATCTGAAGCAAAAACTACAACTGCTTTAAAGCTGACTGCCTTCAAGGTAGTCTTCTTATCCATCCAACACTGGACCTTAAACAGGAATATCATGTTAGAATAAGCCAACAAAGTCTCAGGGAGCCACATGGAACAAGTATCGTGGTGATAGATAATTGTGTGGGCTGGTTGTGCGGTTTCCATTGCACTTTCCCATCAGATGCTTCAGAACGTTACACTAGAAATTAGGAACCTGGGACACGTTCCCAGTCACACTCCTGAAAGGATGTGCATCCTTTGGGCTCAGACAGTGCAGGCTTTTCCACTGAAAACTGATATTTAGGCTTTGTGTTGTGGCTGAAGGACCAATTCTTGTCAGCAGTGATGATCCTTAACATGAAAGCTGGTCTGTTTGATGCACACCTGGAAGTGATTAGAGCGGGACTTTTGGGGAGCAATCTGAGCGTAGCAGAATTACTGAGAGCACTGATACACAAGTAGAAGGGGAGCCAAACATGAATCGGTATGGGTTTTGTGTTTTGATTGCATCTTCTGTTTCCTTGATGCAGTCAATTACGCTGTAGAGACAAGACTCGTGATCTTTATGTGGTACACCCAGTCTTTGAGCTAAATGCTAATGACAGTATCTTCAGTGGACCAAAGTTTGTGAGCAAGTTCAACCAGGCAATCTAATCTGCACTGAGTCATGCAGGCTAACATGCCTCCCTCTCCTCATGTCGTATACCAAACACACCCGCACAATTTATACTTCAGAATTCCCCATCTCTCCCACTAACAGCTGCCAGTGCAGCTGCATTGTTGCCTTCTGCTTAACCTCTCCACCACCCCAGCATCTACCTCTAGACTCCCCAATTTACACTCATTGGGCACTACACTAATTACATATTAATGCTAGTAGTGGGTTGGACCTCCTTTTTCATTCAGAACTGGATACATTCCTCAGAAACTTTGGTTCATATTGGGATGATAGCATCGCACAGTTGCTGAAGATCAGTCTGCTGTACATCCATGATGCAATTCTCCCAGTCCACCACGTGCTCTATTGCTGAGGTGGGGGAACTCCAGGCCTCGAGGGCCGGTGTCCTGCAGGTTTTGGATGTGTCCTTGAGCCAACACAGCTGATTTAAATGGCTAAATTACCTCCTCGACATGTCTCGAAGTTCTCCAGAGGCCTGGCAATGAACTAATCATTTGATTCAGGTGTGTTGACCCAGGGTGAGATCTAAAACCTGCAGGAGGCCTAGAGTGCTCTATTGGATTGAGATGTGATGACTGTGGAGGCCATTTAAGTGCAATGATACTACCATATTCAGTGAACTTGTTTGAAATTATTTAAGCTTTGTGATATGCCACTTTATCCTGCTGGAAGCATCCATTAACGGATGGACAGCAATAAAACTCAGGTAAATTATATTTTTTAAATCACGCCTGCTTGGTACTGAGAGTCCCAAAATGGGCCTAAATGGTATGCCCCACACTTATTTATCATCTATTGTCCAATTTAAGAGATGCTCTTCTGCATAACTTGGTTGTAATGAGTAGTTATTTAACATACAATTTCTGTTAAATCACTTCAAAGCACCCTAGCCATTCTCCTTAAACCCCTGACATCATCAAGGCATCATCAGCCAGAGCAGCTCACTGGATATTTTCAGATCATTCTCAGTAAACCTCAGAGATGATTGTGTTGGAAAATCCCAGTAGACTGCAGTTTCTGAAATACTCACACCAGCCCGTCTGGCACCAGTAACTGTGCCGTAGTCTAATTCCCTTAAATCACTTTTCTTCCATCTCTGATGCACATTTTGAACTTCAGCAGGTTGTCCTTTTCTACAGGCAGTCATTGATTTACTGCGATGTGAGTATTTGATTAGTTATTTGCATTAACAAGCAGTCTAACAGGTCTACCTAATAAAGTCTCCATAGGGTGTATATATGTAACATGCTTGAAGGCGGGTGATGATGGAGTCTAAATGCCAAATTGTAACAGCAATCTGCAGCAATAAATCAATCAAACCTGAGTTGTCTGACACAATTGCACAAGGTTTAATGTTAGCATGTTAACAAATTGAACACTGCTGAATGGGAATTAGTTTCTGGACATTTAACTCTAGACGGAAATACCAGCCAAAGTGATCAAATCTCATCCCGAGGAGAAGATGGATGCCTCGACCAACTTTTGTGACACACCATTCAGTATTTATGGACAGGTGCCAAATAGATAAACCCTATTGTTACATTTAAAGACAATGCTGATAAAGATAGACCCTCTCATTTTTAAGAAAACTGAGGACAAGGATTGCCTGTTCAATCAATATTATATAATTAACATATAAATAATAGTTCAGTGTGTGGTGAGCCAGTTTGCTGTCAGAAAAAAGGCACAAAAAATGTGTTTTGTGGTTTTAAAGTGCTGAAGTTTGTTTGTGTCCAAACTTGTCAGGCTTTCACAGGTCTTTAGCGAAATAGCAACCAAATGTTTTTACCAACTTTTCAATCATTCACTCGGCAGAGCATCTGTCATTATTCGTCTCAGGCATCGTTGGTGAGTGTTGCTTTATGGCCTTTAATTGGCTACTGTTGTCTCGGGGTTAACAAGCTGTGGTTGTGGTAACGGCCACAGGTACCCCCAGCTGACGTGATGTGCTTAATGCTCAACAGCTGCTGAAAGTAGTTACAGATTTGAAGCATAACCAAGCTTGGTCTACAGCTGAATGGGTTTCTCACCAGGGGAAGACTTTGTGGTGACTAGTTGTAGGTCAGCTGTTTTCTTTTTTCTCTCTGTTTGGCTTATCCACATTTGTTGAGAAATGTTTCACCACCAACAGACAGAGTAGCTCCCAAAACTAATTTTTTACTATGAACACACAGAGCGACGTGAGCATCCCACTGGACTCTTGTTTTATCACCACATTTTTAATATATTCACTTTTGTACCAACTTTGGAGATAAATAACTTGGTTTGGGTTTTCACTATTCATGTTTTATGCTGGAAGAGTGCTGGTAGTTGTAAAATTGGTCCAATTCAACCACAAAGAATAGAGTGTGGATTATAACACCTGACATATTACATGGAGCAATTTCATTAAGTGCTTATCCCAAAAGCTTTCACTCCTCTTGCCACATTGTCTCAGGAGCCTGAAGTCTTTGCTAACTGTTGTTTTCATAGCCTAAAATTAGCTGTTAGCTAATAAACACATAATAAACAGAAGAAAGGTTAGCTGAATTCATGCAATTACCAACAAGTTCACAGAGAAATGTGATGTTTGTCTTATTCCATCTGTGTGGCAGATTTATTTACAACGCATGGCCAACCATAAACATACTATGGTTGGATGTCTTCATACGAATGGTACAGGTCACTTACTCTATTGTGCATCGCCCGTTTGAATCTCATCTTAAAGGAGAAAAAAGTGATACATGAATGTGATTTCCTGTCAATTTAGCATTCCTCTGAAATTGGAGTCCAGCTACTTAACCCAGACACATGAACTCACTCAGGAAGACAAATCCACCGTTTAAATCAGAGTGATTCAATTATTGTATGTGCTCAAAAAGTATTCAGCACTGGCACAAGCAGGTAAATGAGGATAAAATTAAATCTTGAGTGATTCAGAAGACACTGTGACTTTTCAGTGTTATCAGGATGGTGGATTTCCAGTGCATATCCTATTCACTCTTTTTTAAATGTTATCACCAAATCAAAAGTCTATTATCAGTTGTTATAAGTTCGATACACATCTGCACCTTCTTTGGCTGCAAGGATGGCGCCTCGTTTCTGTCAGTCTGCCCCGGGGCAGCTGTGGCTACAACTGGGGTTTGCCTCCACCAGTGTGTGAATGTGAGAGTGAATGAATAATGGAATTGTAATGTGCTTTGAGTGTCTAGAAAAGCCCTATATAAATGTATTATTGTCTATCTTTCCCGCCAGTGTGTATGTGATTGGTGATTTACCCTGGGAAAAATGAGGCCTCCAAAACTGGTTGACCAGTGGTTGCTGGTTGTTTGGCTGCTGGTGCACCAAAAACCTGCTTATGATTGCTTTGGTCATTAGCAGACGTGGTCGCCCATAGTTTTTATGGAAGACTCATCTCAAGCACTCAACATCTACCCACCAAGCAGCAGTGAAGTGTGACACAAACCAGAAATGAAGACTGTTTGCCTTCAAAGTAAAACCAATGTGTTTAAAAGGTTTACATTTTTACTTTAAAGGCAAATAGTCTCCATTTCCTGTGTGCTTTTGTCACTTTTCACAGTGTCACTCCTGGTTGGTGAGAAGTTGGTGATGTTTGCAGATTAGTGGGCTAACATAGCAATCAGCTAGCACCGAGCAATTACAAGGTGTGTTTCATTGGCGCATGCTAGATCTCTTTGAAACTACTGTCACCTACTGGTGAGGAGGTGACAGTAGCTGATCCTGGGTCTCCTGTGCACTAGACCTTGGCTGTATCCCAATTCAGGGTCTGCAGCCTTAAAGGCCGCATTTTAAGGCCGAGTACGTCACAGCAACGCGACGAAGGCTGTCCCAATTCGAAGGCTGCTCGAAATGCGGCCCTCAAATGCGTCCTTCATTTCCCTGAATTTTAAGGATGTGGCGGTGTAGACTTCATGGCCCAACATATCCCAGAATGCATAGGGCGGCAGAGGGTGTGGATAATTTTGCCAATTTTGCGGATGAGGGGCGCCCGAAGAGTAAACTTTAAGTAAGTACTGAATATTATGTCACTTATTTATGTGCAAATGTTTAATAACGAAGAACATTAAAACATTACTGTTGGCCACATGTCGGCAAAGTTATGTGACATTAGTGACGTTTGTACTAACTTGGTTTTAAAGCCTTTACTTTAAAATATACGCCGTTCAATAGCTGACCTTAATCTTACAGAGAATGATCAAAGCTCATGTAGAAAGAAACAAACAAATGAACAAAAGATTTTCTCCTTCATTTCTGTCAAACAAAGCTGTATGAAACGTTTCCAGCTGTTAGTATCATGGTTGCTAGGCAACCTGGGCAGCGCGACGGAGGCTAGACCGTCCCATTTCACAAGCCTCGCACTTCCGGCCTTAGCGGTCTTTGAGTACGCGGCCCTTGTGGACCGTTAAGGCTGCGTACTTTAAGGCTGCAGACCCTGAATTGGGATACAGCCCTTATCATGTGCCACCTATTGTCTCCATTTCAAGTCCTCCAATTCTCCAACAACTTCCTTCCTTTGGATAATAATAAATACATTTCTGTAAATAACCTCCCAACCTGAATCAAGTGTGATGAACCAGAATCTTATTTTTGCAGTTCAAATATAACAGCAGGTTGTTACCACACAATTCTGTCCTGCTGAACAAGCTCATTCTCATTCCCACGGTGTCAGACAGTGTTTTGTCACAGCTTCTGCACATGGCGTCCTTTGGTAACGGAGTGTGACGCACTGGGTTTTTCCAGTAGTGAAACAGGTCTATCACTCCTGACACCTTATTGACTGGTGTAAAGGTAGATTTTAAACCCAATTTCTACACCTAAGCAAGTACCTTTAAGTGCCTATGCATAAACAGTGAGGGAACAATACTAAAGCCTCCAAATTTAGGGTTTGTAGAGTTTTTAAACTGGACCAGTATCTTAACAGTCACCAAAGGACACCATGAGTACAGTGATGAGATGTAGGCTTTCTGTGACAACCTGGGATGAGAACGTACTAGTGGTCTTTGTGTTTCCTGGTTAAAACAGTTAAAAATTCTGGTAGTTGAAGACACGGTAAAGGTTTAATTCCCCTAGTATGAAATGAGTTTGAGACACATGACCTTTACATCTGTCACATAAAAGGTTTCTTTTATTTTCTGGGCCAATTTGGGTTTAGGCACCAAAACTACTTCATTCAAAATACCTGGTTAGATGCTTTATCATGATAACACAAAGAACATCCTACAAAGCTATGTTCGCTCGCCTAAAATGATACCAGCACCAAAAATAGAATGTGCAGTTCTTGGCACGGCACCAAGATATCTGCATAAACTGTTTTCCTACCCGTTTATTACTAGTATATGCTGGACGGTAGACAAGGATGTGCATGGGATGAGATATTTTCTGTAACTATTTTCTGTAACCAAAAGGTATCGTAAAAACCATTTTAAGTCTCTCTTTTTTAAAAAACTGTGCCACTCAGTGATGGATGAATATTACGGGTAATTTTTTCCCCCCATGAAATAGCATTTCAAATCAAACTCCTTGAAAGACCAGTAATAAAACACATTTCACTAAATGTGCCTGTGGTTGAAAGACGTGTGTAAATGGTGGTCGAGCATCACGCTGTGCTTAGAGCTGGGAGATTTTCCAAGCCCAGCGGAGAGCTCATGTGCAGAAATGAAGGCGACGGGAGTTGTGGTGGAGTTGGCGGGGAAGGGCGGGGGTATGAGAGACACCATTTCCTGTGTTTCTAACCAGCACCAAAGCCCTGAGCTTGTCAAAGTGACAGCTCCATTGACAGGCCACTAGTGACACATTGAACCGGAGTGAATAATAACAGAGACTCAAACTGAAAAATAGGCTGCTGCAGTTGTCCTTTGTCAGTGACACCATTAAAATTCTGAGGAAAATAGCTGGCTGAAAGCCTTGTGAGCAATTACTTCTGTGGATGAACTGTAAGGAAAGTGAAAGTGCTAACCTGGTCTAGATCTGTACAGATCAACAGCTCAGTTCAGCTATTGTCATTTCCTATATACTTCATAATGCTGGGGTGCAGTGATTTCAACAAGAAAGACACGGAGGGAATAAAATCAATATAATGGTGTTTAAAATCCCCCTGTAAAAATCTCTCTGTCCATTTTTCACTCCAGCATGTATGTTTTTCTCCCTCTCTCATTCGGCTCATATCATCTCTCCAGTGGAATTCCAGCAGACTCTGGCCACAGGTTATTTGTCATCCCTCATTTCTCCTTTGATCCCAGGGCTTTCCAAGGCTCAGGCAATTCAAGCCATCGCCGTCACCCTTTTGTAATTAATAACAGGCTTCCTTCAGGGGAATTCTACTCATTTGTTTTCTTTTTCCCCATAACTATCCAGCTGCGTCTGCACAAGAACCACAATAATCGTTTTTTGGCTGATGCAGACCAGCGGGAAAACAAGCTTGAATTCAGCTTGAGAGGGAACGAGGGGGGTGGGGTGGCTGTTACATTTTTGTGCCAATGGGCAGGGAAGAATTGTTCTGTTTCTTTACGGGTCCACCTCGTACCTTAGATGAAGTCATTTTGTATTCAAATAATTGCTCTTGATCAGAAACAGGAGGGCTTTTATATTCTCTTCATCCAAAAATATGAAACTAATTATTATTTGGAATCAAGTAGTTGCTTAGTTGGAAAATTCAAAAGGATATTGCTTCCTGCAGGGATAAATACTCTGTTATTGTTCACTTATCTCTTCTGCCTATTAATCAGAAACAAGGTTTTAATCAGGATGGAGGTATTAATCTGAAAAGAAATAAAGCTCAAAGAATACCAGGGGCCAGAAAAAATTAGCTGCAAGTATTATGGTTGTTTTGTGGGAAGCACACCAGCTTATGTAAACCAGGGCTTTAGTTTTGTACATAGCATGTGGTGTTTAGCTGTTTCCAAGACTCTGGCTTTGGAGTGACATGAAGAAAAATGGAAGAATAATTTTGTTAGTATTTCTACTCAAGTGAAGTGCTAAAGTATATTAGATGATGAAGATAAGATTACAGGGAATGATTTGTAAACAATTTCTTCATCTGAACTGGAGCCCGTACCATGTGACACAGATCCTTCAGTGGAAATGGGTTAAAAGACCACGAAGCACCCACAGCGCTCAGATTTGGACCTGAATCTGGATGCGAACAGAGCAAACAAACAGGAGCACAGCTGTTTGGAACAGGTTTTATCTCCTGAGTCTGGTTTCACTGGCCTGCTTAGGAGCTTTGACATGTTAGCAAATACATGAGAACAGAAACCTGTTTGATAATAGAAGAAAATATACTTGTGATCTAAACCAGACCTGTTATACTCATTTCTATATCCACATTTTCATTCTTTGACTCTAATAACGTAGCTTTGTATGATTCACGGTTATATATATATCTATTTTTATTTTATTCTGAACCTCTCTATAGGTCTATAGGTCCTAATCCACTTAACCCTTATATACTGTTAATATTTCTTCGCAGTATGGTTTGGGTCCACTTTTACCCGGGCTAAGAGTTCTCTCATAAAAATGTCATTTTTGAACAAAAGATCTATTTTGAATTTGTAAATTTAAACCTGAAGGGTTAACACTTTCCTTTTACTTTTACTTTAGTTTTTAGTAATTTTCCTTGTTAAAACTTGTAACTGAGATTCAACATCCTGTCCATCTGGTTGTTAATAGTTCTTCTCTTTCACTAGCAAGCCAGGTTGCAACAGTGGGATATCCTCTGATCTTGTTCAGTAGAACCATTTGGCGTCAGTGAAATCTAATATTAACTGTAAATCTGATTAAGTAGCAGGAAACTGAATTTTATTTGAATGTATTTTTAAGCAGGCTACAAATGAAAAGACCACTCAAATTCTGTTTATTATTTGTTACAAAATACGAAACATGTGTTAAAGGTTAAAAGTCAGGTAAAGCTAATTCGTACAAAGTGTTTTATGACCCAGTGCAGAAGCAGCAAAAGTAGTCCAAGACTGCATACCTCCACCAAGGCAGAAAATTCCCGCATTAGTTTGCAATATTTTATTCGCCAAATTTGTCTTTATTTCAATTTTACATGTTTTTGTGAAGCCCTGATATAGACTGGTGATCTTTCTCAGGGTGTACTCAGTCTTTCTCACCTATAACAGCTAGGATCAGATGGATGGACAGATGTATTTTTGAAGATATGACACATATCTACAAAAATACAGTCTTACAAGAGCAAAGAATATTTCTAAAAATTTCTGAATCCACTACTCATTTGTTCTCTGCTGGTTTTTTCTTTAAACTTTTTGAGTAATCCCTCTAAAATAAATAAAATCCCATGATCTCCTTGGTGGAGGTTAAAAGCATGTTTCTCCACATGGCCAAACTCCAAAGACTGTGTGAAAACCGTATGACTGCTTGTCATCACTGACACTAACAGCATACTCTGCAAGCAGTCTATCCTTAAACACGTTGTTGATCTTGCACTCAGATGTGTGTGTGAAAGCTGAGAAGAAATACACAGGTGATGGAAATTTTGCAAATGATGGCTCAGTTCCTTTAAGTACCCCATTAAGTCATTCCACTAAGCCAGCATGTACAACCCACAACCCAAAAACCTGCTCCCCTGAGTGGAGTACAGCCACTGTTACTGTAATTACAACTGAGAAACATGTCTAAATGTCTGCTTTGAAAAAGATCTGTATCAAGAATCTGGAATTACTTCAGCGAAATGCACGGCTGTCATTTTTAATGGTTCTAAAGGTATCAATTACACGTGTGCTTGCCCTAGCTGTGACAGGTTAAAATGACCGTTTAGAGAAAAGGCTGATCATTCTGTGAAGAGTGTTTGTCAGCGGACGTCAGCTTTGGAGTCTTTTAACATTGTCTGTGGAGTGCAAGAACACACACTTGGAACTTATTGAGTGTATAGATGCACTGAAGCATATTGGTCACAGTTTAAATCCAATAAAACGGCAACAAACCCATGCTCAAAACAAGTACTGTTCTCCACAGCAAATAAAACGTG
Source organism: Pundamilia nyererei (assembly GCF_000239375.1). Classification (NCBI taxonomy): domain Eukaryota; kingdom Metazoa; phylum Chordata; class Actinopteri; order Cichliformes; family Cichlidae; genus Pundamilia; species Pundamilia nyererei. Next base: position 163,360 of record NW_005187539.1, on the reverse strand, counting down.
AAATTTTTTGCTTTTTACTGCCTTTCAAACCTGCAGGGGATTCATGATTTGTATTCAAAAGATATATCTTGGCTCCTGAACATCATTGCATTTACAAGATTTGATATAAAATCAAGCCCAGAAGTAAAGCTATAACTAAAAAAGGGATCGCATGAGTTGGGGCCCCCTCTGCAAATAGAAAGGCTGCTGATGATCGGTGTCAAGAGACTGGAGGTTTGCAGAGCATTGAACGCACCGGAGCACAAAAACAAATGTCAGCAGCTAAACAATCACAGAGCAGCCCGCAGCAGACTTTTCAAATGAGATAACCAAAGAAAGCAAGGGTAGGGTTCTTCAACATCATTATAAAAGATGCAGAAGCAACAAAGAGGGGGAAACAGTGAACATTTCTTTCCACAGCCCAGATGATTAGAAGCACTGAAAGAGGGGAATTAGATGCAAAAATAAGACAAATGTGATGTGGCAAATGCTCAGTCTGGCTTATCCAACTGTTTCTCAGCAAACACTGATCTTTATTTACAGACTGCAGTAACTGAATCTCCATATATATATATATATATATATATTTCTCAGATCAAGCCTCTGGCAATGCATTAGTAAAAATATAAAATGTTTCCGGAGTTGTTAAGAGATTTTATCTCTTAGAATACATTTCCACTGTAATAAAAAAAAAACCATTCTTTTTGAATACTTTTGAATGCTGCACATGCTTATGTATGTAGATAAAAATATAAAAAAATATATAAGCTATGGTATATACTTACTAGAGCTGGGCGATAGAACGATAACGATATGTATCGC
>NW_005187539.1:151940-161367 GCF_000239375.1 Pundamilia nyererei | reverse complement strand
GTTATCGCCTGAAATGAAAAAAACATATCGTGATATGAAAAAATCTCATATCGCCCAGCTCTAATACTTACAGTATAAAATTACAATGTTTTTACAATGTGAGAGAGCATGCACCCTGTGTACTGAACACTGAACTCTTTCAGAGGCCAGAGTTTGAGGCCCCCCCAACCCCCGGTTATTTACTGCCTGCCAGAAAAGACTCGTCATCTTCCCTGTATTATCCTGTCTCATATCATAATATCTCTTTTAAATATGTTATTGAAATTTTTACTTAGTTGCGAGTCAAGAATAACTGTTAGATTAAATAAGCAGAGTGGTATAAAGATAAATAGTAAAATATGACAAAACAAGAATATATAAAAAGTAATTTATTTCCAAAAGAACAAAGATGAAAAGCAGACATTAAAATAGTTTGAATATAAAAAGAAAAACATAATAACTGAAAGGTAGTTTTAAAGTATTATAGTAACTCAAGCAGATAATAGCTTGAACTATGGACAAACATGTTCAAACCATTAGTATATCAGTATTCATTGTTGTTAGTATTACTATTCTACTCTCACCAAATACTCTATTAGGTATACTTTACTCGTAGTGAATTAGACTACTTTTTGCATTCAGAACTGCTTTAACTCCTCAAAGCAACAGATTTATAAGGAGTTGGAAACAGTCCTCAGAGATTTTGGTCCAAACTGATATGATAACATCAGACTGCAGATTTGTCAGCTGCATATCCATGATGTGACTCTCCCATTGCATCACATCTCAAAGGTGCTCTGTTAGACTGGGATATGATGACTCTGGAGTTCATTTGAATACAGTGAACTCGCTGCCATGTTCAAGAAAGCATCTTGGGATGATCCGAACTTTGTGATATGGTGCATATCCTGCTGGAAGCAGGCATTAGAAGATGGATACGTTATGGTCATAAAGTGATGAAAACTGTCAGGAAGTGCCCAAAGTGTGCCAGGAAATTATGCCCCACACTATTTTACTACCACAATGAGCCTGAACGACTGATAAAATCAGGATGCCATGCTTTCATGTTTGTCCCAAATTCTCACCCTATCATCTGAATTCATAGCAGAAATCAAGACTCACCAAACCAGCAACAGTCACTTAAACTTACCTTTCCTCTCCATTCTAAAGATGGGTTTGAACTTCAGCAGGTTATCTTGGCTATGTCTACATGCCTAAATGCTTGGAGTTGCTGCTGTATTATTGGCTGACTTGCATTATCTAACAGTAGAACACCTAATAAAGTGGTTGGTGAGTGCAAATAACAACATAATGGCAATTATTAAGCTGATAGTATTACAGTTTAAAGTTCACAGTAGGCACACTATAACCTCTGTGCCAGTAAATCCAGGCGTGAGTACTTTACTGTGATTAAAGAGTGAAAAATGTGCAGTAAATTACAGTGGGCCTGGGGAGATAAACACAATAGCGAAAAGAAAAACAGCATTTCAGAAAACACGAGAGCATTTTCCCTTTACAGTAAGTGTTGGGAAGTCCCTGGTTTTACCAAGGACGTAGTTTCTGAACTGCTCCCAGAACTGTTTCTGACTCATTTTAAGCTTGTTTAAAAGGATTAAACACAAAACTGGAATCACAAGAGAATATTTCAACAAACAGAAATGCCTACATGTGCCCCAATACACACTGTAGGAGTAACATCTGACCTCCACCTCCTGTTTGATCTTATCATAGTTAGTTTTGCTAAAAGATTTGACTGGAAACACAGAAGAATGATGTTGGAAACAGGTTGGTGGAAAATGACTGTGTGGAAAGTTTTCGGTGGAGGTAGAAGAATGTCTGCCCACATCTGCCGTTAGGTCTGATAACTACGGCATGACTCGTCAAAGTCACTCTCGTCCACCCGCCGTAACCTTTACATTATTTTTCAGAGACTGTGCGCTGCCACGTTTGAACAGTGCGACCTTGTCTTAAGCAGAATTGAAGTCATTGTTGGGAGATCATGATGAAGTGCATGGAAACGAATCAGAGACCTCCACTGTGATGAGCTATTATCACTCTCGCCACTCACCCTATTTCATTTCTACCTCGTCACTGACCTTCCTTGAACAATGAATCCTGCTGACTTAAAGGTTTCTCTGTCCTCTCTGCATGGGTGATGGACACCCCACCTGTCCTCTTTCACCCACAACAGCACTGAGGCAAGTGTCTCTGTCGCGGTGTGGAGACCTACACCACCGCCAATAAGGACCGTCACTGGCACTGTATTCCTCCTCTCTTCCGGAAATTGACTGCAGGCTTTTCAATTATTCACACTGTTGAATAATGTCAGTCTCCGTCTTTATCTGAGCTTATCCTGACTAGTGATCCTTATCTGAAGGTTGAGTAATGGCAGAGTCAATGGGAGGTGGCAGGATTTCAATAGGAAGTCTTTGTCGTTGTTCTTGGATGTTTAAGCTGAATAACACTACAATTTAGGGCAAGAGTAGAGATGAGACGCTGGATAATGTGCTATCATGTAATGAGCTAAACAGGCAGGGTGACATTGAGACTTCCACACATCTAAACATGTGTGTGCGAGGCAGCTCAAGTCCCATAAATGGCTGAAATCATCACTGTTTGCAGTGATCCCATCTTAACCACTTCGACCCCAACCATCAGCTTACCCGCCCTCGATGACCTCAGTAGCTCACATGAAGATTGGTTGATGACCGAGTGATGATAATGACCGACACCTTTTTTCATACCTTGGCTCATGTGACAACTCACATGACTAACAATGGACCACCTCCAAAGGGGCGTGGCTTCTCATCTGTAGAGACCTCTCATCGTAGAGCTGTTTCAGTTGTAGACACAAATGTAACACTGACTACCTCTCTGCCTGAGCCTTTGTACCTTAAACATTGTTTCCGGTTTGTGTCACATTTTTCACAGTTTCAATGTCTTTTAATGATCTTCCGTGCAAGCTACAGGTGACAGTGGTAATCTGCTGGTAACCAAAGCAACTACAAGTTTGTAAATACAGCAGTGAATACCTCTGTGCAACTAATATCAGATAATGATTGGCACCAATCTCCAGCAACCACTCACCGACCAGTTGGGCAAAAACATTTTTCTCTAGCAACCTGTAGTTGCCTAATGGTTGCTTGCTGGGCCTGTGTGACTTTTGGTATTGGGTTAATATCTCGACCCATGTTTTGATGGATTATTTACCCCTGCAAATTATGCTTTTGGCTTCTCCCTTTAGACATCACCACTGCAGGTCATCTACCTCCATCTCACCTTATCCCAAGCACCTTCCTCTGTCACACCATCACTTCATCCATTCATATTCTCTGTTGTCTTCCTCATTTTCTTTTCCCCGGCACCTCTGTCTTCAACATCCTTTGTCCAGTATATCCACCATCCCTCCTCTGTAACCCTTACCAGTCATACTCACTACATTTAAGTCCCTTTTCTATCAGTACCTACTCAACTTAACGCCACGACTTAACTCAGATCGACTGGGTTTCCATTAGAACCCCGTACTTGTCGTCATAGCAACATGTCTGCACCTCCTGTGACATAATTAATTAACGCTAAAGCAAAGGTGGATGTTGAGGCAACCAACCAAAGGGCTTTAAATTCCATTCTCCCCCCTCTTCACGCTTGCCTTTCCTTCTCTCTTATTGCCTCCAAATATGTCTTCATCCTCTCCTACTGTCTTCAGTCAACAGTAGCATAGTTTCCAAAACATAATCAAATCAAATCAGATTGAAAAAATAAATATTGGGAGATCTAAACCTGCTCTGAAAATATCTCAGTCGGATCCAGATATCCTTCTGCATCCAGGGACTCAGTAAATGCTTTGCATGGAGAAACTTTTCAGCCCTGGGGAAAATAATCGCAGACTGCTCTTTTCATATATTATTTATTATAACTATTTTGACATATGAAGGCCACAAGAATGTTTTAAATGAGTTTTCAGATCCAAGAAAATATACATATATGCTATGTACAAAGTAGCTTTCCTTTAAAACTGTGGTTAGTTGCACCTAAATTTACATGTGCATTTTGAAAAGTGCAAAAGTGATCAAGAAATACAATTTTTGGGATTATTTTAGGTGGCAGATCATTGATAAAATCACAATATTATTGTTTACATCAGTGCAGGTGCTCAACGAAGGTCTGAAAGTCATTTTTATAAGTGTGTCAGTGAAAGTGTAGGTCTCACTTTCACATAAAGGAGACCTACGTGACTCCGGAGGGATGTGAAAATTCAGTGATTTATAAAGATTTTGAAGGCACATTATCAACTACAAATGAGAGTCATTCTTCAATATGACAAGACAAGAAAGTACTCGTTCTACCTTTCGCCCTATTCCAAAGGAACGTTGACAAAAAAGTGCAATGCCCGTGTCTCATAAAAGACAGCACATTCCCGAGCTGTCATCACACCACAAGCACAGACAAACATAAACAAATCATTATGCTGCGGGGACGGATGCATGAGCGCACACAATTGAGAGCAAAATCGAATATATTATCCCTACAAAACTTCCATTGTCTGCATGCATATTTTCAAACAAGTCCGTCATGGAAAGCAGTTTTCTTCTCTCATCCCGAGAAGATTAAATCACAGATAAAATTAAAATGTAAACACATTTAATTAAGCTACAGCTATAATAAATAATCTTTGAGTAAGGGAGGGGATGGCAATCAGGCAACAGTGACTCGCCCAAATGGGTGACATGACTCATCACACAATAATTTAATTTTGAACGGGCATTTATGAGGACAAAAACAATCGAAGACTGAAAGACTTCCCAGAAGCTGGAGCTGGCCTCCATTAGCAGATTCTGCTCTTTGATAGTGGCATTGCCCTGAGACAGAGAGGGAAGCAGTGAGCCTCGTGACTAATATCTGACAACGATCTGTTCTCTATAAAGACTACACAATGTGCCGTCATTAGTCATGTTGCATGAGCCATATGTTTAGCTCGCTGACAATAATGGCAACAATCAGAATGAACTGGAGAAGCTGTGGAGGGTATCACTCTGACTAGAACAGATGTTGCAGTGCATCTGCAGTTTGTATCTTTTCCTCCTTTAAAAATGATCAAACCTTTAGTTTTTGACTTGAAACTTGAATTCCATGCTCATTCAGGATATTTGACATTAATCTAAAAAGACTCACATGTAGAGTATAAGAAATGCAACATTGAAGGCTTTGCAAAAGATTCAGAATTTTCCCTTACATACGAGGAGCTGATCACAAAGCCTTGTGACTCCACCTATAAAAAGCAAAAGGCGGTTTTGGCCGCTGTCCCCGTAAAAATCGTCTTTCTTATGAAAGCGTTCCAGTCTGCTGCTACATTTGGATCACTCCCTGGAGAAAACATCAACATCAGTGTCAAACTGACCTGACTTTATGACAAGGATCACTAGTGATGAGAGCAGGGTCTCTGGCTTTTATCCTGAGAGCCAATAGTAGACTAGAGGAGTCCACAGTGTCTAAGCCTGATGGCGGTGGATCGGGTCAGGGCCATGGCCACGAGGATACTCAGTGAGCTTTTTTAAACACTGCCATGGCTGTGATTTTATCCCCCAGGGTCAGACTGTCAATGCCAAGCTCTACTGTAGCGTCCTAAGAGAAAGCATTGTGGCCGCAAACGACTTGAACTGTGCCCCTCACAACACTTTGAAAAGACACAAACACGACTTTCACTCACAACCAACCCTACATGCCACATTTGTCTGCAACTTTGTCTGCTTCAAGTTCAGCGATCTCCATTTTCTGATCTAATTCAAACAGATGTGAGTGCAAGCGTTCAGAGAGGGACTTTCACAGAGTAGCAGTGCTGGAAGTGTTGCAGCGGTGCCCCAAGAGACAAACTTGAGGAGTGATTTGCCAATTTTTAATCAGACACAGTGTTTGCTTTTTTATAGGGTGTTGAACTTTTTGATTCCACTGCTCGTTTGTCTCACATAAAAGTGCAAATCTGGAGGGCGAGCTGGAGCCGGAAATATTTCAACTAGTCTCTATTTGTTCTTTAGAGTGGACATATTCTACTTTTCCTCATTTTCAGTCGAAAAATATAAAATGCGGCATTGACAATGAGCATAAAAGCCACCCTTTAAACATCATCTTCAATGTTTATTAACATAGAAACACCAGAATTTCCCATAATCATTATTTCATAAAACTGTGTTTTTGGTTACTGTGGGGAAAAACGAGCCTGGGGCATTAACCAAAGACAGCAGATTAAATAGCTTAGAATTTTCAAAACAAAACACAGCACTGTAGCCACAGCATTTATCCTGAAATTAAACTGAATCCATCCATCTTTTCCTACTCTGGAGTTCAGGGGCACCAGGGATCACTCACACCAGCTAACTCCTGTAGGTCTTCACAGGAATGCCAGGCCAAGAGATGTAATATATGTCCAGTGTGTCCTGGGTTTACTCCAAGGCTTCCTCCGAGTTGGACACGCACAAAAGGCCTCATACGCCAGAATCACCCCCAAGCCGAGCCAGTTCAACTTAGGTTAAGTGCTAGCTTTCTAGGTAACTTATAGATCCAACCTACATTTTTCCTGTTTATTTTAGGAAATCTTTGACTTTTTCGAAGACTTCTTTCAAGTTTCTTTCTTTCAAGTTAACTATGGGAAACTACTTTCCTACAAATAAGCAGGTGTGTGACTTTCTTTCCCACTAAATCAGTGGTGGTTAATGTCCATGTGGTTCTTGGTGACATAGTAAGACATAGTAAATGTTTAATTTTTGTATCATCAAAAATGCCTAACGAGGAAGTTTTAATGCAAGACTTTGTTTTTGAATGTGTTTGGGAGGTACCTCATATCAGAGCCAGTGATTTCCTGTTTGCTTTCTGTGCTCTTCCTGTTTTCTGTCTTCTGTCCAAAACCAGCTGATGGAGATTGCTGCCCTTGCCTGAGGATGGTTCTGCTGGAGGTTTCTAATATTGCAGGGTCTTTATATTAAATCATGAAACTCCTTGACAACAACAGCTGTTGCAAGCTGGTGCTGTTTTTCTATGTGATTAAACACAACACAACTTTTAGTTTATTTATAATCTGTTTAATGTCAACAGTTTCAACCTCACAAGGATTTTATTTACAGAAAAAAAGAGACAGAACACTCTGAACTTTTCCTGTGAAAGTCTACCAGAGGGGCTTTGTGATTAGCACTAAACATCAAAACAGCGTGTTTTTACCCGTGTAGGAAAATAAACATCAACATTGTCTGGGAGCATATCTCAGAACCAAGATCTGAGGATGCAGCATTAAAAAGTGAAGGGGAAATTTGAATGATGGAGGTAAAAACTAATCGGGGCAGATGTAACTTTCCCTGAGGAAAATGCCTCCCGTCTTCCCATCATCCCTCACCATGCACAGATGAATGTTTCCAAGGCTGCTGGTTGGAACACACCATGCTATCTGTTTTGATCATCAGATTTCTGACAGCACTACTGATTGTAGATCACATACCATGTTTGCAGCCTCACTACCTCCTCCGCTGCCTCGACTCTTGATTTGCCTCGCTTGCAGATTTTTCCTCCATATGCAGCATTTTGTTGGATGGCATGCATCGCCTGATGAATGGGGGGGAAGACCTTTGGCCCCTGCAGCAGTGTTTGAATACAAGTGGAAGCAATGAGTGAAGTCGAGTGAAGCTGCAGGCTATAACTGGTATGCAATCATTCACCGCTGACATCAGATACACCCCCCTGGAACAAAAGAGGGTAAAGAATTGTTGCCTTACAAAAAAATAATAAATGTGTTAATTATCAAAATTCAAACAAAATTATCTGCATTGTCAGTGTTCACCACTTGATAATTAAAAAAAACACAAACATGACAAAATAAAAATAAATACAGTTGCTCGCCTCACGTTGCCAGTTTTTGCACCGAGGCTATAAAAATCAATCTGGGCCTGTTTTCTCTTTGCATTGTTCCAAGCTAGGAACACTTTGCCAGATTCACTCAACCTGAACAATTAGAGCTGACCCGTAGTCAGTCGTAGCAGAGCATTATACTGGTGGTTTGGCCCCGTGCTTCAGCCTGGCTTTGGCACAGCGGGTAAAAACGAGAGAGTGCTGGTACTGCCCGGCTTTCCATCACCTCAGCTTGTTACAGCACACAGAATCACCCATATGGAATCCATATGCATGGCCGGCATTACTCTCAATGGGTTTATGCTGGTCATGGCCAGGTTGTCATACTTCAGAGGCAAAGAGGCTTTGATGGAGCAGCTTTTGGCTTAACAGCACAGCCGCCGGGAATCTGTCAGACAAACCCTTTCCTGGAACATCTGAGGTATGTTCAGAGCTTCAAGCTGTGATCTTGGAGGCATTGTGTTTCTTTTATGTTCTTGGCTTTGAGAGGAAATCTCCCCGCACACTAAAGACCAAAGATAACTGCCTAAAGTTTTTTTTTTATTTTGGAGGTTGTTGAGATGTTTTGGTCTTTAAGTTTTGATCTTACAAGCATTTTTGTAGTTTTTTTTCCCATTCTTGTAGTTTTTCTCTTTGTCTCTGTATGGCTTTTTCTGTTTTTTCATGTCTCTGTTTTAGTCACTTTACTTTCACGTTTCAGATGTTTTTGTCTGTTCACCTACACTGAGAGTGACTGTGGTTGAATAGTCAATTTTGCTTAGGACAGTTCCTAACTGAGTGACGTCACCCAGAACTTTCTTTGTGGACAAAATAAAGGACAAATCAAATCCTCTAAATACTTTGGAAAGGTGCTTCACTATTTCCTGTCTTTCTTCCAGTTAAGAAAACTGGAACACCCTTTACAAGTAAATTAGTTAATGACATCCCACAATTCAAAGAACCAAAAAAAAAAAAACACTCAACATAACTGACAAACGACACAGATCATCTTGTAAGTTACTGCTGCTTTTTTCATCTCATAACTATCTTATTTTCAGCAATCTCCACATTAACATTACACAGCTTTATTAAAGATCTTTTTTAATGGAGTTGTTCCCCTGGTGAAGCACTCTGTGACAGTTTTTATGCTCTGTAAATAAAGATAATTGGCTATAATTAAATAAAAAAATATATAAGTAAACCGAAGGCTGTAGTGTAGCTCACTTTGCACTGACTATGTTCTGATTTGGGGCATTGATGTATTGCCAGCTTTTGGGATTATCATAAAATTATTCAATTCCGAAGTCCTTCATAAATCCAGGAGTTAAAGTGAAGTCGTTTCTTAAACGTCATTTTTTCAGCGGGAACAAAACTACAAGCGGACAACACTCGCTTTGTTCCTGGGAAATAAGTCGCGTTATTCTTTGGGTTTTTCACATTTATACCACCTGCATAAAACAAGCCAGGGAAAGCACTTGGGGTGAAATATCTAAAATGACACCATTAAGTAGCCTCATGGTTCCTTGAACAGCTCTTCTCCTTATTGTCTCTCTCTCTCTCTCTCTCTCTCTCTCTCTCT
>NW_005187539.1:118288-150453 GCF_000239375.1 Pundamilia nyererei | reverse complement strand
TGACCTCTGTCATCATTTTAGGTGGGGGAACTTGCACAATCGGTGGCTGACTAAATACTTTTTTGCCCCACTGTATATATATTGTTTTACATTTCTTCCATTTAGGAAAAATAGAAGTGTCAAGAAAAAGAAATGGGAGCTCTTTTTTTCTTTCTTCACAGCATTTTTTGTTTTTCTATTGTTAGTCCTCCACTGGACTTTCTTTCTTTATTTATTTATTTATTTATTTATTTATTTATTTCACACACATGGTTCAACAGTGTTTCATTCCCTACATTCAAATCCTCTTTCTCATTAATATAACACTGCACCCATGGGTGAAAAGGAGCAGGAAGAAGAATTAATTCTTATTACCACTTCCTGCCCCCTATCTGCAATCTAATTATTCTTACAAGAGGGCACCAACAACCCAAAAATACCCTCTAACATGTATCAATATGTAACAATGCAAAACTAAACAACAAATCAGTATGATCAACAATATACAGCACTACTACATGGCAATGAAAATTATTCCTTCCACATTTAGCCCAAATTACTTTCATGTTCTTCATATTGATTTATCCTTTTAAGTATGTAACACATTTTAAAACGGTGCATATTTGTACAACTCTTGAGATTATTTTGAAGAGAATTCCATATTCTTATACCTTTAACTGTCGGACACATTGGCCTTTGTGTGGTCTTAGCAAACTGATGCTTAAAGTCAAACTTCCTTCTACTGTGCCCACTTCCTGAACACAATACAAACAAATTTGGAACTTAAGAGGTAATGCATTACTTCTTGCCTTGAACATGAATAATAATGTCTGTAATTTCACTAAGTCTTCAAATTTCAACAATTTCGATTTTATAAACAGATTATTTGTATGTTCTCTGTATTTAACATTATGAACCATTCGTACCACTTTCTTCTGTAACAAGTATAAAGGATTTATATTAGTCGCATATGTATTCCCCCACACTTCAGCACAATAACTGAGATAGGAGAAAATTAGTGAGAAATATAAAATACGCATTGCCTTATAATCTAGTATATCTCTGACATTACCCAAAATATAAATATTTTTAACCATCTTTTTTCTAACATGTTTAATATTAGATTTCCATGTTAATTTATCATCCAATACTACCCCAAAAAAACGGAGTTCAGTAACTCTCTCAATCGGAATTCCATCAATGGACAGAGTTACTTCATCCTCTGTTACCCGATTTCCAAAAATCATAAATTTCGTTTTTGTCAAGTTCAAAGATAATTTGTTTACATCAAACCATTTTTTTTAGTTTTTCCATTTCAGAAACCATTAATTCAGCCAATTCTTTCAATTTTTCCCCAGCACAATAAAAAATTGTATCATCTGCAAAGAAAACTAAATTTAACATTTTGGACACATCATAAATATCATTTATATATTTGTTGCGCATGCTTCCTGCTTCCCTTTAAGTAATCACCAGCTTAAAACTACAGCTCGCTTTTTGGTTCATTTTGCTCCACAGTCCTGTGTTTGTTTCCTCAATCTGACTGTAATGCAAAGTGCAGTGTGTGTATTGCACTTTGCTATATTGTACATTTGGGGCCTTACAAGTAGCGTTTATGTTGGTGTGATGCTCCTCCGTGGCCATTAGTTTTGCATGGAAAAACCACTCTGCTTTCCACACCGCAGTCTCGTTGCCCTTATAACTCTTCAAAAGAGTTCATGCGCAGCAGAATGGGCTAATTGGGTGGAAATGTGTTGACATTTCACCAACACGTCTCTCCAGTCCTACGGCAGTATGAGATGTATCCAATCAATTATTCAGATGATCTAAGCATGAAGAAGACAAGTATGCACCCGGGCTCTGCTGGACATCCACTGGCCCCCGCTTCAAAAACTAATGGTTCATTTAGAGAACGTCTGCTGCACCAGCCTGGTATGCTGCATGAAAACTCTCTCACCTGGAACATAGAGTTTAAACTCAGTAACTGCTCTCTTTCCATCTGGCCTGCTGCCTGTAGTTCACTGTTAATCCTGATCTCTTTATGTTGACATACTTGTCACGTTAGCTTCGCAGTACAGTTGAGACTAAGGCTAAAAATATCTTTGTATTACCATGGCACATGTGCATCTGTAGGTGGGGGTATAGTTGTTTACAAAATGTAATTAATAGAGGACGTCCAATTGGAGTAACAGGTAAATACAGGAAAGCTTATCAGGATCTCGAGTACAAAAGAAATATGTGTAACTACTCCTCAAACTTCCTGTTTGCCAAACTCAAAGCAGAAAGACGATGGAGCCACAAGGCCATCACACAGTCTAGGAAGGACATGCATGCTGGCTGTTAAGCTTCATAGTGCTGTGTTGTATTCCAGCTCTAATAGGTAACATTGTTGTTTGCAGGTATACGTGCAACCACAAGCATGTGTGCTTGAATATCTGGAATGCCTTGCCATCATGAGGGAAATTGATTTTATGCTGCACTTTTAGCTAATAAATGTTGAACAAGAGTTACTTTCAGTGCAATATCAGAATGAAAACAGACTTAAGAATCAACACTGATCCATACAGAGACTGTCAGAGCTTTGAAAATTGATCTTTTGAATGTTTTGCAAAAATGGAGCATGTCAGCACTGCTAAAACACGAGCTAATGCATAGCATAATGACTAAATCAATTATATCTTACTTATCTGCAGTATTACTGATCAATATACACTGGTTTTTACTGCCAAAAAAGTAGTAATAAAGATCAGCAAAAAGGCAACGGGTGTTTACATTTGTGGCAGGAAGCCTGTAGTCTGAGGCATACAGCATGAAGCTACACTGTAGCCTAGCTCACAGATTTAACATAATGCTATTAATCATTACAATGTAAAAGACTTTGGCGCAGACGGTACATATCAGTCCTATTGTGGGGATCAAGAGAAAGGGTTTTAAAACTATCAACATCAACGAGCAGAACAAGGTTGGTTGTAGCAATGCCAAATGTGGTATGAGCCAGATGTGGCCCAGAAATCATTAACTGGACTTGACATGGGTTTGGCCCAAATTCCACAACACACCTGACATTCAGCCTGTATAATACGGACCTTCAGCGTCAGTCGCAGCCAAATGAGACCCAAGCAAAACTGATTGTGCACATTTGTGCCAGAGAGTGATTGAGGTCTGTGTACGCTGAAAGGATGCTCACACAGGAACAAAATGCAACTCTTTTAAAAGCTCTTCAGCTCCTCATTGTCTTTTCAGTTAAATACTGCATGTCTGTCCTGTTTAACGCTCCTGTCTAAATGGCTTCTTCTTGTAGGCACGATCTAAAACATGACTGGCCAAGATTTCAACTTTCCCCATGCTTCTGAGTGGGATTCACACCTCGCCTGAATGAGGAAGCTTGTTTAGTATTTTTTTAGTCCTGGTCCTGCACTGGTGTCTGTCAGCTTAACAATTTGCAGAGAGAGGGACTGTGGAAACTCAGCCTGTTCAGAGGCTATGGAGTCCTCCAAAAAGCCAGCAGCACATAGCCCGATGGCGACGATACTTGCTGTAGGTAAGGTGTTGATTTTTGTTTTTAAATTGTTTTTAACCAGATAAATTCTTTATTAGCTCTGACTTCTATCCTTTCCATCAAAGTAATAAAGCTAAAGGATCAGCAGCAGCACAAACATAAACATGAACAGCCCACATTACCAGGTCTTCCGCATATTTTTGACACTGCCCTCTGGTAACAGTTCACAGCTAAAACATGTAGATGTCCATCTGTAAAGCTCCGTATAGAGCCAGTGGATGCAGGGTGGGTCCAGAAAGGAGCTTTTTTGGAATTCCCCTTTTCACATTAGGTTAGCTGGTGATTCTTAAGTGTAAGTCAACGTGAGTGTGAGTTGTTGTGTGTGTCTGTGTCTGTGTATTAGCCCTGAGATGGACAAGGTATACAGGGAGTCCTTCGCCCAGTGACAGCAGGACAAGCAGTGGATGGATGGATGGACAAACGGACCTTTAAGCCTAGATGGTGCAAAGGACCCTAGTATGGAGGTAAGAGTTAGCATCCCAGGCTAAACCTACTGGTCCCTGGCCTTCATGTCTTAAAATACTGATTCTGGTTCTCTTTAGTTTATTTTTGGCCACAAGATGTGTTACTGCAGTAGTCTAATGGGCCTTTTGGAAGTGTAACAGCACTACTTGTGCACACCAGATGGGCAAAAATTCATTCATCATCAACTTTTGACAAGGTTCATTTGCTAATTGAAAACTGTAAAGTTTCACAGCTGCATCACAGCTTTGTCTTGAGACAGCAGTGGCATTATTATTTGTTTTGGGTTTAGTTTTTTTTCCAAATGTGTATTTGCATAGTTCTAAGTTCTCTTAGATGTAGCTATTTAGCTTTTATATTTTATGTATTTTACTTACTGAACTGTCAACACTGTTTGTAAACACGGTTACAGTTCTTTCCACCAACAGGGGGATAATGATGCTGCTGCAGATGTGCGTTTTTGCACCCAATGCTCATATTTATAGCTTGTTAGATATCATGTAAACACGGCAACAAAGATTAAAGAAAATTCTTTTTTTTTTTCAACCACTGACTCCACTGCATAAATCTGCAAGATGACCTGGATGGTGGAGCCCTTCGTGCCTCTCAGAAGCATTTTCAGCACCTAAAAGTACCTCAGATTTCAAAGGCTGATATGAGTCCCAGATTTCTGCTCACATTTCTCTTTGAGCAGCAGTTGCACGCCGCCACATCGCCACTCTGTCCCACATCTGTTCCTGTCCCTTCCTGTTTTACAGCACACTGTCCTTGGATAGCCTGATAGGTTCTTAAAGTCCAATTTATCATTGTTATGCATTTCTGCGAACAGCCTCCAGCAATTATTCAAATGAGGACGGCGAAGAACAGACTCCTCGTGTGGGTTCAGACTCACTCTGAGGGAGTCAGTGGGGAAACCGAATCTGATCCTCTTAAAAAGTGATTGTTTCCAAATGTAACTGCGATTAAAAGGAAATACTGTATATTTGTGCGTGTGTGTGTGTGTTAGGTGGAGAAGGGGTGGGGGTGCTGCTCATGGTGTGGTCATAAACAGGATGCAGTGTGGCTGGGGGAACGGAGGAGGGGAATTGGGCTGATGGTGACGTTCATTACACGCACTGGTGCACACGCATAACCCTGGCTGAGACACACAGCCATCATTCACACACACACACACACACACACACACACGAATACAAACTGGCCACACACACACACACATTACAGATATTCCTGCAGGCAGACACGACAAACTTCCTGTCACACTCACCTCACAGAGACAAACAGGAATTCAACCCTGCCTTACCTTCTTTCTTTCATGGAACTGCAAATGTGCAGCTTCATCCATTCCTTTTCTTCTCTGACCTTCTCCTTCTTCAGAAACAGTCACATGAGTCCTGAGGTAAAACATGAGTCAAAATTAATGATTTCTCTTGGACCCCCCCCAAAAAAAAAAACAAATGCTGTGAGTGCAATTATTTAATTTGCTGTGAGCAGCTTGTAAAAACAAAAGTTTTGTGAAAAGCACACCAGGCCTGTATGACTCCTTCTTTGGTTTTACAGAGCGAGTGGGCCCGTTGGGTTTCTCTTAGACATTAAATGCTCCAAAAACAAGTAAAAGTAATGCAATTAATGGACTCAGCTACAGTGACTTCAGGGTCTTTATCTTGGGATTTCCATACCATTGACAGAATATTATAATATCAAAAACACCAAGAATAGATCTCAAAAACAGCTGTTAAGTTAAAAAAATGAAATACAAAAGCTGGATTGCAGCGCCAACAATAAAAGAAAAACATGTCTCAAAAGTTAAGAAAGAAAGAAAGGCTCTAATATATATACTGGAGAAGAAAAAAAGAAAGAGTGAGGTGGGTGTGAGAAACGAAACTGCCACGGTCTCAGGATGTGTGTTTTTGAGTTTTAGATTCTGGTGAATCACTGTTGAGTTCCTGTTTTGATTTAATTTCACTGTTTTTGTGTTTTGCTTTCTGTGTTGATTTTACTATTCTAGTCTCTCGTCTTTGCTCCCTCTGTCCCATTTATGAGTAGGTGCCTGAGAACTTGTTCAGTCGTCTGAGTCTTAGTTGAATTTTGGTTGTTTTCTGTTTTATTTTTGGAGTTGTCTTTTTCATCTTTTGGTTTTACCTCTTACTTTGAGATAATTGTCTTCACCTGAGTTAACTGTTTCCACCTGCTGACCCTCAGGTGTGTTTTGTCGTCTGTGTGCATAAATCTCTCTGCTGTCTGTTCTGCTTCTCCGTTTGTGTTACTTTTTACTCCTCGTGCTGTGTTGACCTTCCGTGTGTCTGAGCTGGATTCAGTTTTATGTTGGACTGTGTTCACTGTGCAGTGTCAGCCAGATAGAGGAGACACCTTTTGTACTTTACTTCTTTACGTAACTCCAGAAACATCAAATCAATTCTAAAACAAATGACCAGCCAGTGCTGAATGTTCTCACTCTTCCTGGTTCTCATACAAACTGATGCATTTTGAACAATTTAAAGTCTGTTGATTGATTTCTTAATGCCTGCTAAAAGACCACTGCAGCCATCTAACAGAGAGGACATAAAAGCATGAATGACCATTTGAGTCTTGGTAAAACTCAGTATTGATCGTGTCCTGGCAATATTCCTCAGATGATAGTAGCAGAGCTGGACAACCTTGTTTATGTGTTTTTCTGAAAAGTGAAGCTCATATCAAATAGCCCACGCAGCTTCCTGACAATTGATTTAACATTAACTGACAGCGGACCAAGGGAGGGCTGGATGATAGGATGGAGTTTATTGTAACTAATGATATGTGGTCGAAAGGAGAAACATCTCCCCCCAGTTTTTCCACTCAGCTGCAGATAAATTTCTTAGTTTAATCTGAGTTTATTTTAGAAAAATCAGCAAACATTTTTTTAATATAAAACTATTTATAAAATGGGTTTTGTTAACGTGTCTGCTCTTTGCATGTGACATTAGCTTTTGACTCACTAAAAGCCTGTTTAGTTGTGGGAAAGTGTTTGGTTTGAATTATAGTATGCTGCTACACATTAACCCTGCACAGTGGAAAAAACAAAGCTTTCCAGCATGTTTAAATAGAGCATCTGGCCCATTCAAGTATTGCCTTATTCCCAATGTCGCTAACTAATATTAATAAAACTGCAGTTTTTCAAGAAAAATGTACTCTATGCAATGTAAAGAACTGCAACAATGTGTCCTTTACTAAAGATAAACAGCTAATTGTTTGATGTTTTATACATTTAAACAATTCAGATTGTGCTATGGAAATCTAAGTGGGCTATTTATTAAGGATTTTCTGGTGGTTTGTATCATTTTTGTGACCATGGTGCATACTCATCAGCTCAGTATTATTAAAGTCCTTAAGGGGACTTCAACATTTTAAACAAAGATCTTTTTATTTGAAAGCTGGTCAAACCAGACTGCTGTGATCATTAAGATAATCTATCTCGTACACGCCTGGAGCTCGCTGCCTTCTTGAATCTATTGACCGTGGAAGGGGCCGGGAATTTTGTTGGTTTCCATCACTGCTCTGCTCCAACCCATTACAACAGATTCAGGTCAAGGAACATGACAAATGATTGGCTGTGTTTTGGTGACCCTCCAGGCCAATCAGCGCAGCACATGTGGATGAAATTGCAGGGCAGATAATGTTGCTGGCAGACTAATCATTAATTACTGCCCTTCTATCAATATCTAATTATACTGGCTGTCTGGCTGTGCAGTAAGGAAGATGAACCTCATACTGGAAGTCTGTATTGGCAATATAGCCAGCAATCTGTGATGCTGTCTGTCTGAAAGCAGCTGTTACCCAGCCAGGTCATCACTGCCCAGAGCTCTGCCGGATTTCATTTTAGCTGTTTAATCACAGACTATTTTACTCTTGGGATGCCAAGTGAATGCAATTAATTTCCATTAACCACCTTGCAGGACAGATAAAAAAAAAGCAGCGGTGATGGATTGAGAAATGCCACTTTAAAACACGCCCTTTCGCTCACAGCTCGTGTGTGTGTGTGTGTGTGTGTGTGTGTGTGTGTGTGTGTGTGTGTGTGTGTGTGTGTGTGTGTGTGTGTGTGTGTTGGGTTGGCTCCTGTTCATTTTCACCCTATATTTGTAACAGCATGACAAGTTTGAACTGGGAAGAAAGATTTTCGCACGGATGCTATCCTGCCATACGCTGCAAAAGATAGCAGCCAGAGTTTAATAAAAACAAGATGCTCTTTTAATATACTGCTTAGAAGATCATCCAAGTCAGAAAATAAAGCAAAGATTCCTGCTGAAAGAGGCCCATAGACTGGATTTTATGAATATTTAGGTCACAGTTCCCTTTATTTTATTTTATTTTATTTTATTTTTTTTTAAAGTTCCCTTTAGAGGAAACCTAAGAATATCTTTTGACTAGTAAGTAACCAAACTGTGTACATTATGTTGGGGATCTAACCACAAAAATGCACAAAAAACTACATAAAACCATTTTTTTTGGTTGCCAGTGGACACAAGATGCATAAGTAACCCTCTTTTATATATTTATAGATATTTTCCACACCGCCATATCAATCACTGATGTTCTCTGCTTCAGCTGCCCTGAAGTTGAGAATTTTTTCAACTCAGTACTTCTCTCTTCATATCACTGTTATTTGCCTGTCATCAGTACATGGAGCTGCGTTTCACTGAGATTGCATGGTCTCTTGTAACTATATCACTGAGAGTCTCTTTCAAACAGCAACCTCTGGAACTAAAAATAAAGCCACCGTGGACGTGCCACAAGTCAGTGATAGTTTGCCTCTTCATAACAGCTGTGACAGCTGGTTTATTATTGTTCATTTTCATCCATTTGGACACTTGTAAGGTTAGGGGCTTGGAGACTTTAATTGGTGGGTGTGCCCGCACAGGCAGCTGTAGCTGATTGATAGCTGTCTGCTAAGTCTCACCTCCACCAACTGGAGTCATTAAACTGGAACCCTCCAACCATGTTTGTGGTTTTGGAAAATTTTGGAAAATTTTTAACAGAAGAACCTGAAGAATAATATGATGTGGTGAGTGGTGTAGGCTGACAATGAAGACTTTAGTTTTCAGAAGTTCTAGTTTTTCTTTTTTTTATTAGTCTTAGTTCTAATAGGCAATCAGGCGACACGGCTTTAATCAAAATGCTGACATTGAGGACTTAAACCAAAACCAAAGTCTGTTGCTGTTACAGTCTGTTGACTTTCTAAACCTAACCAGATACTGCAAGCACAATATCTAAGTTCAAAACAGCTTAGAAACAGAACATGCTGACAAACGTCTGAGTTGCTCCACAGCTGCCAATCCACCATCCAAAGGCAGACTTTGACACTCTTTATCTCTCCTTGTATACAATACTGCAGCTGCAGAGACAACAAAGGACACCCTGTGCATATCTCTGCAATGCCAGCAGCATCGCACAGAACTGTACTTCACACACTCAGATGACACTGCGCTGTATTGTTTTTCACAGAGAAGCCTAATAAATCTCCAAAAGTTGATTCTGTTCATCTGGACGTAGCGTTTTCAGTGGGAAAACATTTCGTCACTCATCCAAGTGACTTTTTCAGTCTCAGCTGACTGCAGGTTTCCCCAGTCTTATAAACAGACATGAGAATTTGCATGATTATGATGAAGGTGACCTCCCAGCCCATTGTTCCTTCAGTGGGCTGGTTTCAGTCATTATGCAAATGTACTATTTATAAGATCAGTTGCAGTCAGCTGAGACTGAAAAAGTCACTTGGATGAGTGACGAAACGTTTTCCCACTGAAAACGCTACATCCAGATGAACAGAATCAACTTTTGGAGATTTACTTACCTGGATGATTGAGAATGCATCAAGACCTAATAAATCTAGATCCCCAGACTTTTTAAACAATATAATATTGTTAAATAACAAACTGAAAATATTCCTATAGATTTTTTGAGGGGGTGGAATTTAGGATGCGAAAGGTATCGATTTAAGATCTGGAAATTTGGAAAAAAAATGAAACCCCCTCTCACAAATGGTGCCATAAAGTCTTGAGGAGTTATAGCAGTGATAAACCTTAGCTATTTATTTTTATCAAAATAGATGTTTATGTGGTGTATAATTTCTCAGAAATACAGTTCTTTGTATATTACATCAATAAAAACCGCTGAGAAGAAAGGTACTGCCAGATGAAAGTTTGGACCTGCAACAAAAACACCATTAAGGTTTTAATCAGCGTGCAGTGGGCAGAGACACAGTGCATTAACTGAGCTACGTAGCACAGAGCAGGCCAGTTATTTTGGCAGTTAGATCATTGTTTCATTAATGTGTTTTCCTCAAGAGGACAGTGCAGCTGTCCTTGAGTAAAGCACTTAAATGCTATTGCTTCAATAAGCACTCGGCTACTGAGCATTCAAACAAGGGAAAAGACTACAGATGGACGGCCCTGCTGTTGTGCTATACACGAGAGTCGGGTTAAAGAACGAGAGCAGGATTTAATAATGTGCAATATATTTAAATCCAGATTTTATGAGTGAGCAAACGTGGTTAAACCTCATAATTTCCACCAGAGATTGTCTGAATAAAATAAGCTTGAATAAATAAAAACATGCAGGGTGCCACTTAACTGTTAGTACAAACAAACACCAGATTCTCACAATATGGTGTTATGGTATAGAGTCAAATTAAACTAGCTGGTGAAACTATGTTAATCTTATCAAAAGAATATGGTCTTCACAACATGACATGCTGACAACAGGTTGGAAAATACAGCAGTAGTAGGGTCAGCCTAAGACAATGCAAAGTTTCTCATTTTCTGTTGTTTTTTTTATTATTATTATTAATGCATTTAATCTAAATGTTTTTTAAAAAAGCATGAATAGGGCCTCTATAGATAATTTTCTCCTTTATGACGACTGTACAACAGTCATTTGTCATATATTTCACCTCTTTAAATGTTTTGAACAACAGCAGACTAAGTTGACACTAGTGCCTTCGTTAAGTGAATAATTTTGTGGGCTTGATTTCCTTTGACGCATTTTTAGTTCAGCTATCTGACTTAAAGATTAGTGAATTTCTTTTTATATATTTATTTAAAAAAAAATACTAGACAAACCCAAGGCTTAAGATGCCAAACCCAAGGCTTAAAAAGGCGACAAACTACTGAATGCGTCAAGGTGGCTGTGTCTATCCTTTATATCAGTGACCTTGCATCGGGGGAAACGAGGCAATCGATGCTTACCCTTTAAAATCTGTGGATCTGCAATTTTAGGTGGTTGTGCTTTTATATGAATGTATTATCGTGTTGGTTTTTGATCACCATTTTTATGGATATGTCAGGGCAGGAACTCAGAGCTTTTAAGATTATGCTGAATTCGTGTTGGCAAAGCCTAAAAAGATGCATTGTCCTCAGCACTAATATAAATTATGATTCAGTTTTGGTGACATCACAGATGACTCGTTACACGACCAATTCAACGACCACATTGGGCATTTTGCATCTAAAACAGCACTCTTGTCCTCTGAAGCTTCTCCTGTTGCCTGTTGGTAAATTACTGCCATCTTGTGGCTGCAGTTGGATCTTGTCTCTGGAAGCAGGTTTAACTCTGCTGTTCAACTGGGATCTTCAGTTTCGAATTTGTTAACCAAGTCTGGATTTGCACAAGCTGAGAGGCCAGCACCTTTTCCTGATTCGTTGGACATGTGCAGTGCAGGTAAACCTCTCATACATGAGACTGACAGAAGACCAGCGTACAATACAAGCTGCTTTTGGCTCTGCATTCATTCAACTTCTTCAGCTCTTTAGCATTGAAATCTAGAGAGGAGGACATCCATTACCACAGTTTTCAGTTTAATAAAATAAAAAATCTTCCACATCATTTGTCTGCTAATTCAAGTTAGTTGAACTGTATTTATTTATACAGCGCCAAATCATAACAACAATCGTCTCAAGGTGCATTACTGTATATTGTAAGGCAAAGACCAGACCCTACAATAATGCAGAGAGAACCCCGACAACTTCTGCCAAAAAGTGTGTGAGTAGCCAGCAGCACCATGTGAATCAGATCTAGTTGTCACATTTTTGTTGCCTTCCTTTCCTGCAGATTTTAAAGTATGGCTTCAGTAAGCCAATGAGATTCTTTCACGAACAACTTGTGAGTGATAATCAGCGTTGCTGGCTGTCAGCAGGAGTTACTTCAAAATTATTAACAAGACCAGAACAAGTTGAGGAGTACTTATTTTTTTTAAGAAAATTCTTTTAATTTATTTCTTTGTTCAGACACTCCTTATTATGCTTTCACACCAAATTATTCTCTCTCCTGTGTTCACTGGTCTTTAGATCTTTTAGGGAGGCTCAGCCAGAGGAAAACTAATTTAATATCTTGTGTGCAAGAGATGTCTGCCATCTTTTTTTTTTTGCACAGACAAATTCATGCAGTGTTCTTGCAGAAACACGCTGACCTGTGCAAACCATTTAAAGGTCCAAATAGTATGATTTAACTCAGCCGACTCCTGTACGTGAAACAGAATAGAGAACAACACAACACTGTAAGATGTTTACAAGCAAATGTAACGCATATGAAAGTCTATGTTCAAAGCGATGTAATCTGACAAACTGCACTGTAAACTTTTACATAAAATAAAATGACGTTTGTTATTAAATGTTTACCATTTGTGTCCCCATAGGTAGACTAGCTGTTTTGACATCATTTTGAACCCTCATTGTTAGTATTTTGGCTGCTACACCGACCATACTTGGGGGTGGTGGGTGGGCGGGGTGGGGGTTGAGCCAATAGTAAGGTGCTTAGTTACGAGATACGTCTTTCTGTCTTGGTTAGCTGGACGTATAATGTATGGATGTAACACAAAGACATATATAACTGCCGATTTACATACTAGTAAAATAATAGAATTTCATTTACTAAAACTGAAGCATTTAGCATCTCACAATAAACCATAATATGTGTCAGATGATTTGATCTGTCAGTCACAGTAGTCATATCCCTTTAAGCCTTAATCTAAATAGCTGAGTTATTTAAAAAATAAACAAAGATGCTTTTAAATGCTGTAAAGTCATTGTAAGAGCCAAAGTCAACGTTTATGTTTTGCCTTTTTGTTATGGTGGCACAGGTGTATAGCTTTACCTGCGTCTCAGGTGATGGCATGTGGGTGTGGTCACAGTCTATTTACCTGATCTTGGTGTTCGCAGCAGGTGTTGTTGGGTGAGTGGTTTGTGGGCAAACTTTACTGTTGACCGACATTTTCTGGCACACCAGTTAATCCATGCGCTATTTGTAAATTGATTGAAAGCGCAAACATTTGTTTTTGTTTTGTTCTTAAAATAAATGCGCAAGTCGCAACAGTCATCAAGTTTCAAGTAGGTCTTCATTAACTTTTAACAATTGAAGATTTTTTTATTTTATTTATTAAACCACTTTGTGGCTGTAAATAAGTTGTGAAGGCAAAGCTAGCATATTATCAATTTCTAAATGAATAATGTTGTTATAAAGCAATTTCTCGTTTGCACATCCAGCAGTTGTTGTGTAGCGATAGTGTAAATACCAGCATTCTAACACATATTGGTCTCACCAATATTTGCTGTTTAAGAGATCTAAAGAACAGGACCTGAGGAGGTCAGAGGGGTGACGGTGGAATAACCTACAGGTTTATGAATCAGGTGACCCGATCATGCGTTCAGTCTTCTTTGTCTTCTTTGTGTTTTGCTTTTTCTTTTTAGTTATTTTGTTTTGCTTGTACTTTCTCTGGCTGGGTTATGTTCATGCTACAAAATGCCACCTTACAGCAGTAACCCTACCAGCTGAAAAATGACAAGTTGGGAGATACGCAGCTACATGCTGTGTAGTGCGTCACACATCGCTGCCAAAGGACACCTTGTGTGTCGGTGTGACACTCCACCAACTTTGAAGAAAAAAATGCATAATTTTACACCTCAGGGAGGAGGACAGGCTGAATATTGACTCTTCTTTTAGCTCTGTTTCTGCAGAACATCTGATGCTATAGCTGCTAAATCTCCCATTACGTTCACCATGGAGTTGCTTTTGCTGTCTTTCTGCTATTTGGTGCTGAGCTGGCAGCGTAGACTTGATTTATCATTTCATTTATCTTTTTTTTTTTTTTTTTTGCTGAAAGGAGCTACTTTTCTTAGTGCAGTGACCAGTACAGTAAACTCACAGTATAGTGGGTTAAATCTTGCAATAAAGTTGAATAAATCCTGGACGCAGCTCAAAAACTTTCAAATTCTCATAATAATTAATCAGTGCATGGATTAACTCATGTGATGTTGCTGTTATTATAAAACATATTTTAAAAGCAAATAAACTATGGCTAAGGTTAAGGTTAAGGTTAGAGGAAGATGATGATTACAACTAAAACGATAAAAAGTCAAATGCTAATTTGATGTCTGTGACAAGACAGCAGCTATTCGGCTGAAGGTTGAAGTAACTACGTAAAGGGCACACCACTTCCTGTGTTGGCCAATATGGAAATGATTCCCAGGACACTTGGGCTGAAAATGTCAGAAAGGGAAAAACGCCCAAAGTGGCAGCAGTTTAATGTGGAAGTTTTGACCAATCAGCAGTAAGGAGCCAGAAGTTTCCGGCTTGTTGGAACATTTTCGCCCTTCAAAGCTGTCCTCTTACATGTGATTCAAAACCATTTGAATTTGCGTGCTTTTGAAATGTGTAGCTTTAATCCCACAAACATCTGATGCAAAATCATTGCACAACTAAATGTTCAACAGATGTTTCAAAAAAAAAAAAACATTCCCAAAATACCGCTGGTAAATTTATTATAGCGCTTGGTTCATTTGACCTCTATAATGTGGAAGGGCATCATTATTTAATGTATGTTTGCTGATATAGAGACAGGGTATCTGTGAATTTAATTCTACTAAAATTTCTCCACTTTCTTACTTGCCAGTAATCAATGCTGCTGATTTTTTATTTATTTTTTTGTCCGAGTATCAAAATGGCAGAATGTGAAGGAGGGAAATTGAGAGCTGTAGCTGCAGGCGACTGAGCAGAGGATTAAGGTTCATTCTATTCCACTCGCTGTATAGAGAAAAATGTGAGAAATGAGAATCAGCAGAGCGGCGTTTCCTCGTCTGCAGGATTATCTCAGCCGGCCGTGTTGTATGAGGCACTCAGACGTGGTGTTCCTCGTTCTTCCTGCAGACACTTGACCTTAGGGGAAAAGACACACTTGACACCTCAAAATCCATGTCTTTGTCAGTCACACTACCAATCTGAAAGGAATTAAAGCAGCTCGGTCTATATGACACATCTCTGTCTCATGAATTCTGGCTCCAGTGAGGATTGCCAGTTTGTGAGCAAATCACTGTAATTAGTGCCTGTGGGATGTAAATATAATAAGTCTTTTCTCAGCAGAGCAGCAATGCCTCACTCAATTTAAGGTACAGTTTACCTTAAATAAATGCAGCCATCATAACTAGATTTTTTTCATTTTTAATCACACAATTTGCCAGCAGTCATTGAAAACTTCACGTTTCATGACCTGTTTTTAATATTTGTGATTATGTGTTATAATAACATTTTATTCCAAGAGGAGCAGAAAAACAATTTGAAATAAATTAAAACTTTTATCCGTGTTGGACCGAGTTATACACGTCACGTTTATCAGGGCAGAGATAATCACTGCATGAATTCAAGTTCACTGCATGTTGTTTTCACAAATCAGACTTGCGTTCTACATTATTGTACCGCACAATATTTATGAGCCTTGCATTTGCATCATTACGTAAAAGTCTCATGTAAATAAGAATATCATCTGTGTTACGCAATAATAATAATCGCTCTTGGGCTTCACTTGCCAGTGGAAAGAAATTACCTCAGCAGTAAGATCAGTCCTCAAGATAACATTTTAATGTTTATACAATGCAATTTTATTCTTAAATAAACTGTAAAAGCAGACGGGCTTGCTCACATGTATTGTTAAGAAAAACACTCAAAGCATGAGATGTGTAAGTACAAAATTTCCAGCATGATTCTGCAGCCAAAATCAGCATCTGTGTCTTTCCTTTCAGCAGCCACGATCTCAGACTGAACTCCAACCAGCATTAGCCTGCAGTCATTTCCGATGTTCAGATTTTCCTCTTGCAAGATAAGAGGGGAATGAGACGAGGCAATTTTATTTCCAAAGCGTGTTTCCTACACAGAGGTAGGTTCAAGGTACAGAGAAAAGAAAACAGAAAAGCTAAATCTGTAGTATGAAAAAAGGATAAAAGAATGAAAATTAATTAAAATTGTCAGGAATGCAAAATGTTACCTTAAAACCTTCTAAGTTAGTTAAAGGTATTTGAGAGATGTCTGGCTATAAAGGTGGACTTAAACTCCAGTGCATAGTAGCAACACAGAATAATTCATATATCTGTGTTATATTTTGTAATATATAATTTCTCATTTAAATTACAGTAAGCAGCATGTACAGTAGCTGTTATTTCCCAGTTTAGTTTCTGTAATCTACAAAATCTGTCAAACTGTAAATAGTAAAAACTATTATCCCCGTCAGCTGTACAGAATAGGACGTTTTTGTTCTATTGCCATATGCGTTCTGTTTGCCAATCAGAGACCAGCTATTTATTTTTCTTTGACCATTTATTCAATTTAGTGTCTTGGAGGAAGCTGGAGCAGTTTTCCCCAGGCGTGAGGAGGGTACACCCTGGAGAGGTCTCAGTCTGTGTGGCACACACCGGTTACCAGATTGTCTTGTTACTTTCTGCAATCAAACAGTCAAGCGATTTCTACAAATATTGTTTTTCCTTAACTGCCATCATTTCCCTGTAGTTCCTCTTGTGTATGACATTTTACCTGGTTTATAGATCATGCTTTGTTGCCCCTTAATGAAAGTGTTTGCTAACTGAACGCCTGTCATAGACCTCATTATGTTAAAGATTCTAATAAAAATAATTTATCTATTGATGCAGCTTCTCTGTGGTACCTTATCATGCCATATTCTGCCACTAGAGAGCTTCACTTTTAGATTTGTGAGTCCAAGAGTCTCCAAATTAAAGGCAAAGCTTCCAGGTCTCAGACACCCTCCCTAACTTTAAGATTAGATTTTAAACTTTTCTTTCAATAAATCTTATATTTAGAGCTGGATCATTCCTAACTATAGCATCCCTTAATTATACTGCTATAGCCTCATAGTGCTGGGGGACTTCCGATGATGCACTGAGCATTTCTTATCTGCTCGTCTCCTTTTTTTCACTCAACTAACAAATGCCATTATCTTTGTCTTATCTCTGCTATAGTTAAGATTAGGTCCCTGTCTCCCTTTGCTTCCCCCCACCCTCCCCCCTGTGTCTCATGTCAGATGGCTGCCCCTCCCGGAGCCTAGTTCTGCATAAGGTCTCTTCCTGTTAAAAGTGAGTTCTTCCTTCCCACCTTTGACAAGTGTTGCCAACAAGGGATTGTCTGATTGTTCAGAGTTTCACTCTAATATTGTAGGTATTGTATTACTTCGCAGTATAAAGCACCCCAGGATGACTGTTTTTGTGAATTGTTGTCACATAAATGAAATTCTATGGGCTCAAATTGTGGTCATAAATATTTTGTACTTGTAAATTAAATGCATAGTTGTGAACTGAGTTTTCAGGACCTGAAGCTCAGTAAAGCGCCCCACCGACAGCCAAACCCATCTGTTCTCTGACTGGATTGTGAAATTTGTGATTGACATTACATTGACCAGTCAGCTGAAGGAAGAAAAATTTGGTTAAAATTCGTACTTGTAAGTTGAAACTCACACACAGTCAGGGAACTTGAGCGCAGAGTTTTGCACATAACAAAAAAAAATTGTAACTTGTGTAAAAACATTTTTTTATCTCAAACACAAATTCTCATCTATAGATGCACAAACGTAAAATTTTCAGACATTTTGGTTTACAAGGTTACAAAACTCAGTTCTCAGCTACGCATTTGATTTACAAGTACAAAACATTTATGACCACAATTTGAGCCCCGTAAAATTCTATTTAATTTAGCCGAACTGAACTGACTTGCTCCCTCCAATTGCAAGGAGTGCATGTTTTAATACCATAGAGATGAACAATTGTTCTCAGTACCAAAAACACTAGAAACTCCGCATACTGTATATTAACAACAATCAAAGTGTAAACCCAGCATCTCTCACTGCTAAATTAATATTTTTAACTGCAAACATTCCGTTTGAGTCTTTGTTTTCGACAGCAGGAAAATGTTTAATGATCAGCCCCCAGGTTGCTACGATATGTTGCGTTTCTTTACATTTACTCTACACCAAATGATGGAGTTTTATATAAAATGATTTTGGTCAGATGCTGAATTTTGGTTGGATTCAAGCGACAGAGCAAGACTCAAGTCTGGTTTAATTGAAAACAAATGCTGCTTTATAGCAAGATTGCTATACAGTAGCTTGCTTTTCCTCGAAGGCATCAAAGTTTACGATATCCAGCTGTATTCACAAAGAACGGCACATTGCAGTACAAAAGGTACCATATTTTTACAGTAATTTGTAACAGTAAACTGTTGGAACATTTCAAAGACCATCCAGCAGTTCATTCAAGCATTGCGCTGCATCATGACTAAGAGCTGCTGCTCCTTCCTTTGATTTTGCTCAAGCAAAGCAACAGCATCAACAGTCCTCTCACACTTGAGAGGACTGTCAGGGCTATATTGTTCAAAGACACTGATGATGTCTTACAGTCATAGCTTGTCCCAGAGTCACCTTCTTTCCATTTCAGTAATACAGCAAAACCTTTATTACAGTGCTCACTGATAACAGAAAAAATAACCCTGAGTGAGTCCAGGTTAGCTCTTGGGGTTTGGTTTTATCTGCAGCTCCTGGCCAGTTATTTAAATTGTAACCTACAATTGAATAAAAATCTTCATACAGACAATGTAGATAACACAGGCTGAGTAATACTCCAGTGGAATCACTGCACGTCCGACAAACATTATAACTCAAAATTGGATTCAAAACACAAAACACAGCAGCTATTAAAAAAGACAAAATCTGTTTCTCATAATGGCACAAAACATGGAATAAATAATTTACTGTTTCAAATCATATTAACCACATGCTGGGAGAACAAACTCAAAAAATAAGCTTGAACTATTACTGTCGGCCCACTTTTGCCATTTCCAAGCTGAAGATCACACTACGACGAGTTCTAGCTTGCTATTCAGTTTTATCCTTATTTTATTCTGCATTATTGTGAATAAACTCTATGTTATTGCTGTTATACGAGAGTTTATTTACTGTTACATTTAAACACTCATTGCTTCCCTTTCTGCATGACTTCACCTCCATTAACAGTTCTTGACAGACGCTGCTGCGGCTTTTAATGCAATCATTTGTTTCTGTTACTAAAGAAAAGTTTGGTCGCGTCAGTCCTCTGAATGTAAAGGCGCTCAGGAAGTCTGATGTACGGCCGTGTGTGTCACCAGCAGCCCGGTCTCTCAATGTCCCGATTCAACAGGCCCTCAAGGACAAACCACGCAAGACACATAAAGCCCGGAGCATTAATTATTCAGAAAGGAGACGGTTGTCGGAGGCAGATAAATGTGTTTTACAATTCCACTCTTGCTTTTCACTGCAATTTAAGCTGGAGGGAGGGGAAAACGGGGCTGTAGCTGTCCATTATCATGCACTTTATCTCCTGAAATGAACAAACCCTTCAAAACAAATGCAATTCAGTAAATTGAATGGCAGCAAATCCAGACAGCCATGAGATGGGAGGGCTTGGGAAAGTTAGCATGCACATGGGAACATTTCATGATCAGGAGAAAACACCTTGAAACTTTTACTCATGCGTGTTGATGTGAGAATTTTGGTAAACGTAGGTTTTTCTGAGCAAAACCTGATATTTTGAAAATGTCCTTCCAGAGTAAAGATATTCAGAAAAGGCTCTGTTATTTCTGCATTTAAACGTGGACAAGGAAAACAAATTTGCTTCCGACTGTCAATAATGTGTAATGTGATTTTATTTGTAGGCTTCTGATTGGCCTACATTTCTTGAGAGAGGGTCATATCAAACTCGTTGCTTTTATATGTACTTGAGAGCTGCACAATGTTGTTTTTTGGGTGGATGTTTGTGTAGACAGAGCAGATCTACATGTAGATTTGTTAAGACTTGAATTTGTAAAACCAAAAAATCTCAAAAGGCAGAAAATTCCTGCAAAGGCACAACCCTGTACCATTATTATGGGCGAAACTCATGTTCCCCACACTGAAGCACCCTCGCCCTTTCCCCACCACTTGAGATTCACATCATACTGTGTTGTTGCTACTGACCTGGAATATGAGAAAATATGTTTGCAGTCTTTGAGGTTTCTCTTTCTACCTGCAGTCAAAGAAAACTACCAGTCAATTAAGCATAAAGTTTGAATAGTCTCCACAAATGAATGAGAGAAAACTGATGCCAAAGAGAGGGGATATCATTCATATTCTCTGGCTATCAGCTCAGAAGGCCCATCCACGTGCTGATCTTCTAATTGGGAGGGGCAGCCAATCACAAGAAAGTTGGTTTACAAGGGATGTGACCTGAAAGACAAAGGAGCAGGCTTGTTGCAGGCAGCAGATGAACGGATGGAGTGCAGAAAGCCCCAGTATAAGGCAAAAATTATAATGAACTTGCAAAGCTACTCTAGTGCAGACCAATCATAAAGATATGGAGCTTTAAATGAGCACAGACCCCCTTTGATGTTGCAGGTCATACAGGTGGAGGTAATTTTCTCTGTATACTGCTGGCTGTCTAACATGGACGTACTGAAAGATGTAATTACTCTAGAAAAGCTCAAGTATCTGAAAGGTGTACTGACATTTAGCACTTGAGTGTTTTTGCACTTTCCTGAAAACATGTGAAGCATGAGGCTTTGAAGTTGTTAAAAGCCACTTTAGTGTAATGTTAATTATGCCTCTGCTTTTGAGTACTTTAGCCTGCTCTTGTTACCCTGATATTTGCTGTTTTGTGTGACTCCTCATTTCCTACAATCTCTAGAACAGAATCAGAAAGTGCTAAGCAACCCTGGCCTTGACCCACACAGCCACAATAGCCTGATTAATGAGCAATACACCAGGAAGTAGACAAGGATTATCCTCCAAGCTGTGCCAGGTCCTTTATTTTCTGTCATTTTCATGCGACCACTTATGGGTTCTCACTGTATCGTAATTCAGCTGCCTGGCAGTATTAAAAGAAGGGTTTGAGTAATCTTTTCTCCACTTTTATAAGTTCTTATAAATTTTAGCCCAAAACTAAGATCACTTTGCATAGTAAAACTCAGCGGTATCGAGAGCAGGCTGTGTACTAATCCCAGGGTTAGAGGTTTAAACCACAGCCACTCTGCATGCTGAGGTGTCGTTTCAGTCTTTGTGCCTTCTGTTTGAGCTTGAGCTGCTGAGTTTAAAGCTGCAGTTCAACCCAAAAGAAATCGTCATGCTTTTTCTTGCTTCTATGATGATATGCATCTCGATTATTTTGCTTCATAGTGACAAAAAAAACAAACATCCGCAGGCTTTGATGCGAGTAGTTTCACGTAAGAACTATTTTCTATTTTATTGAACTGCACTCATTAATCCTATCACTCTGCAGATGCTTGTGACAACATGCCAGGAAGTAAATACCGATAACATCACTCCCTAACGCCAAAGTCATTCAGGCCTAGAGGACATTGGGAAAGCTCTGTAAGGGGAAAATGTTGATGGGGAAAATGTGTGTTCCCCAAACGGTTGGTCAGTGGTTGCTGGAGGTTGATGGCTGGTGCTTGGTAAAATCACTTGTAAAGTGGATGTTACAACAAAAATCTCCTTTGGGTTGCTATGGTCACCCTCAGCTTGTTTGGAAGATGCTGACTTGCGTGTAAACGCTAGTTTTCAGGAAGTTGTAGTGAGAGCTGTGATGTAAAAGAGAAACAGAAAGTGATGCCTTTCAAAGTAAAGGTTTTGCCTGCCTGCTACAATCAACACATTTCACTAGGTGCAGCTTTTACTTTGAAAGTGAACATTCTCTGTTACTAGTTTTCACAGTTTCACTACCACTTAGCAAATATTGGAGATTATGTATCGGAATTTCAGGAGCAGGACCACACCTCCAAACGCGCTCCTTCCGGTTGTCATCTATATAGGTTTCCCCAGTTCTGCAAGCTGCTCATTCTCGTTTACGTGCCCCACCCTCCCTCCCTCCCTCCTTGCTCTCAATTCTTTAACTTCTTCATTTCTATTTAGTGCCTGGGGATCTGCTAGGCCCAGGAGCCATCACAAGTCCCCTTCAAGGGCTTCCCCAAACCGCAGCTCAATTCATGTCAAAGCATTCACTTTTACCTACTAAAGTGCTGTCAAACCTAAAATGAGGACATGGGCCCAGCCAGTGAAGTTGGCAAGTGTTTGCAGACAAATGGCCATCTGCCATGCAGACTAAGGTGACTGCGGCAACCTGCTAGCAACCAGGAAAACTGCAAGGAGTTGTTCAGTGAAGCACTGTATACCTCTTTGCAACCAGTCCCACACTAGCAACTGCTGGCAACCTCCAGCAACCAGTTTACACTTTTTTCCAGCAATCTGTGGTTGCCAACCAGTCTCTAGACCTGCTTGTAAACCAGAAAGTGGTTTACATCACATCACATCACAAAAGTGTTGCCCTTCAAAGTAAAAGTTTTGCCTTACTGCTACAATCAACACAATGCAATTTGTCTGCAAGCATTTGCCAACTACTTGCCAACCAGTCTCTAGGCCTGCTTGAATGTGGCTTTGGTAATCAATTTCACAGGGACAGCCATGAACCTCAGGCAACAGCCCGCAACCAGTAGGGTTGGCAAGAACACTTAAATGACCTTGAAAAGATTTGTGATGGTTTTGGGGGCAACCTGTCCATGATTTCTGTAAAGAGATGTTGCTGCTGAGTGTTTTTAAAGTATTTTTGGATTCTTGCGTTTGTACAGCTAATTATATTTATTCATTGTTTAGTTCTGTGATACAGCTGTGGTGTGTTGTAGACATTAGTATAAACTAAACATTTTTAAATATTGCCGTTAAACAGCTGGTGTGAAATAATAATATTAATAATAATATCCTCACTGTTTAAAAAAACAGCCTAATATATACCAACGCAAACCTCCATCAGCTGAACCTACATATTTTAAACATAAACACTCAAATCTAGAACATCTTAAACTTAAAGGGGTGAATAATTATTTTAGGAATTATTTTGGGGTGCATTTTTCCAACATCACCATCAATCATACGCCAGCATACATATAACCCTTCAAACAGCATGCCTGCCATGTAACAGCCTTTCTTTACAAATCCTCATGAATTCCGACTCAAGCCACAGGAGACGATTCACTCTAAAAGTAGCACTTCCCATTACTGGTTAACTGGCTTTGACATGGAAAATTGATGGAGGTCTCCCTTATAAATACCACAATTCCACAATCAGAGTTAGGCTGTGAATGAATTCATTATTTAATGCCCAAGAATCAGAACAACTGTATGCCTACCTCTTTTGAGCCTTTCCCCCCTGACAGCAGTCATGTGTAGATTATGCCGTTGTCTGAATATGCACGGAAGAGTGTCTAAATGTTTATACGCTTTCTGATTAACGCTGCATCTGCGAGCTGTTTCAGTTGTTGCGTGGGCAGTAAGATCTCAGCATCTCTGCATGCTCTGTCACAAAGTGCTCCACCTAAATGCCTCTACTACTTATCTTCCTCTGGGGATTACAAAGCATTGCAAATAAATGCCGAGTGGCGTAACTGACAACAGTCACATTATTGCAGCATGCCTGGCGATAAGGCCCACTGTGCACTGCGGGGCTCTCTGTGTGGCCTTTCTGCAGCTATTTAAAAGTGGAACACACACACACAGAGAAACGAGAATCTTTGCAGTACGAAATAGTTTTGATGTGATGATTAATGTTCCTCTCACAGCCGACTCACCAGAAGCCAGAGACGAAGAGCACAAGTGTCACTGGACCTACTCATTATTTTGCCTGACAAATAAAGCAAACGGGTTTCTCTGCCAGATGCCCCTCTCTACATATAATACAATTAACTCACATCTCTTCCACTTAATTTCCCCACCATCACCTCATCATTTTCTTCCTCCGCCCGTCGCTGCCTGGCCACGGCTCCGCCTCTGGCCACAACACTGGAGAATGCCCTCAGTAAAGGTTATTACAGAAGGAGACAAACTTACACTGTGATCTTTAGCAGCAGGAGGCTTATCCACACAGGATTTTACACAATGTTAAATCTAACGCATGGGCGTCTACTTAGGTTATGATTAGCATTCTCGCACAGCCGAGGGCGCACGATTCTCTCTGTGGGAGGTGTTTTAAAGGCAGCTGAGGTTTTCAACAAAAAAAATCACAGAACTTGTCTCTCTTTCCTGAATACTTTCAAGTAATAAAACATGGCTTCATCAGATGGCTTCCACTTCAGCCAGCCCAATAAAAGTAAACTAAAGTGGGTGATGTGTGTGACCTCTGGCTTTTAAAAGGCCCCCTTAAAAACCTCTTACACTCGGAAAATAAAGTACCTTGTTGTACCCTTAGAGGTATAACAGCTTGTCACTGTGGTACTATCCTTTGTGGTATAGCTGTTATCCCTTTGACAGGGTGCACTTATGTGTATTAGTTTGTGCCTTCTGTGATACAAAAACTGACCGTGCTGTCAGCGTTAATCTCGTTAAAATGACATTAACGCCTTAACTGCATTAACGAGCTAACTGTGCTAATGCGTTAACACCATGCAGCCCCACGCACTGGGTGATCTGCGCTAACTCGCTAACGGAGATTTGCGGCGTTAATGCGGTTATGGCGTTAATGTCATTTTAACGAGATTAACACACTAGAATAAATATAAAATATTGTATTGTTATTATGCATATTTGTTATCATTCAGCTGCTCAGAAATAACACATTTCTAGCCTTACTGACCGCTCAAAGCCTTATCTGTCTCACATCTGCACCTACAGCTACCTTAGAAACACCAGTTATATTTATATTGCTCATTTGGGGCCATCTGACTGTCGGGGCTTTAGCTGAGGCAACTGTTGTTGTGATTCAGCACTATAGAAATGAAACTGAATTACAATTTGAAGTGAATTGAAAATTTGCACATCTGGGAAGAAAACAGAGCAACCAGAGAGAGCTCACCAGGCATTTAAATCTACAGCCTAGTTGATGTGCCAGATTCATAGTTATTCATTCAATTTAATAAAATAAAGGAACATCCATTTATTAGTTTTCTTCAGTTCTTATGAAATTCAAAGGTACCCCAGCTGTCGCTGGTGCACCTTGGACAGATCACAGAATAACAAGACAGTAAAACTGTACTTTTATGTTATTTAATTTCCTGTTTGCTTAAACACAGTCTACCTTGTCAAGCACTTAAAAAGAAGAAGAAGAAACATGCACAAATGTTCACTTTTTAATGCTTGGGAACACTTATGTACCATTTTGGGCCTCAAAAAGGTCCAATTGGGCTAATCAATTAAACTTCCAGTTGTAAAAACATACATTTCTGTAGATTGTACCCTTAAGGAGAGGAATGGCCTTTACCCCTACTTCTAAGAGTGTAGCTGTAAATTGAACTGCTGTAAGTAATCTTTTTGTCTGCTGAGTTACCTTACATGGCTGCTGCTGTTGCCGTGGAGAGAGGAAAATAACAGCCAGCTGCTCCAGAGGTGGAGCCGGTATGCATGAATGTAAGGCAGGCTGTCACTGGAAAACAACATGCACGCTCAGCATAAGTCCTGGCCGGGTGAGGTAAGGTTAATAAAACCTCACAGCTTCCCAGAGCAAAGTCATGAAGGAACCTTGTTCTGTGCCGGAGGTTTCTACCAATTATATCAGATTATCTGCACTTGAATGCATTACTCTGTGAGCAAAATCGCAGTAAAGGCCCACTGTGCACTGCCCAGTATCCCAGTTACTTGATGCAAACCTCTGTTTTTCCCTTTGTTTCTCCCCCTTTTGAGCCAATGAACCTGTCAGAAAACATCTCCATGAGCTTGTACACAGAGAACAGAGAGGACCTAATTTTACATGTCGCTGTTTTAAACCCAAGGGGGAAGTCAGCAATTTCACTGCTTTCCTGCAGCGGAGAAAAACACAGCTGGAGTCTGGTGAGAACAGCAACAGTCAGGGGGGTTAGTTGCTCCCTTCAGCATTTCAAATCTCAAAAGACATCAATGGGGTTACGCAGAGCAGTGAACGAAATGTCGTCTATTTTGATTGAGATGGATTTTTCCCCCCTTTGTACTTTTCCCAGATCTGCTGTAAATTTGTTTTTCATGGTGGCGTTCATTCTGACAAAAACCTCGGTGCTGCAGGTTCAAGCAAAAGGGCACAGAAGAAAGCACAGAGCACTAAGCTGGCTGAAACACCGCTTGTTTCTGGAAACAGCTTGCACCAGAGCTAATCAAAGTTTTGTTTGTGGAAGTCTGGAAATGAGCTAAAAACTGGCCTGTTGAATTTTCATCACATTACAATAAGGATGATTCGGTTCTCCTTATTCTTCACGGTGCGCGTGTTTGCATTATAAATATGCTACTGCTGTCACCTGCAGGGCAAACATAGCACTGCATGTCATCCTCTCTGGGTGTCGATTTGTTTTCCTGTACCAGAAAAAAGTCAAATTCATTAAAAATAGATGGGGCTGGAAAAGAGCAAACATCTTCTCCTCTGTCACGTATTATGTTTGCACAGATTTCTCTCTGCAAATAACATCCAGCGGCTTGTTAATGACAAGTCAGCAACAAATTCAAGTTTCCCTGATGGGTTCCCAGAAAACAAATTTACTGCAAAGAACAGGATGTACGGCTTCAGTAATGCAAAATGCAGCAGAAGGCAGACTTTAGATGTTAATCAGGAAAATTAAGACGCACGAATATCCTCACTGATCCCAGTTAATCAGGACGAAGGTAAAAGAAATTTAGATCCAGGTGGATTGTGGCATTTTGACTTTGGGCTGCTCCACTTGTGTTACAGTCTTTGAGTTTGTTTGTTTTGTTAAGCAGCTCTAACATTTAAATATCTGTAACTGACTGGATTAGACAGCTGCTGCTGAGGCTGCTGATGATGATGAAACACATCTGAATCCACCTTCTGACAGAAACACGTTTGCTTGACAGTGAACGCAAACACCAGATTGTTTAGTGTGCGGATATCGCTGCCATTACTCGATAAGACGATCTGTCAGGCAGCGCGGCTGAGAAACTCGCATGCACCTGATTGTATCGCCCTGTTTTATTTCAAACTTTTATCCAAACAAGTTGCGGTGTTTCTTCTCCGTGAATATAAAGCAGATTGCGATTATAACTTATCATCTTCTTCTGGGTCTTTGCTTCCAATTAAACGATGTTTTGATGTTGAAAAAAATAATTTCCTTTTGAAATACGGACTGATGAATTTTAGATTGTAGAAATTAAACCTTTCCCTTTTCCAAACACATTTATTCACTGATCTGTTCTTTCATTACGCAGATAAGCCAAATAATTAGCATGTAAAGCTACATCAAGACTGTTCTCTCAGTCATCTTTTTTTCATTCATCGCCTCTTTCAACAACTGATACCAATTATGTTCGAGTTCAAAAGGGGATTATGATCATGTTGTTGGGCTTCAAAGGTTGATGTCACTCTGTCCTCGGGGGCTAATGTGCAAACTAACCAGCTTTCAGCAATGAATAAACAAACATTTCCACATCTTCTCCTGCCAGACATTTTGCTTGGTTTCAAAAATAACATCATTTGAAATGATACTGAACAGCTTCTGCTCACCTACCAGGCTCTTCCAAAGAGACCAGCGGAGCAGAGTCTGGAGCAGGATTTGGAAGGGGGGGGGGGCTCAAGACAGCCCCACAGTCATGAAACTTTATTTCAGTGCCATATCCCAAAAATAGCACAGCTGAATATGATTTATTATCCTGCCAAACCACACGTTTTGAAAGTAAATACTTTCATGTGGCTCAGTTTGTTTTATTGCCAACCAAATAATTTTTGCTATAATCCAAAAATATAATAATGGGACAGAAATCTCTGTGAAAACTGCTTCCCAGAACCACCTTCCCCATGACGGTGCTCCATTTCTGAAACTACTGCTCTAACATTTATATCCACCTCAGATGGTGACCGGCCATCTAGTGAAGGCGAGGCCGGAGCTCCGGGCTCTACTGGCTCTGTTTTATTTATCACTCAGCTATCTGTTTCTCTTTGAACATAGATTGCACATAAAAGATGGATGTAGGCATCATTAAGACCTCACGTGGGTACTTTTGGGGGTATTTCCTGTTGTCAACTCAAGTTTTTTTCTATCCAGACGAGACCACAGTTGGACGAGAGGACAGAGACATAAAAGAGGATAAGATAAAATACAGTTTATTTATTCCAAAAGACCAGAAATTATTCACACAGCGCACAACAGTTAAAACATTGAATACACCCTATAACAAATAAAGCTTAGACACATTAAATAAGCTCAATAAAAAATAAATACAATATAGATATAATACAATAAAAAACACAATAAATATCATCAATCAAAAACACTGGTATTCCCAGTGGATGTATGTTGAGCCCAACGCACCATCTGCACCTCTGATTCCATAATTAATCATTGGCTTAATTTCTTTTTAGGATGAAAACAGCTACAGTCTGGCAGTGGACCATCTGACTGAGTGCTGTAGAGACAATGATCTGGCCCTGAACACCTCAAAAACAAAAGAGATGATTATTGACTTCAAGGGATCTGGGGTCAGGAAACAAAATCTCCCACTCCACATTCATGGTGAAATAGTGGAGACTGTAGAGAGCCTTAAGTACCTGGGAGTCACCCTCACAGTGCAGCTGACATGGTCCACTAACATCTCCCAGCTGGTCAAGAAGGCACAACAAAGACTCTTTATCCTCAGAAAGTTAAAACAAGCCAAACCTTTACAGAAAGTGTGCAGTGAAATCCATCCTGACAAATAGCAACAGTGTGGTATGCCAGCTGTGCTGCTGCAGAGAGGAAAGAGCTGCACCGAGTGGTGAGAGCATCAAAGAGCATTGTTGGGACGGAGCTCGCACATCTGGACTCCATCTCTGCCATCAGTTTGATGAAGGCAGACAGTATCAGCAAGGACAGTACACCCCGATCAGTCTCGAACAGTTCTGAACAATCAAGACAGAAACAGGAACAGTTTTTACTCTAAAATGACAACTTCCACCACACTACACACTTTACTGTAAACATGGCACTGAAATACACACTTCAATACAAACACATATAATATGTGCATAATGCTGCTGTTTCCCTCCTCTTGGTTGTTTTTATTCATTCTATTTACTTATTGTTTTTATAATAAAGCCTTTTTACTATGTTTATTGATAATAAATATTCATTCAATCATCCGTATGCAGTTAAAATATAAAAAAAAACTTCAAATGCTGTCTTTTTCCAAATAACCACTTGAATTCCTTTATTCTTATCTCTTTAAATTTAGCCTAAAAAAAACAAGCACAGAAGCCTTCATCAGGGAACGAAAGTGGGACTCCGTGGGAGTCCATATTCACCACAGCTGCAGTTGTTTTGATGACCTCAGTGTCAGACTCAGATTATCATCCCTGTCTCCCTAAAAGTCCCAAAGCCAGATGCTGTAGCCTACGAAGTGCAGCATCATCTCTGTGAAACACACTGTACTGCATACTGTAATATAATGCATAATATAAAACCACATAATAACTATATGCAGTTTTTGTGCTAGAGAAAATGAAAATTGACAAGCAAAAAAAAAAAACTTTTGGAAAACTGATGACGGTTGACGGTTGGAAGGTCGGGTAGTCGGGTATAGTGCTGCACCAAAAGTCTCCCTGTGACTATTTTGTTGTAAGCAGGTTGCTGCAGTCGCCAGTAGTTTGCATGGAAGACGCCGACTTGTCTGCAAACACTCGCTAACAGTTCAAAAGGTAGTGAAACTGAAAGGTGGTGAGAAACAAAGACCGTTTATATTTAAAGTAAACATTATGCTTCTTGAAATATGTTGATTGCACAGCAGTAAAGCAGGCCATTTAATCTGAAGGTTTCAGGGTTTTTGCAGGTTTTGTCTCAAGTGTTTGCAGAAAAGATGCCGTCGTCTATGCATCGTCTAACGGCATCCACTGCAACCTGCTAGAGATCAAAGTAATCGTAAGGACGTTTTTAGTGTTGCAATATTTTTGGGGTGTTTTCATCTGATGAACAACATCCAGCAATGGCTCACCAACCAGTCCAGGAGTATTCAGTACCCCACCCCTTTCTAGGCCTGCACGACTGAGGCCCAACATTCAAATTTGGGTTGGGATCAAGCACGATTTTGTCACGGCACACTGAGAGGACTCAAACTCAGAACTTACCACGATCAGTTTTACAAGATTTAACAAGGAAACTCAAGAATATTTTATGATCCCAATGGATCCGGCTGCAGACAGGCTAAATACACAAACAGTGGTTTCCAACTTTCTTTATTCAGCTTCAGCTCTGAATAAAGAAATGCCAGGGGTTTTTTTTATATTTAAAATCTCTTTATCGCGTCCTCGTCAAGTCTTCCCAGCTCCCAGCAGCAGAGTCAGGGGCTGAACAGCTCTGAAAATGTGAGAAGAGAAATTCAGTCAGAGTTCACATTTTCAGTTCCTCCCCTGAGGGACCGCTTCACTAGCTTCTGTGCTCTTCATCACCTGCTGATTATCGCAGTCTGCTCAGTTCGTCACCCAGATGTCCAGAGGTCAGAAGCTAAACACACAAATGAAAGAAAAATAACTGTAATGTGAACATAAACTCTAATTTTATGACCCATGTAAACGGTAAATCACATTTACACAACTTCCTCCTCCCTGCCACTTTATCTTTCATAATATGTCCTGCATGTATCACCATCACATCACTGTGATAAACAGCATGCAGGGAATGCAAACAAACCATTAATCTCCTTCTGCCAACAGAAAAACAACCCACACCGCAAACATTTCCTAAATAACCAACTCCTGCTTATTTACACTGCACTATTAAGGCTGCGAGGATGATGCAAACAATGAGACAGCGGTGTGTTTGCTTTAAAAAGGAACTGGAAGCAAAACCGTTTATGAATATTTTACTGTGGAGAGCGGAGAGCGACAAAGAGGACGTCTGGAGTCAGCTTTTGATAGTTTTTAAACGGCCCTGTGTGTGTGTTTGTGCGGCGTATGAGTAAATAACTGGAAGTAGCTGCGGCACTTTGTCTCCCTCGCTCTCTCTGAATACCTGCTGCCAAAGTACACAAGAGGAAATAATAAATAGAAATGCAAAAAGAGAACATCTGGTGGGAACAGTTAAAAAAAAAACACATGAAAAATTATGATTATACTCAGGGAAAATACACAGGCACCTTACAATAAACGCATGTGTTTTCCTTTGTTAAAATGCATTGGATATTTCTCTCCGAGTTATGACGCTGAAATCTGTCTCCCACACACAGAGCGAGCATTTTTTTTTTTTGGAAAGTGACCAATGCAGACATGAAAAGCAATCAGATGTGATTGTGTTTGTAATTGGAGAGGAGTTCTGTGTGGCTCCGTAGCAGAACATGGTTGATTGTGTTTGAATAGTTGCTGATTGACTGTAGCTCTGCTGCAGCCAAGCTGTGCACACTATGTGTCCAATAGTTTTCTTTTTCTTTTTAAAAAAAAGGAACTTGAAAATTGCTTCGTAAACTAAGGAGTTAACCATTTATTCCCCGTGCAATCATATTGCTCCTTAGGTCACAAATTCAGCCTGACTGCTGGACTGAAATAACTCTGGTGAAGAGACGCCACTGGAAAGAAATGTACAAGGATGGGTTTTGTAATGAAAAATGAACAAGCTGGGTGAAGCAAAGCGCCGTGCTGTGTGGGAAATAACACAGAAGTATTCAAAAGTGCTACTCTTGTGGAGAGGTAATTATTGTCTTTCATAAAAATAATATTCTTAGAAATACGAGTCATTTTTGGGATTGTACATGCCACATTTCTGGAAGTTTCCTGAACAATAAATAATCTCACATGCAATAATATCACATAATCTCAATCAAATTGTAGCTCCACAGTTTAGCAGTCAGATTAAAAGAGTTTAGACTGGGTATGTCTGAAGACAACTACACAAAAGAGGAGTGTAAAGGCAGGTAAACACTGTGAAATTTCAGATTAAA
>NW_005187539.1:108552-118052 GCF_000239375.1 Pundamilia nyererei | reverse complement strand
TACATGTGAAACATCACTGAGGCTGTTAAATATTAATTTAATGGAATACTCAATGATAACCCATCCATTCATTTCATTAAATGATACAGTTGTAATACTGTTAACTCGTAACCT
The DNA here is from genome assembly GCF_000239375.1 of Pundamilia nyererei. NCBI lineage: Eukaryota > Metazoa > Chordata > Actinopteri > Cichliformes > Cichlidae > Pundamilia > Pundamilia nyererei. The sequence goes on along the minus strand of NW_005187539.1, from coordinate 117,938 downwards.
GCTTTGTGCGTCCTCTTATTCTGATCAATGTTGGAGTAAGTGAATCCAGATAACAGGAAGACATCCTGGGTATGTTGAACTTATTTCATAGTATGGGCAAAGGTCTTAAAAGTGCAATCAATGTTGTCTTAAACATGCATTCCTAATAACAGCCAGCAGGTGGCAGCAATTCTGGTTGCAAAATAAAACAGACATTTTGTTCAATGGCTGGAAATTGTACAAAGTATCTTGTAGAGGAGATCAAAATGGCAAATGTTTCCTTTCGTTGAAAGAGATCCTTCCGTTGTTTCTGACATCAGTTTCAAACAGCTCGTTCAGTTGTAACCTCACCAGTTGCTGTTTGGTTGGTTTTGGTAAAATGTTAGATAAATGGAGTGGAGACGGTTAATTTACCTCAGTAAAGAAACATAACTAAAAAATTTTGCAAAATAATAAAATCATATGTGCAATTTGAAATAACCTTTTTCTGAAATTAAATCCACTGAAGTCTATTTTCAGTATCCCAAAAACAATTTGTTTATTTTTCATAGACTGTTACAAATATCTCCTTCTATGGTTGTAACTGTACCCAGCAAGACAAAGGTCTGTGTTTACAGCACAGCAGGGCATCGCTGTGGTCTCCTTTCCCTTTCAGTGATGATCTGCCCTCTATCTTTTTTCTCCTCTCCCCGTTTCTGCTATTGTCTGTGTTCCCTCCATGGAGCCATGACTGTGACTGGTCTCACCTGGCTCGCTGGTTTGCACACCTGCACTCAATCTTTAATCAGTCTCCCTCTGCATTTAATCCCTCGCCCATCCATCCAATTTTGCCAGATTGCTCTGCTGGCTAAGTAGAGGTACCATGCAGGGTCGCTAGTATTTGCACTGTAATCTTTCTGGAGAGTTTAACTAAGACCAGAGCTTTTCCCTCTGGACATAACTCTGGGTTTTCTGCCTTTACTCTGACCTTCTCATGTATGCCACCAGCAACCCTGCCTCCATTCCCTCTGCCTGCTCCCTGTCCTCACTATCTCTCTGCTTTAGTCATTTCATGTTTCTATACTTCTCTGCTTCAGTTCACCACTCCAGACCTGTAACGTTAACAGAAATGGCCACGGTGACAGCACCCGTTAGTTGCTATGCTCCTTATTTTGAAACATCAGTGATTGTGTTTTAGACTCAGCTGTTGTTGCTGATGTTTCCATATTTGGCAGGATGGAGCAGTAACTTATCTTTTAGAGTTAGCAAGCCTGGTTAGCAACCTGCATTGTGCAACACGTGGCTAAAACAACAGATTTATTTGCACAGCCTGTACCTGTAACATTCCTAACTAAAGCAGGCACATCCCTAGCCTCAGGCTTCAACCAAACCAAATGGTTTTGTAATTTGTCAGTTGTTATGAATCAGTTACAGAGACGGATCAGGCTATTAAAAAAAATCTTAATTTCATGCCAAGAATTGGACGCTTTAATGTGGGACTCTGAGGAAATACTTAAAATGCTTTTCAAGCCACCCTCAAACTAGAGAAGCTGCAGTTGTTTGACTTCATTTTTCAGCCAAGAAGATTGCCACTTGGTTTACAAGAAAACCGATGTCATCGACCACTTTGGGGAGGTGACGGTCTAGACATCTGTGGACTTTTCTTTGAAATAACTGAAAGATAAGTAGTTTTGATTGGAGCAGGAATCTTCAGGAGGGCTCTCATCTGAGTCATATTTGGGGTCTGCCTCTTCAGCATGACACCAAAGAGGAGGTAGTCCAGTAACTGACAGAAAGACCACTGAATGGTAAATGGTCTGTATTTGTATAGCACTTTACTTGGTCCTAAGGACCCCAAAGCACTTTACACTATCAGCCACACACACATTGGTGATGGCAAGCTACAGTGTAGCCACAGCCGCCCTGGGGTGCACTGACAGAGGCGAGGCTGCCGGACACTGGCGCCACCGGGCCCTCTGACCACCACTAGTAGGCAACAGGTGAAGTGTCTTGCCCAAGGACACAACGACCGAGACTGTTGGAGCCGGGGCTTGAACCAGCAACTTTCTGATTACAAGACGAACGCCCAACTCTTGAGCCACGATCGCCCCTGAAAGCAGTGAAGAGCTGGTTTAAAATAAGTGAAGGACGGTATAAAGGGTTCAGTCAGGCAGCTCTGAGGGTTGTGGTAGTTCTTTCTAGATTAAGTTTTACTGGGCTTTTGAAATATTTTCATATTCTTGAGGCTAAAGTCAAAGAGACTTTATTTATCCCCAAGGGGCAATTCAGATAGATGACACCTTGCCGACCATACATACAATACACAAACATCACATTGGGGAGACAGGTCAGGCTAGGTAGCACTGGCCGGTCGACCACATGAGCAGCGACCCCGAACCGAAACCATAGAAAATGCACAGCATGAGGAAAGACGAGGAGAAAAAAAAGAACTCCCCCAGACTGAGCTTCAGCAGGGAGATCAGTTTGAGAACAGGAAAAAACCACCTCAGCACATGAATCATCACATCTCACAACATAGAAGACATAAGCTTCGAAGGCGTTTGGAGGGGTTGGGGGGGTGAGTGCAAGTATGTGTCAGTGTACATGCGTATGTGTGCGTGTGCGTGTTAAATTGCTGTGATGTGACACAACAGATGTGGGACATCAAAGGGAGGGTCACTGGTTTGCATCCAAAGCCCAGCTGCTCTCAGGAAAGACACAGACTGGCTTCCAGGGCTGAGGAACACCCAGGTGTGCTTATATGCTGAGCACATAAATGAAAATCATTTTCTATTGTGTGCAACATAAACCTGCTCACTAAATACATATAGGTAAACAATGTCTTGTTCAATGATGTTAAAACAAACCTCATGCTCATTTTTTGCAGCAAAGTCTTCAGCTCTGACTCAGACTGGAATGCATCCAGCTCTGCTTGAAAATAGACTTGCACGGGACTGATCCTCAAACAGAACAAGACAGCAATAAAGACCTCCCCTGCAGCCTTGAATTTGATTTGTTTTGGTGCTGTTGTGGGGAAAAGTCAGCTTCATAGCATTATGTGAGTACTTTATTCTGAAGAGAGAAATCAACATCATCATCTCTGTTTTGAACTCACAAATATCAGAATGGAAGTCACGCAGGCAGACTAGACTCAATTTTCCAACCTCCAGCTCAGTGAGATTTCTTTTTTTCTGCTGACACAAGGTTTTCATTTCACAGTAAAGACATGCTTCTTGCTTCAGCTATTACCTGAGAGGTGTACCTTTTCTTCTCTTCCAGCTAAAATCCACTTTCATACCAACTTATAGCTGGTTTTAAGGACTCAATCCTATCAAAGAAATGCTATAAAAGTCCATTAGGACCAAATGCCTTTCTGTGACATTTCAGGAGGATGATTACACCTGGTAAAACAATTTAAAGCCTCAAAGGATCATTGAGCATCAAACGATTCTGGACCAGGAGTTCATTTTTCCATGCTTATGGGACTATAAGGAAAGCTTTTAAAGAACCTATCCTTCCCATGCTCCGCTGCCGAGCGGCTCTCACTTCTGAAAAAGAGAGATGATAGCTTTGAATGACCTTGACATGCTTTGCTTTGTCTCATCACTGAGCTGCAATTCCAAGCAAATCAAGCACTGCCATGCCTGAGCAAGAGAGAGAAAACAAGACCCTCAGGAATACACACACGCACATGCACACACACAATCTCCCAACCCGGTCACACCTTCTTCACTTCACCACCGTGACATTAAGATGACAGCAGCACCAAGAGGAAATGAGAAACATGAGAGTGGGAGGTCGGGTGATTAGTGCAGGTCTCACAGCCCCACCTTGTGTTCAAAGGCAGGAAGTGACACACATACAGACACATAATAGGGATGAGATAAAGATTATTCAGTTGCTGAACACATTAAAATAGAGTCCTCATAAGCAGATGGACATAAAGACAGTGGAGCTACAGTTTGCTGTAGAGAACTGGAATCAGGTTAGGCTGTGCTGGAATTGCTACACTGTTGTCACTGACGCACTGGTGCACCTGTTATGCTGCTGCAACCTGTTTTATACAATAATTCTCATTTTTGGCTCAAGAAATGGACTCATCATCCTTACAGTGCACATAAAAAATGAAATAAACATTGCAAACAATCTGAAAATAAAGAATCCCTTTGATTTTACCTCTGCTGAATCATGAGGTCTGAATGAAACTAACTAGTACCTAATCGAGGGATAACCATCCAGTTCTGTTTCTCACAAGCTGATTTGCAATTACTTGAAGGTACATATTTTATTTCACTGTTAATCAACCTATATGTAAAGTGCTTTTCAAGTTATATTTTATTATTTATTCATCAGAAAAATATTTCCAGTGGCATAAGCTTAATTTTATTTGACCACATGGCTAATTTAATCCTTCAACATGGAGACAGAAATTAAGTCAGACAGAGCAGTAAAAGCAGGACCTCGAAGAACAACTTAAGGGAAGCTAGAGGAGCTTAAACAGGGCACCGTGTATGACAATCAATGGAAATTCTGGGATTGTGGACAGAAACTGACTGGTTGTCTGCTTGATCTAATGTTCATGTTTGAAAATCCAAGACTAACAGTGCCATAAAGACCAGTTACTTAATGGATCGAGACTTCATCCGTAAAGATTTGCAACAGTATCTTTCATCTCAAAAATGGGCAATCAAAACTACCTTCATGGTTGTTCCTCTTGCAGAAAGTCGGCGCTTTCCCACAAGAACTTTCACACAGACTCACAAAATACTAGCAATAGAGAAAACAGACTTTTAAATTGGATCCACTATAAGAATACTGTGCATGTGATCAGTACAATCAATCAATAATAGCCTAATATGAAGTAACAGAAATCAATAGTGCAAATCAGCCTGTTACCAGTAATTCAGAAACACCCCAGGGTTGGGTTTTTTTTTAGAAATCTCTCTTTTTAAAAGCAGCATACATTAAATATATGTTGTAGTACGCCTCAGAGCCTGCATGTAAAATATGTGCAGTTCCCATTTTGCATGCTTATTAGCCACATTAGCATTCGGTTAAAAGCACCGCTGTGGCTAAGTGAAGCCTCACAGAGCTGATAGTCTCTTGTTTTCTGCTGCCCGTTTCTGAAGCAGATCATATCCCAGTTTTCAAACGTGTCATTAAACAGTAAACTGTCACTTTTACAGACACGCAGCCTGAATCTCTGATTGAATGCTGATTGCAGAACAGAGAAGAAGATCACGATGAAGCAGCAGAACGACACAACAGATGAATCCTGCTTGTTGGCATGAAAAATATTAAAGGCAGTCAACTGACATGGAGCAGATTAGCGTTTAGATGAATAATGAGAACGTACGGAGCTGGTAGATGGGCATATTCAGCATTGATGGTATGATTTCTCTCTCTCTTTCTGCACTATAAAAGACGTGGCTACTAGCTGAGCTCACGTAGGCTGAACCAGCATTAATCTCATAATTTAATATTCAGTCTAAGCACAGCTCTCAGAAAAGGGGAATGAGAAGAAAAGCAGCTTGGCCTAAGGGGGACGGTGTGATTCCGAAATGTTGACAGTGGCCTCTTGCCATCAAAACCACTGAATCTTATCAGTTTTACAGACTTGTTTTTTGATTGTCGACTTATTTCTGCAGATGAATGCAGATTATTACAGATGGATTTCGTTCCCCCTCTGTTCCTCCACCCCCGTGCCTTTTTCGCTCACAGCAACATCTGTGACAAATATAAAGAATACAATGAAAACCCACTTAAGCTCACTTAACACTCATGCATCCAATCTGCAGGAGGGTCCGATAACAAGGCTCTGCCACAGGACTTGCAGCCTATTGCTTCTGGATTGGAGCACGAGGGGTGAACGAGGGGAGCTAGTGAACATGCAGGACCAGGTTTTGGATTGTTCTAGGGGTTAAACTTTATCCACTGGATTTCCATCACAAAAGCCTCCTCAGCAGTGAGCAGACGTGACCTTGGGGCCTGCCAGGGACAAACTGAGGAAGCGAATTCAATGAAGCGTCCTCCATTCACGTGTAGGCCTAATAGGTCGCTGTCTATCACACCAAGTACCCAACCTTAGGCACACCTCCTCCTCTTACACTGGTCAGAGTCCCTTTATTATGCTGATCTAATGACTGTGGAGGGTAATCCCAAGGACCTTCATTTGAATCAGGGTGATGTGTTACGCACTCAGCCAGATTTGAACTGACACTGGGCCCCATACCTGCCAACTTGGGTGAGCGTTAAAGTCAGCCGTTGCAGTACCAAAACAAATTTATCCTTCTACAATTTGTGCATTCGTTTATTCTGATCTCATAGTAAAATCTCTTGATGCAAAAAAAACAAATACCTGCACACAAAGAAAGCAGTGGTAGAACATGTGCTGCAGAGATATGATATTGCTGGAAGGATCTGTCTTGTTTGGACAGTAATAGAAAATATCTCAGTGAGTCCAGTTTGACAACAAAATACAAATTATTTATAGAAATATTTGTCTTGATACTGACCCTAATGATTTAGTTTCAAGAATATCGACTTCACCAGCTCACCTGTGTGATCCCTATAACTTTCTTATCATGATAAATGGCCGACTGTATGGTTACACTTTTAGCTACACTTCGCACTTTTGCTCTGGAAAGCTCCTGCCCTTCCCCTTCCTCGTGGTCGGGGATTCCTGGAACTCAAGATTGGGGTTATCGAATTTTTAATACACAATTATCATGGGCAAAAGAATCTCTAATAATGATATTATTGTCATAGCTATAGCAGGAATGCGTAGTTGTAATACTCCGTATTGTGACCAAAATCACAAGAACTAATTTTGGAGAATAATCCAGTACGATCATAGAGTGCATATATTTAATTAACGTAGAACAACAATTCTGAAGTCTTGAACTTCACTGTCATCATTGTGGGGTTTTTTTCTTTTCCTTTTTTGGACCATAGTTGTATTAGTGGAGAGACAAGACATTAAACATATTGCTAAGCTGGGCGAGCAAGAAAACAGGCTAAACAGAACAAACTTAAAACTATCAGACAGATGGAACAACTGCCACCTATGTGTAAACCTTTAAATGTTTTTTGCCTTTTAATACACTGAAGAAGACCAGACAGAACCTGCCTGTCACTCGAATTGATCACATCTCTAATAATGCAAAACTTTAACCCTTAATACAAATTAGACGAGTTATACACATTAAAAGAATACGCAAAGTAGAACAGCCATGAATGCGGTATCAGCCACAGGAATTAAAACGGCTTTATTTCTTCTGTAAAGTTGGGTACTTTAATATGGGAGTATATAGCCGACCTCAAGTGGCCACTTAAGGAACTGCAGTTTTTTTTTTACATTTGCACACTGCTTTAAACTGTGGTTTTGAATTTTATTACTTATAACTCATTTTACTGAGAAAGTGCCAAACAACCAGAAATGATACCAAAAAATAAAAAGAAACAAATATTTTTTCCATAACTGAGTCACAGTGTAGACCTTTTATTTCCTGCTTTAAGGGAGTAGAATATGTGTTTCACAGTTACATGTTCAACAAATAGACAAAGTGCTAAAGACGAAACTACTATTAACCACTCTGGTGTTTTGGAGAGGGGAAAAGACGGTACTGGATGCGATGTTTGCCATTACCATGATTGCTGACATGGTCAAAATAAATTGATGAGATTTAAATATGTGACGTACAACCTGTTTACCTTTTGGTATTCAGTCAAATACATCGCTAACTTTATTCATTGTGTGCTCATTTTTGGCTCTTGAAGTGCAGGGAAAATAAAAGTATTTGAAATTCTGGTGAAGATTAACCACAATGCACAAAAAATATAAAAAATGTACAAGTTTTTACAAGTTATGAACATCTTTCAGTTTGTAAACGATCATCAGTGCTGCTGTACCACAAGGTCATTGGTCTAAGTGAAGGTGTTGATCCGATTTACTCATTAAGTAAAAACAAAACTGTTTTTATTTCAGATTTATATTTTTCACTCATGAGAATTTATAACTCAGAGAGCTGCTGAGAGAGATGCAGACTCCCAGTCTTCTTTAATTAATGCTCAGCACAGTGAACTTCATAAATAAGTATTTTCTCAGACTTGGAGCCAACCCTCTTCAGCCCAGCAGACGATTTGGTGTGTCCCTGCCTGCAAACTCGTGTGAGATTATTCAAACCCAGAGCACAATTTTTAATTCTAGCCTAGATCCCAGAGTTTCCCAGGACACCAAATATGTTAAAGTGAATTACAGGGTAATGCAGTGAAAACAGTGCAGCAGAAGCCTAAAAAGAATCCACGTAATGAAATGCTGCAGTCATAAAAATATTCCCTCAAATTACACAGAAGTTTAATACAGCTTCATTAAATGATGCAAAATCTAAATATATATATATATATATATATATATGTGTGTGTGTGCTGTTTTCTAACTGTGAAGAGTGTTTTTCTTTTTTCAAGTCAAAGAGACATGGGAATAAAAGATGCAATAAAGCCTAATGTGTTGCCTTACCAACAAGGTTACAGCCTCAGGGCTCCAGCTCCCCCGGGCCCCATATTCACTCTGTGTCAGTCGCTTTATGAAAAATGCACCATTATATTCCATAAACCAACTGACCATTAAATTATAGTGTCAGCTCAAATGATAAAGCTCTCTGATAAGGCATCTTCATTTCCACACAGCCATTTTACCTTTGCTCTGATGTGCACGTTGCATATTCCCAAATGAATTTATGTTTCAACAAATTACCATAAATAGCCGGTAATCAGGGACTGCAAAGAAACTGTTCGCCCCGGGGCCCCTTTTCAGGGTTCATGTTTATGGGTCAAACAAATGAGTCATTCTCTGGTTTAAAAAAAAAATCGGAGCTTAAGCAAATAAAACGCTGTTTTTTGTCCTTTCCTAATACAAGCAAAGAATGTAAAGCATCTACACAGTGTGATTTTTATGAGGATTGGAGACAAACTGGTGTAAGAAGTCAATTTAAACGTCCTCTTTAAGATCCTTTAAAGCAACAGGAAGCCATCAACACCATAAAAACACTCCAGAGAAAGTTGCAAACACAGGCAGAATGTTTGGTGCTGGCAGTAAATTCAAAATAATCACTTTTCTTTGTTTTGTCCATCATCTCAGTACAGTTATGGTTAAATGCAGGCTTCCATGATTAGTAAACCATTTAATTTATTTATATTTCATACAGCTTCCCAAGTTGTTGAATTTGATCCTACATGGAAAATCTAATATTTTTTGTAATAATGGATTGCATTTACATAGCGCTTTTCGGGACCCCTCAAAGCGCTTTACAATACCACTATTCATTCACTCTCACATTCACACACTGGTGAAGGCAAGCTACAGTTGTAGCCACAACTGCCCTGGGGCAGGCTGATAGAGCCGAGGCTGCCATATTGCACCATCGGCC
>NW_005187539.1:92742-108532 GCF_000239375.1 Pundamilia nyererei | reverse complement strand
CTTGCCCAAGGACACAACGACCGAGACTGTCCGAGCCGGGGCTCAAACTGGCAACCTTCCGATTACAAGACGAACTGCCAACTCTTGAGCCACGATCGTTCCTTCCTTGTAAAAGTTCATATTCTAGTTTGTTTAATTATTGCACACCTTTTACAACCGAATAATATAAAAGCTATTATGCCAGCACACACCTTCAGTGCACGTGGCAAATTCTCAGGCTATAAATTTTCCAGTGAAAGTAAACAATCTGAATCTGATAAATCTCTGTGTAAACAAAACATGAAAAGCCTGCTGCAATCACAGACTGAGCCTTTACGTGTTTTATTGATTCTTGAACAGTCATCCCACGGGGATATGAGTCTGCAAAGCATATTGGATAAATCATGATTTATTATTTTTCTGCATGTGAAGAAATGCTGCCAAAATATGCATAAATGTAATTAACTGACATTTCACTCAGGAGGAGTGAGTTCCCATCAGGCACTGGTTATCAAACAATTTATTTCTCGTAGTTTACGACCGAGCTTGCCCTCAGGCGTGCCCACAGATCACTGTGGATTGACTCTTGGGGAGGCAGAAGAAAAGAACAGTGCTTCCAAGTAAGCCATTACCTCTGCCTATGGGGTTATTAATCCACACAATAAAGGTTTTAGCTCTCAGCAACCCAGAGAGAGAGTTACAGTGATTATGGGGGGAAATGGTTTGATGTTTTACTCTGCCACAGTTTGAGTAACAGTGAGGGGTAACACTATATCTTATTAATCAGTGGTTGGGGGCATATTCACATCTGTTACCAGTGGTAAAAAGTAGCTAAGTACATAGAATACTCCTTGTCTGCTTTTCTTTATATTGGGCCTTAAATATCTGACTGCTCATTTTTATGACTTTAAGCTGCGGTTCTTAACTATTAAGGGATTTACCTCACTTTAAATATGTATTTTAGACAAATGCCTCCCAGACAAATGTCCCTTCATAACAACAAAGGAATTTCATAACTCTATCCACTGATACTCTTTCTGTCCCAACAAGGAGCTGGAGCTGTCTGCTATGCATCACTTTAACTAATTTCAGTCACCAAACCACTTGTTTATAATAAGTATTATAATATATATTATATATATTATATATAATATAATATTATCCCCTTGATAGTAAAATTATAATATTGTTATCTGCAAGGCTTTGTGCCTCAGTTTTACTGAGAAAAGTTCTTGTATTTTAAATTACTGTATTATTGGAACTAAAAAAAAAGCATGTCTCACTGTCAGTGTAGTTGTCTAACAAGGCTTGCCAGTCTTTTCTGGCACTCCATCTTTTCATCCAGATTCATTCATATCTGGTTTCAAACTACAAAGTCCAAAAACAATGGGTGGAGGCATCCATCTTTTATATACAGTCTACGATACAGTCTACATAACTCTATAGTCATGCAGCATCTTTGCCAAACCAAACAACTTTACAGCAGTGAGAATGAGGCTGAGTTTAAGTACTGCCTGCTATGTGTTAAATATTCCTTAAAGAGATTAAGACCTTTGTTCATATTTATTAAGTTTCAACAACAAAATCTATTCTCTTGAATTTTCTGCCATTGCATATGTAAAGATCTTACACTGAGCTACATTAATAAACTTCCTTTTATTAAACAAATTCAATAATTTTGAATAACTAACTAACTAACTCGAAGTTGCACATATTATTAAATCAATAAGTAATATAAAATACACCATGCTGAAATAGGTCATTCTACACAGTGTGTGCTATAATTGTATAGTAAGTTTGCATTTATATGCACTGTGTCGTTACTGCTGTCAATTAAATCTCATAAAACACCTGCATATAAAATGTCACTCAACTGAAAAGGAAAGAAAATTGTCACCTTTTGTTTTCGTATCATGTCCTCTAATAAGGCTATCATTACTGATGAATTAATCGTTAATATGCACTTACTTTCTAAAGCTGGTTTAAAACGACATCTGTCTTCCAGATTTTATAAGCATGTGTTTGTGTTCAATTTGAAAAATAGTAGAATGCTGTAATATAAATATAATGGCTTTTAGAGCAGAATATTTCTCTCTAAATTGTTGCATATAAACTGGTATTACATGAAAATACTAGTGCAAGTTCAGGCATTAAAGACTCCTTAGAAATGTAAGTTTGACTTTCATTTCCAGCGATCACTTTTCTTACATAAGGCACCGCATTCTCCGGGTTTACCTTTTATCCTCTATGAAACTATATAATAGTACTTTACTACAGACAACGTTTATGTTTACTCACCCTAACACATGGACGACTTAATCTGACTTGGCAGTCATATGGTTGCAGTTACCTTGCTTAAGCTGTTTTGTGTTAAGCATAATGAGAGCCATCAAACTCCGGTAAATGCGAGACACTCCTCAAAGACCCTCCGCTGAGGACTTTTCAAATGTGCCACGGTAACAATTACATGTAAATCAGACCAGCAGGCTGGAATTTTAAAAAGTTGAAACAAAAGAGATGGATGAGAGCAGATGAAACTTTAATGGATGTTGGGAAGGAGTTTGGTTATTTTAGCAGCATTTGAGCCAGAAAGAAGAAAAGATGTTAAATCAGATAAATAACTAAACCTGATGAAGTAAGGCAAATATTTTTCTTATGATTTTCTGTTCCTACTTCATATCAAGCTTTAATCCAGTTTTTAAAAGGTGATTTAATATCCTTTTAGTTATTTTCTGTAATTTGCGTACAGATACTATTACAGTGGCTGTCTGTGAAGGTTCTCAGTCATCCAGGTCGTCGTAGTCTAAAGAGCCTCGAAAGAAAAGCGTTTGAACTTCTTTAAGTTGCTTAAAGACGTTTCACCTCTCATCCGAGAAGCTTCTTCAGTTCTAGGATCAAATGGCGCAGAGTCTCAGATTTAAGCCCTGTGGGAGGGTCCCCCTAAGAGGGACAATGGACCCCCTAATGATCCTCTACAAAATCACATGAGCCAAGGTGTGAAAACAGGTCACAATCAGCCAGGGTTTCGGGTGAGCTCATTGTGAAACCTGGCCCCACCCTATCATGTGATTTTGTGAGGTCAGATGGCCCAGGATGTGAGTGGGCGCTAAGGCGTCTGGGAAGGGATCTCAAAACTGGATTATAGATGGCAGACAGTTGGTGTCGTAAACCACCGCCTCTGTTCAAAGATGGCCGTTCACAGAGAGTGGACTCTTTCAAACCGTCTGTTTATTACAACGGTTGGTACTCATATTAAACACGGATACAGTTTTAAATAATGAGGTCAGAGTATGTACAAGTAATCCCCATGAGACGGCTTTAAAAAACTCAGTTTCAGACAGTTTTTTTCTGCACTTGACTCTTTATAGATATTTCTAACTGGGTCATCTTCCCACTAAAAGCCTCAGTCATATAGACCTAGAGACCAGTCCACCACACCCTGGCAACATTCAGCCACTTGGGGGAAAAAAATCTGTATTCCCCAACCAAGTTCCGAGCAGTTGCTGGATGCTGCTGGCTATATGTAAATAAAATCAATCACAAAGGGGATGAGAAAAAATAATAATTACATAAGTATAAGAAATAACAATCATACCAGCAGTGTAAGGATTCACAAATGCCAGCAAACTCTTGGAGATTTCTGAAACTATCGTAACGGATTTGAGGGGATGTGGAAAAATATGTTTACACCTGAAAAAAACACGACCACAACAAAGACTGAGGAGGGAAAAAAGTGCCAGTATTTTATTTGTTTCTGTCGTTTGGCCGGTGTATAAAACACTGGGACACGACCACATGGTAATTGCCTATGCTGTGCCAGCACAGCATAGGCATAAATGCTGGCCACAACATCAGCCACCTACATAGGTTACATCCTAGACTCCACAAAGATCTCCCACAGAAGCCTAAATCAAGCATTTAGCCTGGCTTTAGCAATACATTTCACAGCAACCGCCAATAACCTCTAGAAATCCCCTTTTAACCTGTCAGGGAATACTAACTTTTTCCCCATGAGCAGTGGTTACCAGGTGGTTGCCACGAGGTCTGTAGACCTGTGTGGCCCGAATGCTGCTCAAACCCTCTGCTTATGTGGGACAGACAATTAAGAGAAAATTGGTTTAAAAGGTGAGGGAGAACTGCTTGTGTAAAACAGAAGATGAGCAGGGATGAGAGTGCATGAATAAAAATGTGGAAATATTCATACGAGGTCCCTTTTAATAACTTAATGTTCCAATGAAACTACTATTTTACCCCAGCCTTCACCACAAGCAGTGTGTAAGTGCCTTAATGCAGCCATAAAATTCTTTAATCATGCTTCAGCTGCTAAGCTGAGGGTTTTACCATGTGTGGCTATAACAAGCAGTTAACACTATCTAGTAGCACCAAAGCTGTGATTTTAATAATGATAAATATGCCCAGTAATTCAGTAGTCAATTATTGTGTGGAGGTGTGTTCATATTTACACTATGAGACACAGATCTTGTGAAGACTGCAATTATCTACCCATCTATATGGAATTAAGGCTATTTAAAGATGGCAAATAGCAAGAGTAGTGTCTGCAAAATGAATTCATTCTTATTTTATCTGACCAGTTGGCAGTTATTTAACCTGAAGTGAAATGGGGATTGGAACTGCTGTTTGAGACTGAAGAAGTGCTTTAGTGCTTCACGGACGCTCAGCTGTGTGGATGGGAGCGTTTGCACGGTTTCACAGCGAGTGCACCACACTTACTTTCAATATTTCATGAAAGTGCTGCACTAGCACAGTGTTGTTTGAACGGAGTGAATCACTGAACAAAGTATTTAATTCATGCATTGACTTTTCCACTACAGTTAAAACATCACAGAGCTATTTCTTTGGGGTGTGGTTGTTCAGCTCAGCAGCGTTGGGTTTAGTCGATATTATCGTGCTGCCTGATGCAGAGCCTCGGGTCCTGTCCGCATTTGTTTCACCAAAAACGGTGATGTCACAGCTCCAGATATTGATGGATATCACGGGTTAATGGAGTGCAATGAGAGTGTCACAAAGAACTCTATCCAAAAAGATGCCACTAAATGTCATCTGCCACCAAACTCGGAGTCAGTGCGTGGTTAAATTTAGGTGGGTGAAAGCTTCATGTGAGCGATTCCCCGTGGCTACGTCGTGATCCACACGCTGCCTCAAAGTGATGCTTTTTTTTGGTTGATTTTCCAACTTCTTGCAACAGCTGTGAGGGCGATAATTCCAGCGTTACACGGGCACTGTGAGGAAATTAATTTCTCCACAGCCTATAAAAAGAATGAAAAATCACCTCTCTGTTTCAGTTACTTATCTTAAGGCGATACTGTACCAGCTGGAGTCTAATGAGCACGGTCACGCTGTAATTTTGGAAGTTCACACTGACCATTCACAGCCCAGCTTTTTGTACAAATTAAATTTGAATTCCCTCTTTTTTCTCCTTCAGTTTGTGTTTATAAGACACACAACATTTCAGGCTGCACTGACAATCATTCGGTCAGTGGGGCTCTTTTAAATTAACGCTTCTCACAGTTTCTTGTAGACAGACTCACAACAATGAGAGACCCACAGCAATATCTGTTAAACATGAAACAAACTTGTTGCTCTTACATTGTCATCTCTGACTCCAGTGAAGCGTAATCTGCCTTTTGTGGAGACTCTGTTTGTGTGATTCCTTCACTGTGCTGCGGTGACTGATGGATGCTTGTACACAGACTAAGAAAGAGCGAGGGAGACCTCTCAGTTGAGATGGGAACAGGGAAAAAGCATCTTGGACAAAGGTCTTAATCTCTTTGGAAATTAGACAGTTATTATGTATGTTGCAGGCCAACGAGGCCTACTTTGACTTTGCTGTGTGGGCGTGTTGTGTTGCTGTCTTCCCAGCCTTAGGTGCCACCCATTTTCCTGTATAACCAGGAAATGTCTTAGTAATTAACCCTGAGAGTGCTTAATCTATGTGTTTATTCTTGCTTGAGGGAGAGTGTGCGTTAATTCTCATCATTGTTTCCCAGTTTTATTTCAGCATTTTTGCTCTGGTTTTGTTTTTGTTGAAAACAGGTGCTCGGCTGTCCCTTTAAGCTAAATTATCAATTAAACCCTTTTTTAACTCCCTGCCTCCTTTTCCTCGTATACGTTTATTGTTCCTTCTCCACATCTGAAGTGTGGACTCTCTGGAGAGCGTAACAAATGAACACTCATCTGGGATTCAGACCCAGGACTTCTTAAACGTGTTATTTTTGCTTAGATTTCTTAGTTTTTGCTTAGTTTTCTAGTAAGCTAAACAATTCACAAGGACTACCAAAGTAATGCATAGTCATAAACATGTGCATAGCTATCTGTTATCGCAACTGCACACATTTAAACGTGTGCTGGCTTGCAAGTGACACGTCAGTCTTGTTAGGTCCAACATTTAAAGATTTCTGTTTCTGCTGTTTTACAGAAATTGACCAGGGTACTCAATCAGACATGCAGCAAACATAGAACAGAGGAACAGAGATGTTTCTGGATTAATGGAGAGGAGTGCATGTTTGAAAGCAGCTTTAGACAAAAGATGTGACATTTACTGATGTAAGTGGCTCTCTTCTCTTCTCACGGAGGGGGGGTATGTGTGTTAGATCTTTGGGTGCAGCATTTGTAACTCTTTAATCTCAAATACCCACTTACTCTCTATTTGGATATGCAATTTCATTGTGGAAATCACCATTGAATCATGTAGTTGAAAGCTCCATTAAAAATGCTGGTAGGTGAATGTATGAGCTCAGATTTTGTTGTTACGCTTCAATTCTCTTCTTTTTTTCGTCTTCACTGTCTTTTGCATGTGCCCCTGCTGCTTATGTAAAATCATGATTTTCACATCAATTGGCACAGAGCAGGGCGAATCTGTTATTGTTTGCTTGCATGCATCTTCAAAGCCACAGATTTCCACTCTTAGTTGGATGTGAAAGCACAGTCACGGCTCTGTGTTCAAGCTGGAGCCCAATGTCCCCTCTAAGCTCTAAGCGCTGAATGTTCACAGACTTCAACTGACGTCACCGCTGCTGTCGTGCCACGATCGGTGATGAAACACCAGTTTGCCAGGCTTGAGATTCAATTCGTCACGTTAATTTATTAGGAATTTGACATTCAAAAGCAGATCTTTTTCACTTGAAGGTTTCTGCAAAGTATTCCAATCAGTACTCATGCTTTTAGACTGTGATTAAAAGAAAAATAACAGGCAAACTTGATGCATAAGAGCACTGGATCAGACTGTGCTAACAGGACTACACCATGCACTCAAAAGGTTTACTTTACTTTATTGTTTACTTCCCATATTCCTCCGTTTTCTGGCTCTTACCCAGGTCGAGGTTGCAGGGGCATGCTCTAACCACCTCGCCTACGAGGCGTCAAGGAGGCATCCTGGTCAGAACCCTGCACCACCTCAACAGGTGGATGACAAGCTCCTAACCCAGACACCCTTTTGAGGAACCTCATTTCTGTTGATCGTATCAGCGATCAACAGAAATGAGCTGTCACTTCCCACAGCTCATGGCCATAACACAGGAATGTAGATCGACCAGTAAATCTGCCTGCCTTCATGCTTACTTCTCTCTTTACCACAGACTGGTGCAGCATCCCCATCACTCCAATTCATCCATCAATCTGTGGCTCCACTCTCCACCCACTCATGAATAAGAACCGAGAAACTTGAACTTCTCCACCTGAGACCCCAAATGATTCCCAAACCAAGAGTGGGCCCTCCACAGTTTCAAGAACCATAGCCTCAAACTTTTCATCCCAGCCATTTAACACTTAGCTGCAAACCACCACCATGAAAGCTGGAGGTTTTCACTCAATGAGGCCAACAGGATCTGCAAAAAGCAGAGACGATGATCCTGAGACCACAGACATGCCACCCCCCATCTCTTGGATTCACCTAGAAATTCCTTTCATAAAAGCAATGAACAGAATCGGTAACTAAGGGCAGCAGTAGCGGTTTCTCCCAGAACAAGTCTGACTCGTGTAAGCTGCTGTGTGATCTTATAGCTGTGTCTAAACACGTCAGATTTCTTCAGTGTAAATTTGTGTGGTCACTGGTTGATGACTCGGTTCACGTAAATAAAACCACACGCATGCATGCTGCAGGCTGTTTTACTGAACCAGATAATCCCGTTCGGTGCGAGGCTCATTCAAACCACCATTATGAAACACCTCTCAGTTCTAAAAACAGCAATATCATAAGATTAGTAACACATGTTTTTATTTAACATCAAAACTTCCTCTGTGTGGACTCACACAGTCATCACTGTACAGCGCTAGAGTGCTGTGGGCTATGCATTCTCTCAAGCAGACTAAATGGAAAGGGTATATAAAGGGACAAAAAATTCAATCAGAAAGACCTCGACTACATACTGGTTTCACAGTGGGACGGCGCCGTCCTCTCACACGTGCATGTATCAAAGCCTGTGAGCGCGTAAAGGGAGAGCACTGGAAACAGGCCTCTCAGCCACCGTTACAGCAATCCCTCATTCTGACTGAAACATGTTTACACAGAGTTAACAATGCGAAAGATCGAAACGTCAAACAAAGAGTTTCCATAAAATGTTGTGTAATAATGAACACCTGTCAACTGTGGCTTTCATTTCCACAACATATTAAAATGTGAGGTGCAATTGGATTTTCTTCCACTGCATGATTTAAAAATAGGTATGTATTTCAGAGGAATGACTGCTTTCAGCAGAGGCAAAACTATCACATCTTCCTAAAGATGAATATATCTGAGTTTTGCACTTAATGATAAAGAAATTCACATCAGCCAAAGCCTATTATTCAAGACATTTAAATGTGTATGGATTAAAAACAAACCGTCCCCTTTCTGTCCTAAGCTCCACTAAACAGGCAAGGGTATATTCATGCAACTAATTACATTTAAATGTATTTACATAGTGCCAGTTCACAACAACAGGAGTCATTTGTAAGGTAAAGACCCCACGTGCACACAGGCTGTGACTGTAGGCAGCTGCAAACATCCTACAGTGGAGGCTGCAGGACGACAGGACTGTAAGTTGGATGGGTGAGATGCTCAATAATAAATAAATAGACATGTTTTTAGCTATTTATTTACTTATTTGTAAATCTCCAGCAAAAAAAGGGAAAGTATCCATTTGAATGTCAATAACTGGTGATTTTCCACAGATGGGAGGTGGGGGAAATACATACTGTGGAAAAAAGGTCTGAACTATTAATTATGGTCAATGCCACGAATCCTAGCTTAAGTTACAACATCCTGACAAACTGTAGGGTTTTTTTTTTTAGTTTGTTTGGGGGGGTTTGTCCTGAGGAGCCAAAACCCCTGTAGCTTTAAACTGAGTTATCAATGTCCACCATTTATGAGCTACTTTACACTCATAAAAGTGTTGATTGTACCAAACAAATGTATAATAAATACTCTGTGTGTGCACAGGGTTGCAGGAGTTGGGGCTTTAAGCTGTGTGCAATTCAATAGGGCAGAGTAGGAAAAATATAAAGGAAAAACATTTCCTGCACACACGGGGCTCGTAATTTGTGGCTCCGCTCCTGAACACACTCAGTAAAATCTGATAAAGACATTTTATATGTTCCTTTACAACATACTGAAACCTTATTCAGATTTTCCCCCCAGAGACACCAAAACATGTTCCCTACTGCAGCTTTAAATCCAGCTTTATTGTGATACACACGATTTCAAACCAACTTTGCAGTCTTACAAGTGTCTACCAGAATAAGCAAACACATCATGCGCTACAATGTGTGTACATATGCTGCAATTGGGCTTAAATACCCGTGAGCTGTGTACATTGCAATAGGGTGGAGTTGGGAGGGGAGGTAGTGGGGCTGGGGGGTATTTCTTGCACACATGGGGCTCATAATTTCTGGCTACGCTCCTGCACATGCTGATAAAGACATTTTATATGGTGACTTATTGTTACACGACTAACGTCTTTTATTCCTCGTATTAAAAAAAAGAAAAAACTTACTCATTAGGCCCTTTATTGCTTTGGCCTCGCGTAGGCTACTTCTCTCACCAATGCGGCGCACGTGCACGAGCGGTGTGCGCAGACCGGGAGCGCGCGCGGAGGCGGTCCGGGGCTTCCTCAGTTTTCTGTAATCGCTTTTCTGCTGCTGCTACCTCCAGTTAAATAGCAAGGACACGGGAGCGAGCAGGCGGCCGTGAGAGGATATACTTTTTTCGGTACCTTGGGATTACGACGCGGAATTGCAGCATCGACGGCCAGCTGTCAGGTAAGGTCGACACACGCGTTCAGCCGCCGTAGATCCGCGAAAAGTAACTAAATGTCCCGTAAAAAGTGTCGTTTTCCAGTGAAGAAGAAGGGAGGAGGAGGAGGAAAAGAAGGGGGTGGTGGTGGATGTGTGGGACGAGCCTCCCTTTGTGCCGAGGCAGGGTCACTGCTCTTCACCGCACAATGTGGACACTCCAGAAACGGCGAGGAGCCACACGTTTACCCCCCGCACCGCCACCGCACACCGCTCCGCTGGCACTGCCGCCGCTCACCGTCCTCCATCAGCCTCGCCGTCGGACGAGTCCGGCATTAACGCCTTCTCCTATGCGCATTTTCATTGAGTTTAAAACACCGAGGCCTGCTTCTGCTTCTTTTTTTCCCTTTAAATACCCCCCTCAGCGGTAATATAGCGCACCCTTCTCCTCCTCCCCCCGGCCTTTTAACGTTAGCTAGCTCCCAATTATGTTTATGGTCGCTTTTGTTTTAGCCGGCCCCTTTTGTGTGCTTCACCCCCACAAATGTTGACCTCCTTGCTCTGACAAAGCAATGAAGTGATGTCTTATGCCACACACACCTCTTAACTTGTGTCCGTTGTTATTTTTGAGGGGATATACGGACCCTGGCATCTCGAAACCGGGTACGTTTCAGCCGTTGGTGTCCTTACCGTCACCGTGAAACGCCCCCCCCCCTAGAAAGACGACCTATCCCCCGCTTCAGTTGATCGCTTTTAATCATTTCGTGCCTATCAGAGAGCTTAAATCGATCAGTTTTGCTTTTAAAAAATAAGTTCATGGTATTTATTCAAGCCCAGGGGCGTTTCCAGGATTTAGAAAAACAAAACAAAAAACAGGTAGCATATTGGGGGGGGGCAGAAGAAATCTGAATCAGAAACAAATACAGTGTGGAAAAATGTTGAAAAAAACATGTTGGGTACCAATTTCAGGCTCATGGTGTGACATGAAAAATGGTGCTTAACCCCAGCTTGGGATTTATTTTAATTTTTTTTGTAAAGTGGCAACACAGTCAAAGGGTAGCAACTAACAGCAACCAGACACTGCTGACAATCAGCTGCATTCAGTAACTTCAAGAGGACAGATGCAACTGTGAGGCTTGAGATTGACATTTGAATGTGGTAAATGCATTAGAGGATTACCTTGCTACAAAGCATTTTGCCAAATTGCAGTATTTGCTCGTTGTCTGTTGCTTTGTCATTGATGGTTTGTTGCTGTTGGACATTCCCATCTCTGGTCAGTCACCTCTACCTTAGAATGTCCACTTCGCACCACCCCGTCTAAATCACTGGATATGGTTTTCATTTGCCATGTTGCTGGCAGTTATGTTCTTCTTCTTTTTTCCCTTTCTTTTTTGGGCACCCCCTGGTGCATGCCTGCCAATTTCATAACTTTTAATGCAACATAATTACATGAAAAAGTAAGGGCTTGAATAGAGGTGGATATAGAATAGAAAATTAGCTTCACTGTGCACTGTGAAAACCCATCTGCTGGTATTCTCCTGACATCACTGATGATCAGAAATGGAGGGAAAGTTTACTGAGATCATTTGAAGGCAGCTAGCTCGGACTCTTTCTTTGATGCTTTTTAGATGAAGAAAAGAAAAGAAGCATAGGGCCTCTGCAGGACTTCATGTTACTGTAATTTGACTCGCGCTATCGGCCTTACTCCTTATCCTTTTGACTCCTTGGGGTGAACACTCATGGGTTTTTAACGCAAATGTATTCATGCAAGTAATGCAAAACTTACATCACTAGCTTTACTGCGTGTAACTTTTAACATGAATTTAATCTAAAAGGTCATTATTATCAGTTTAGGTTTTTTTTAAATGGTTTAAAACCTCCCAAGGTGAGCTCAAGTTATCAGCTGAATCATCTGATGTTCGGCAAGCACTGGGCAGCACTTTCATGAAATACCAGCTATTGCCACTAGATGAAGCATTGTAGGAAATTCTTAATTATAAAGATTTCCTGGCAAAAGCACAGGCAAGTTTCTTGAGGAAATGGAGACTAGAGGTACAAAGAATTGCCAAAAGTAAAAAGAACAAAACATTTTAAGTTGCCCAGAGGTAAAATGATGCCCCCTGGTGGTAAGGTTTTAGATAACTTACAAAACGTAACATAGCATAGGAGAAGTAGATTTATTTGTTTATAATCTGCAAAAGAATATGTAAATAGTTTTCAGTCGGGGCTGAAGCCACCCCACAGCCCCCACTCTGGACACACCCCTGTTCCTGCGTTGTCTTTGTCGTTTGTAAACAAATGAGCAACAGAACCAGGGTAGTGTATTGATATTTATATTTTTCATCCACAAAGAGCTTTCTGTGTCTCAAACTACTACCACATTATCCAGTAAAGAAGAGGAGAGAGTATGACACAGAGCAGTGACAGGACCTCTAGTTTGTTTTAGAAATCTAGGCCAGTGGAGTCTACCTAATGACTGCTCTGTCTGTAACCCCTAGCAGATGATTGGGTGAATGTCTCATTATATTCTTAACAGGGGCCTTATACATGTGTAATCTGCTGCACTGTAAGCTTTGACAAATGTCTTTTCATCAGCTTTCACTCTGCACAATTTTAACCCTCGCCCACACCCAGCTTTTGATTTAGATTAAGTACATTTTGCTGTCCCCAAGTCTACCCAACTATCAGACATTGTGGAAACTTGCAACCTATTAATATTTGCATGTTCATTTATTGCTTTAGGGCCCACGATGTCCAGCGAAGTGCAGAGACCAGACGACAGCCCCAGCACAAGCGGGGGAAGCTCGGATATTGAGCAACGGGAATCGGTACCTGCTGAACAGGAGCGAGAGCAAGCACAGCCCAAAAAGAAGGAGACTAAGATCTCGAGTAAAACCGCTGCTAAACTTTCAACTAGTGCCAAGAGGTAAGAAAAGAAGAGAGGGCTTGAATCTGGCTTTGAGAGCCGAGCGTTTACACAGGAGTTGTTTGTTAAACTGAAGGCCTCTCCCCCTTCTTGTGCCCCAGGGGTGTGAAGTAATATAAAAAGACCGCAGTCCCACAGGCATTGTCATTTCAAACATCCACGCGATTCAGTGTGCCGCTTAACCCACAGAAAGGAAGAAACTCACACAGCTCTGCACTGAGGTGTCACTGCTGTCATTTATAAAGAGAGATTCTCGTTCCAGCCTGTTTGTTCGACTGGATGCGCCTCGTGCTCCACAGCCTACACCACCACCAACACTTACCTCCAACCAGTCTTCGCACTTATTCCCAAAAAAGACAGCCGATGAGAGAATTATGCAACCACTTGGCTTAGGCCACTGAGTCTTTTTATAACAGAGACTGACATTATGAACATCTCTGGGGGGGGTTTGTAAGCAGAAAAAGCCAAAACATGGGCGGACTTCAGCGTTGTTTTTGTGCAGCAGTGCCTGAATCCCAATTTTCTGGTTATCTGTAGCAAATGATCAAAGCTGTCTAATTTATCCTCGTGCTTAATAAACAGATAATAGGAGTACTTAATCTGGTTATATTTGCGATCTAACACTTGAAATCTGCACTGTTATAAACTGTTAGTAGTTTTACTTTTACCCAAGCAAGCATGACTGATTTGTATATATTTAAGGCAACTATCAACAATTGTCCAAAACTGCAACTTCTGCTCACTTCTCAGTTTCTTTTTTTCTTGGTGGTGTGGCTGATGTGGAAGCTGCTGGCCAATAATTGACTTGTTTTAAACAGGAGGGTGGAAAGAAATCACACCAACGGACTAGTCTAAAAGTAAGAAAACATTTGGCAATCAAAGCTGAGCACAAGCTAATGGACAAAATTACATGCTCTCCATAGACGTATTGCATTTTTATTATGAGCTATTTGAAACAGTTAATTGTATTCTTAAGAAACCAAATCATATTTTTAATATCACTAAAATGTGTGGCACAAATTAGTAATTCTTTCCTCGCGCGGATGTGCCGAATAAGGCTGCACTTGGCAGTAACCAGTAGTATCACTGCAGGAGCGGAAGGAGAGGAGGTTAATGTGCACCTACTATTGTAGTACTGTCCACCCTCCATAATGCACGTGTGGCCCAAGTGGGTGGATGCTGGAAGTTAGACTATTTCTAACTTCCAGCATGAAGAGACTTTTACATGCCGACATACAATTATGGCGGAAAAGAAAAGTGGGTGGATATTAGGTGAAAGTGAAAAGGTGGAATTACATCATGACATATTTTGGCTCTTTGCTTCCTTACCTTCTTCACAGTTCTACTAACTCCTTCAGCCTGTTTTTAGATGTTTAAAATGTTGCACCTGCCTGTCCTCCACTCTTCATCATGCCAAACAACACACAGCAGCTTTCCACTGAAGCAAGCTTCTCTCCAAGTACAATCTTATTACTCTGCAACTCAAAAATCAATCAAACTGTCAGAAATATCCTTCTGTTTTCTCCCATGATGCTGATAAATCAGTGTAACCGCTTCCCACACACACACAAGCATGAGCTTGTCATGTCAATGTTGGTTGTTTGTGGAGCTTCTGAATGAAACTATAGTGAAGCATGTTCAGTTTAGTATGACTCTCATGAAAATGATCATATTAAAGCATCAATAATTATATCATCATCAGTGTGGAGAACTGTATTGCAAAGCCACACTGTTATTACACATATTACATGTCAGCAGGTTAAATGTCAGGGCTGACATACAGCCAGTCATTGTCTATATGAACCTATTGCAGAACTTTCCACCTAACTTGAGGGGAAGTTCACATCTTCCCCTGACAGGGAGGGTGAGGAGCACCGCAGCCCCGATTAGTGGTGGGCACGATTGTAAAATCACAGAAAACTGTTCCCTGGTGTTGGCATTTAATAAAATAAAGACAATTAATATAAACAGTTAGTATTTTAGGTGCAGACTATCGAGGGCAGCAATGTCTAATTGCGTAGTCGACCACAGGCGTGGACACTTGATTATGATTTAAGCAGACTCGACATCAGTACTGTAGTATCATATTGAGTTTTTAGAATCTCATTTATAAGCCATTTAATAGGAAAAAAAAGGTGTTTTCTAGTTGAGTAAACAGAATCCTAATTACAAGAAAAACTTTCTTTTAGGGGAAAGGCCAGAACCTCTTTGGAGGTCGTCTGCATCTCTTTTTCCGTTAGAGATTTGGGTTAAAGGCAACCACACCTCTTTGAAAGCTTTTGTATCACTGAATAAATGCACCAAGGAAATCTCCACTCTTTCAGATGAATTTTAATTTGCAAATCTTTCTTTTGCAGGATTCAAAAAGAGCTTGCGGAAATAACACTAGACCCACCTCCCAACTGCAGGTAAGGAGATGTTACACATTCGGAGCATTGCTGTAATGACTCATAACCCTGAGTGTAGATGGTAAAGCTGATATGGGCAGCAGCAGCAATGTGCTGTTTTCATGGCTTTTCTCTGGGAAAAAAAAAAAAGGAGATGTAATGCAGTTGTGTTTTTGTAACTCACCGCATACTGCTGCTGTTTGTTTGTATTTTTTGTTTGGTGTATTCGAGTGACTTAAGGCCACTGTGGAGTTGTTGTTGCTGCTGCTGC
>NW_005187539.1:26024-91708 GCF_000239375.1 Pundamilia nyererei | reverse complement strand
TTTTTTTTCACGTCTGATGTAGTGAACTAGATTAGCCCTGTGTTAACAATGACGGGGGGGTCAGGTGCATCAGAAAAGCAGACGATCACAGCACAGTTTGTATTCTCGCACGACTGAGCACCCAGCCGCTGCGTTTATGTCGTCATCATTTGTATGCCACACACTCCTCGCTCCTCCTGGCCAGGTTAGCCTGAGAGGTTATTCAATTCATTCCCCTCGCGACAAATGGAGGCACAGACTGTTGCCCCCCCTTTCATGAGGCAGATAGAGACTTGTGTCAAAGAGATTCACTTTTGTACTTTCAGTAAATGCAGCGTTGGTAGCCATCAACTCAGGAACCATCCAGATTATTCCTCCATTTGTGTCAACGGTCAGAGAGAATGTCTCTTTTTCTATCGTACAGCTAAAAATCTGCAGTCTCCTTTGTTTCACCGACAGTCTTTTCACCTTCAGGGCAGTGGAAGGGATCCCGCAGCTTTGCTGCCTGCAAAATGGAGAGCCCGTCTTTGCATATTTAGCCTTCCTTTTTTTTTTAAACATGCACAGCAGCTTTGAACTTTTTAGGACTTAAGATTAATTAATAGTACCTCATTGAGTAGGGCCTATGCTGTAGTGTATTTGAGGTGGTCTGGGCATCTGATCAGGATGGCCTCCCTTAAAGGGTTTTCCAGGCATGTCTAAGTGAGAGGACACTTCGGGGTAAACCTAGAACTCACTGGACACATTATATCTTTTGCCTGCACTGGAACCACTTCAGGATTCCCCCATGAGGAATTGGAAAGCAGTGCTAGGGAGGGCGAATACCATGGAATTTGGAATACCATGTTTAGTTGGAGTAGAAAATCAACAGATGGATGAAGAGTTTTTTTGCTTTCCATGTTTCTGGTGCTGTGTGTGCAGAAAACTGTGAAAATATTCCCACCTGATTCTCCTGAAATTATCGAGTTCATGTGTAAAAATGGCTCATCAGTGAAGATGTGTGCTAAGAGTCCAAATTTACCTTTCACATCTTGGGAGGTGTTGAAGATCTAATTTAGTGAAGCATCTATGGCAGGAGGTTCCCACTAGATAAATATAATAAAACACCCACACATTTTCTTCATTCCACGTTCCTGTGATAACCCTCAAAATGTGTTGTTTAAATGAGCTGCCTGTCTTGATAAATCTCTCTTACTAATGTTTCCTGTCTTTCTCTGGCTGTAGAGAGGCTGCAATATTAATGCTTAAGTTGTTTTAAAACCAAAAAATCAATTCCTATGTAGTGTGAACAAAACTGTCATACCTTCAGTGCAATGTCACCACTTGGAAATCGCAAGCCGGTATTTAAATGTGTCTCCAAGCTTTATCTCACCCTCGGCTTTGTGACAGTCTGCTTGTCACCTTGGCAGTTGTCATGCATCAAACGAACAGGAACATGTTGAAAGCCCAAGAGGATTTGACATGGCAATTATTCTCACTGTCATACACTTCAAGTATATTGTACAGGCAGCTTGTGCTTTTACACCTATTGAAGCGTATAAAGCAGCTTTTGCGACGAATTGTTTTTTGTTTGTTTTTTTTGGGGGGGGGGGGTCCCTCTCTTTCCATCAACATGTGCAAATATTGCATTGATCTTACTAGAATGAAGTTTTGATTAGATGGGCTTAAAGCGAAGCATGAAAGGCTTATCACTAATACCAGATTTTCAAAGCCACAGAGATTCAAATGTATGCTGCCATCATCTGAAAGTGTTGCACATCTTCAGACAGTTAATCAGGTTTACAAAGGCTGCTGACCCACTGAAGGCATTTTATTTTTCATAAGCCCTTTACTCTCCAGTAACAATACAGATTATTTTCCCCATTATTTGATTCTTTAAAATGGCAAGAAAAGGTCTCATCATTTCCTAAATCCCCCTGTAGCACACATTTCGTGTGATGTGCAAAAGGTACCACTAATATTCTGGTGCATTTAGTGCTTAATCAGATTTTAATCTCAATTGTGATTCTGGCTTCCAACGATTATGCAAGCAAAATAATTGGTATAAAGTGATTACCGACTTGATTTCACTTTAATTGAGTGAAAAGGTGTGTCATGAATCAAGCGCACACCTCTCCCTTACAGCGGTGTGTTTTTGCCGCTCCCTGAAAGCCCAGATTCATTTGCTGTTTGGCTAAGCTGAGGCCAAGGTGAGTAATGTGGGATTTATACTTCAGCTTTAAACCCTTCAGAAATCCTCCATCGTAGCCAAATAACATCCGTCCGACTGTGATTGGCCTGTTCGGTACCGTAGTGTCCTCCAGCACACTTTCTCTGCTGCTGCCATTTTTTTTTCTTTTTTAAATCCGCTAAGAGAATTTATAAACT
Source organism: Pundamilia nyererei (assembly GCF_000239375.1). Taxonomy (NCBI): domain Eukaryota; kingdom Metazoa; phylum Chordata; class Actinopteri; order Cichliformes; family Cichlidae; genus Pundamilia; species Pundamilia nyererei. The sequence goes on along the minus strand of NW_005187539.1, from coordinate 89,362 downwards.
CAAGGAAAGATATTCCACCCCCAGCTAGTGTTTTGGCACAGAAAATCCAGAACAACACAGGCGTTGTGATGGTTACATCGTAGGCTCTGCATTAGGCTCGAGGCGGGGATTATACTGCGGCGCGAGCGTGGACAGCTGCACCCACCACGGACGAGTAGTCATTTGTGTTGCGCTCCTTCTAAGGCTGTAAGGACGCATGTGGAGTTGGTCAATCGTCGTCGTAGTGTAGACTCCACGGGACTACACTACGACGAGTCATAAAAAATGGGCAGGCGTGCAGACATCTGCAGAAATCACTGCACTTGCCATCTGACACAATTTACATCATGTGAGCCCAAGTACACACTAGCATACTCATGAACATGGAAATTATAGCCAAGTGAAGCATTTGTCAACAAGATCCAAGTAGTAAAGTTTTTGCAGTTGAACCCTTGGAAGGACTGTCGTCTGCCTGCAGCTGTCTTTGTTTCTGGATCTTTCGGCGTCTCTTACCCAGTCCACTTTTGGTAGTACACAATACTTAGCTTGGCTTCAGCTTGTTGTCACTCTTTTCCCCCAAGGCACTCAAGCCCATTGCTGCCTTAGGCTGTGTTCGCCCTCATCTGCTCCCACAGTGGAGACAGGCTGGCAGGGATCAGCATTTGCCCTTGCAATAGGGGATTTTCTGTGAAAAACACCCACTAGTCAACTCCCTTTTAGGACAAACCTGTGTCCTCCACGCCTGCCCCCTTTTTTTTTTTTTTTTCCTTTTTTCTTCAATTGAATTATATTTTAACGTTCAAGGAAACATACAGTAAAAACATGTGTTTTTAACATGAAATAACTGCATGTCTTTTAAGCTAATGAGAAGGTGATCATTATTTTGCTTATGATCAGCAGCTTTACTAGTGAGTGGGTGTCACGTGTCCTGCCTCCTGCACGCTCAGTCCAGGTAATTACCTCATCCAAACCACAGAGAGTATTTTCAGCAGTGCAAACTCATCTGAGGCAGGCTATTTCCTGCTTTGTGAAAAAAAAAAAAAAAAAAAAAAAAAAAGGCAAATGTGGAAAATATCCTGACTTAATTCTCCATAAACTGTCCGAAATTCATGTGCGAAAATGGCTTTTGGCACAAAACACAGAAAATATAGGAATCCCCACAATCTTAAGAAGTGAAAACCAATGACTACCTGTCATTTCAATGGACTGTGTGACTAAGAACTAAAAAGCATGAATTGTTTTCCATCTCTGCCTGAATATTACAAGTTTGAGCTACAGCTAAAGACGTTAAAACATAATGCCCGTCCAAGGCTGCAGGAACAAAGTGGAATCATTTTTATCAGCTTTATCTGCTAAATCCCTTTTCATCATCATCCCCCATCTTCCTCTTCTGCTCTGTTTCTTTAAAATACTCTGGCCAAAAACACTCTTTTCTGCTTCTCAGCTTATTCCCTCACCGATCCCTTCTTCATTTCTATCAAATCACGAGTTGTTACTACTCAGCACAGCAACATTTCAAAGAAAAATCCAACCGGGGTCCAAAACCTGCTGGTCTGGACACTGTGCCATTTCATCTCACAGTCAGTCAAACAAAAACTTCCATTACACCCTCGGAGGAGTGATAGCCAAATAATGCTCAGCTGCTTGAAACGTTAATATTAAAAGCCAGCTTTTTGTGTTAGCTCATCCACACTCAGAAACAGCTGCTATTGTTCAGCAATCACGGCTGAATAATCCGTTGCTGAAGAGCTAGACATACCAATTTCTCCTCCTGAAGCAAATCGAATAGATTAAAAGCAGGGCAGCCACAACCTACGGTGCACTTTGAGTAACAAGTTCAGCTCTCTTTTCTGTCAGGACGCATTCAGGGAAATGTAGGAAACCACTAACTGAAGTAGATAAGGTTGAGGGAAGCTTAATTAAAAAGTAGTTTAAAACAGAACAGCTTCTGTGCCGATTTTGCCGATTATAAACTAAGAGCACTTAAACAGTGTAAAAACACCCACAGTTAGTACACATTAGTACTGTTTAGTAATTATTCTTTTAACCAGATTTCTTAAAATTTTCTTGCTGCTTAAGTATCAGTTTAACAGTATGTTTGTGTTTATGCAGTACATCATAAAAGACGTCATAAAAGCAAAATCTAGGAAACCATTTGTTAACCAAACGGCGGGCTAGGTTAGAGACTGAGAGCCACTGCCAGTCCAACAGCTAGAGATTGCTAACCTATTCCTAGAGCTCCTTGCCACCCCTATTGTGATTTACAGTTTCATTATGTATTTAAAATGCTGATGGAGTAGACTAGTCGCACACAACCGACCCCAATGTAGGCCTGGGCATAAAGAACCATACCTGCTATGACCAGGTCCCTCCTATATTTTCAGATCATCTCCCTGCACTTTGCTCTTTCTCATGGTAAACTCTCAAAATTTGTTTGGCCATAAAGCCTTATTAGGAGTATTTTTATGAGTAACTTAACTTACAAAAATAGGTGCACGTGTTTATCTATGAAAGTCACCGCACTACACATAATTACAACTAATCTGTCAGTGCAACCTGGCAATGCACACCCTGATTCAAGGGGTCTGTGTGTGTTCTCTACACCGGCAAACACATCAGTTATATGCTCGCTACCTTAGCAGCTGTTGTTGATTCACTACATCAGATGTCTTTACTATTAGAGGAAGACTTTAAAATACACTCAAATGAACGATTAAAATTAATGTTTTGGCAAGTTTCCATCACAGTCGTCCTTCAGTCTCAACAGAATCTTTCTGTAGAGCCAGCTGTGCAACATGGGAGGTAGGACTGTCTATAAAGATAATAAAAATATATGGTTTACACAGTTTGTTATGTTAAGCAAACAACGACACTAAAGCAAAGTTTTCCTGGCTTTTCCTGCTTGCTTACTTAAGAAAAGTTTATGTATGTCCCTCATGTTTCTTCACTTTTTTTGTTTTTTTGTTTTGTTATAAACAAAATGTTAAAAATGAATAAATCCTGATAATTTTCCTTCTGTGAAAGGTGGAATGTCATGGAATGTTAAATTACTCCTTTTATATTCGGATTAATATTCTTGCTGCAGCTTTGTTTCCAATTATACCAACAAGTATAACTGATAATTATAACAGAACATCTGCTATTCTTAAATGTGAAAACTTCAGCTACTTTCTTGTTATGCAGGTTTTACACTGTTTTCTGACACATTCAAGACTAGATTAACGAAAAGGTTATCACTAGGTTAGTAAAAAAAAAAAATCCCGTTTTGCAGGCCTTGTTATTGTTTGCTGCTTGCTTGGAGCGTCAGCTAGCTGCCTCACGTCTTTCTTCCTTTTGTTTGGGTTTGAATTACAGATGTATTACATGGCTGACCTTTGGAGAAAATGGTCTTCTTTGGTCTATGCATTTCCTTTTGTGTTGACATGATTCCAGAACTAAGCTGTCACTGCTTGATGATATCGGGCAAGCTGTTAGAAAAATGTCCCTTTCGCACTGCATCACATGCTTGCTGGCTCACAGCCTTAACACGAGTACGCACCTCCATCATCATCAAGACTCTCACAGAAATGAGGCTGCTGTTCTTGTAGGTTCTGACCTCTAATTCTCTTCTCGTCTTGGTGTCTGGGGTGGCTGTGCATTGGTTTTGTGCCGTGCCCCTCGGGGGATTATGTGTGAGTGACACAGCCAGCATAATTTTTCGTGGCGTTAACATTAAGCACAGCAGGGAGGGCTTATCAATATTCATTAAGGGGCGGAGGGACCAGAGGAAAAGAGACCGGGGTGGGCTCCAGGAATACCTCCCGGGTGTTTGAACTGATAAACGTATTGTGTCTGGAAGCATCAGTGAATTATTATTGGTGTGATTTTAGTGCTATGATGTGCAGCAGATAAACAAGCACCTTTTCTGTGCTTCAAGGTGTTTCCACTGCTTACCTTTATGAAATGTTTCTCCACTGTGTCAGCCGCCCAAATACAGAGACAGGCTGGATGACCGAGGAAAAAAGACACATACACACACCATCTGTCACTGGGGTCGATCATTCACTCTGTGATGGATTTGTTGTATTTCTGTGCTAATTTTGCATGCAGAGTGTTTTTTTATGTAGATACACTTGCGTTATTTGCATCCTCCGGTCAAAAAAAAATACATCATCCTTTTTGCGGGTTTTCTTTGATGTTCACTTCACTGTGGAAACTGATGCACATGCTGAATTTCTCACCTTCATCTGCCATTTATACTGGTATGATGCACGTGAAAATAGGTACACTGAAAATAGGCTTGTCTGTGAAATGGGAGACATCTCGAGCTCAAGTGTCAGTTAAAAGTATCGCGATTGATGGAATTTGTTGTTTAGAAAAATATAGAGCACAGTTTTCCACAGTTCTGTCTTCGGGTGTTTTTCCTTTCTGTCTAACCAGCAGTCTTGAATAAAAGGCTATTTAATGCACAGCAAACTGAAAAAGTTTATTTTTATATGTCACCAAATGTTATCGACTTTATGTCCTCTGGTCATCGTGTTTTCTGTGTGAACACAGCTGTAGATTCTCCACTTCTGCTTTGTTTTTTTATTCGGTTTCTTTTCCAATAACAGTCACTGACAGTAGTCACAATTTATGTTTTTAATAAAACATTGGCAGTTAAAAAACAAACTTTTCTTTCACTTAACTGAATGTCTAAATAAATCGCTTTCTGAAATGTTGGAGCAATCTCCTTTCATATGTCAGCTCTGTAATTACACCTTCAAAACACTGGTTAGTGGCAGTCTTGGTAGATGTTTCATCTTTTTATTGTTTTCTGTCTGAGAGAATAATCTTCTGTTATCAGTTTCCTGGTGGAAAAGTTCATTCACCGTTAACCATCGAGCACAAGCGTTTTTCATCTCGTACCAGCTCGGGCAGACTCCGGGTCAGTGGTCTTGGAGTATAGCTGGTGATGCCTGCATGGGAGTTCAGTTGTAGGCTGTCTACAGGATGAGAACCTTAACCTGCAGGGATGAGAACCACTTGCCTCATAATCTGTGCGGTTTGATTATTTATTTAAGGGAGTGTGTATGCATCTACATGTACATCATGTTGACACAAACTGAACATCATGTGGTCCAGACTGTATAATCTGTTGCTCATATGCACAAATGAACCAACTGCTCTCAAAGACTATCAGAAAAATGAAAGATATCTTAAGTGTGCATCCGTTTTCGTGTCCCTACATAAAAGCTCCTGAAACGAATAGTTTTTCCAGCCAAACAAATCTGTCCTGTTTTTTTTCTCCTCACAAAAAGTTTAATGTGCAAAGGTAATAAGTTGTTTCCTATGGATTGCAGCTAACATATGCTCTCCCTCTGACACAAGCCAGTTTAATTCATCCTTAATGTTTTCCACTACGGCACTTGTTTGACAGTGAACACGGTCCGCCTTGATTCATGTGTGTCATTGAATTCTCAATGTCCTCATTTGTGAGGTAGTTTTCTGGCAAACATTTGTCCGCAGTGTTATTAATGGGTTTGCGGGGAAGTCGAGCATGAAGCATGGAGTGTGGACATTTTGTGGTGGATTGTTGCCATTACAGCGCCGCTTTCACACAAGCAGTTTAGGTCATTGAGAATGACTGAATGGTAATCTGAGGCTGGCAAGTAAGCAAACAGAAGGAATCTTTTGGCAAGCGAACAAATACTGTAACTCACAAGTAAACAGTTGCTCTTAGATCCCATTACCCTTCTGACTGGGATCTTAAAAAGTAATAGATTTCCCCCTGAAGTCACAAATCACAGCTCCTGCCAAGAAGCTTTAAAGTGTCTTAATGACATATTTGTGGTCTCTGGGATGAAATGTTAACACTCTTAACGTTCTGTTGTAAGTGATGAAATGAATAATAACCAGGGAATAAAAACGTGCAGCTTTTTAAAAAAAAAAAAAAAAAAAAAAAAATCTTGATACGTTTCTCTACCTGCAAACCTTGGGGCTAACACGGTGTCCGGGGAATAGACCAGAGAAATATCGGGCTGTGTAGCAGATGTGGCAGCTCAGCTTGTTCTGATCACTGACCTTTTTGGTAATAAGTCCACTCCCTCAGCCAGGAGACCAAATGGCTGCCCAGAGTAGCTTTGTGGAGGGTGCAGAGAGGCTGAAGAGACGGCTCCAATTACAGCTGAACAGACTTTAGTGGATGGCTGTAAAATGAAGAGTATTAACATTGCACACTTGACTAATTTAGTTCATAAATTGCAAGAGGGTGCAGTTTTGTCTCGGAGGCAAATCTGTTTTTTAGGCAGTTTTCTTTCCTGAAGCAGTGTTCCTGCAAGTCCCTGCCCAGGCAACCAGTTTGCATGTCAGCACAAATTCTAGCTTCTTTTATTCAAGCAGAGCAAACGTTTATAATTACCCCATGATAGAGTTCCATGCTCATAAAGCAATTATAAAAAGCTTCTGTACACACCAGTTATGATTTAGATCTCCGCATGTTCTTTGAATTTTATTTATTTTTGCCAAATTGTGCACATTTGGTTTGTCGGGCCTCATTTTAGGGAACCGAAGTTTCTCCTTAATAGATCAGTCACCCTTCACTTTAGGTACACAGCATGTTCTTTGTCGACTAAGTAGTATTTTTATGACTCGTATGGCTCTATGCTGTCGTTTATGCAAAGCATGTGTGCGTTATGCTAATGATATATGCTCTGCTTTATACATTTTTAGCTTGAGGCAAACATTTGCACTGCACCAGATGCTGGCAGCAAGCAGCAGGAACATGGAGAGGGAAAATGCTTACCACACTGAATTCTGTGTCGTACCTCAGAAGCATTGTGAAGAGATCAGATCCTCTGTTTATTTACAGCTTTGTGAACATGGGAAGAAAAATGCACATTTATTAAGAACAAAATAAATCTGTTTTTATGACTAGTAAAACCAAAGATAAGATTCTATGCAAGTCCTGCAATCTGCTGTAACTTGCCTCTTTTGTTTTGTTTGTTGTTTTGTTTTGTTTGTTTTTTTTTACCAATTCCTATCATTACTAATTGTTTATTCTATTACTTCCAAAGTATATATCCCCAAGGCTTTTACTGTAAAGGAAAAGACAGGAAGAAGCTCTAGCTGCACATGTGTAGAACAAACAGGCTTTCTAGTCCAGATCTGGCTCATTTCCCTTAAGCAGCCTTGCTTATGATTGGCTGCCGCTCACAAATGGAGGGTTTTATTTCCAGTGGGTGAGGTTTCTCTGCTAGTAATCAGAGCTGTACTTTTAGGATAAAATTATTATTATATTTTTAAATTTGCTCTTGAAAACACAAAATAAAACGATAAGTTAAAGGTTTGATTTCTATGCGAGTGCTGTTTGTGATATATTCAAAATAGCCTTTTTCTTCACAGTAATTGAAATACAGCTGCATGAACATGACAGACTTTTTAAGTAAAAGGCCTCTCTCATAAAGTATACTTCCTCAGTTCAACACTCACAACAGTGTGTATTGATTGAACCGAGCGCACACACGGTCGTCTCCCTGTGGGAATCAAACTGTATTATTCCCTTCGACTTGGAAACGCATGCATCCACCTACTCAACCATTTCCCTTGTTGCTGTATAAACCTTCCGGTCAGTAATTGCAGTATTCATTGTACAGACTAACAAAAAAAGGCTCGATTTAAAAAAACAAAAAAACAAACCATGTCATTTGAGACAATAAAGACGAGAGAACAGAGGAAGGAGGTGTCACCCCGGCTGTCGAGCTGCACAGTAATTGGTCTTGGGGCTCTTTCACGGTTGGGGGGAAAGAAGATTGCTTCATTATAGTTCCTCTTCTGATAACCGCCACAGCCGCTGATAGAAAAGAAGATCTTAACTGAATGGCGGTGCTGTTAGGGGGGGAAAAGTGCCTGTGGGGAATGAACTGGAATGGCGAATAATACAGATAATAGCTTTATTTGTGCTTAGCGGTATTCACAAGCTCCAAAACATACTGATTCACATTCAATTACGAGTTTACCTCCCTGTTTTATTTATCAGCCCCTTGGTGCAGTTTGTGGCTCAGACAGCTATTTACCTGCCGCTGTAAACAGCTCTGTGTGTGACAGTCTGCTTCTGGAGCTCTCTGTTTTTGCTCTTTGTTTTGCTCACACACAGCATCACGTTTGATTATGTTTGCATGTTTCTGTCGGTGACCTTTCAGATTATGTGCAAGCAATATTGGATCCAACAGCATCTTTTCAGTGTCACACTCCCTCACCCTTTTTACGCTTTAAAGGTGGCGGTGTAGTTTCTCGTTTCGGTGAGAGTGCCAGCTGTGGTTAGCTTGAAGTCATCGGCTTCCTGTAGAGACCAGTTTATACAGTGGTTAGAGGGAAATAAAATCCATAGAAACCTTTAATAAAATTCCTGCAGCTCACAGCTGTACGTCTATATGTTCTGTATATAAACAGTCATATTTTCAGAAAAACATTTCCAGAGTTGTTGAAGATATTAGTGACTGGGGAGCTAAATTCATCCATGTGTTTAATATAAAAATCAGCTGCAAATGCTGGGAAAAAATTCTCGAAATATGTTGAAACATCCTTTCATGAGGAAAAAAGCTGAAGACCAGCACTGAGGCCCAGAAATTTCACAGATTGCTCAACTTTTCACATAGTTGGTTAAAGGGGTTCTGTTATTATATCTATTTCCAGCTCCATATTTTTATTGTTGTAGTTTTGCATAATTCAGTCAAAAATCATCCCAGATTGTCACATGGTTTATTTTGTAGTGAGCTTTGAAGTTTTGTTCTGTGTTTGTTTTTGTGTGTAAATTTAAACAGCTCCCGTCACCACTGTCCTTTAAAATTTGTAGTAAATAATGTTTACATTAAGAGTAGTGTTAGTGTATAGAAACAAACGTGGACACTACAAAGTAAGATGGCTTTCCACTGCCAGACGCCTTCTTGTGTTGGGATTCTCCTCCTTCTGACGCTCAGTTTACTTCAGCTGCACTCTGTTTTATCAAAATACCAGTATTCGTGTGGGGCTTGGCCCTAAACATGCAGGTGAGGACTCGGTAAAAAGAATAGTTAAAGCTTTGAGCCACTCACCTGCAGCAGTTATGCACTTGCTTAGATAACATCTACCCTTCTCATTCCACATAATATAGACTCCTAGTGGCAACTGTCATCACCACAGCAGGCAGAAAATAAGCTTTCTGTTGTTGTTGTTGTTAAATTTTGTGCCACAAGAATACCAATGGTGGGTTTTTAACAGAAGAGGCGTTTGCACCGGCGCATACCATTTGTAAATCTGGCCCTGTGTCTCAGCGGCTTGGGAACGCCTCGTTGTTCTCCAGAAGAGCTGCAGGAGGAGTCTCAGCTTAAACTGCTACCCCCACAACCCAGATAAGTGGCAGATGATGGATGTTTAGCATGAACAGTATATATGACAGGATCAAATTAAAGCATAATAGTTCCCCTTTAATCTGATGGCTGTTCACATGCAGATTTATTTGATTATGTTCTGTTGACTGCAGCCTATGCACTGGACAGTCTGGCTTTAACATGGTGAGACCAGTAAAGAAGCCGTCTTTGAAGCCTTAGCGCTGTATTTGTTGGATGTGTTTCAGTGATGGTGGAGAGGGAATTTGTGTATTGTTTGTCTTAAAGTCTGTTTCAGAAAGACTCCATCACCACCACGCAGTCCTTTTGGCACACATGGCGGATGTTCTTGCTGTTTCCCTGCAGCTGCGCTTTTCACTCGTGCATTCTTTAATAGTGGTTGCTTGCAGTGTTTTCTTTGATGTAGAAAAACTTAAGTTTATTCTGGTCTGACATTTCAGTTTGTTCCAGAGCATCCTCAAGTGGTATCTGATGTTTATCAATTCCCTCTTTAAGAGTCTAAGAGAAGCTTTTTCCTGTAAACATGATCAGAGCAGATAATTTTACATCTGCTTAGAAATTCAGAAGCATGTCTCATGACCAACAGTCTTTCATCAACTTAACCTGATCCCTGTTGGCTCTAGGTGACAATAACCATGAGATAGGTCAGCGATGTTGCAAAGATTAGTCCTGCTCTCATGCTTTAAGATAAAGGTTATCTTTTGCCATTGGCACCTATCTGTAGATTGCTCCGTCTATGAAGTGTGGTAGTGTGGGTGATTAAATGTGTGAAGGACTCTCTGGTTGCGCAGGCCGAGCCGTACCATGGGAAAGAAAGGTCATTTAATATATATGGAAATGTTACGGCTGGCTGTGATTATGTGGCGCAGCTTGGATAGTTTTTAGGAACTGAGAGTGAAAGGTAAAAATGACGAGGCAGGCCTGTTGTACAGTGTACTCTTTATACGCCACAAAGAAACTGAAACCTCAAGACGGTTTGCAGAGGAAAAGGAAACTGTCCATTTTTATTTTCTCCTAGCTTTCAGTTCACTTGAGGATTTTCGTTGAGGCAAAATACTGAAGGCCTGTGTGAGGGGTCATTAAGTTGAACATCCTCACAGGCAACGCTGTCATGAATTCGTTGCAGGTTTCATACACGCAGAAGTCGTAAGCTCTTCTACAGATCACCCAGCTGAGGCGAATGTGAGAACACTGAGTTTTCTTACAAGGTCCATGGAAACCTCATTGAGTGTTGAAGCAGACTATTTCCTGCTGTGCTACATCTGAAAACAGACAACTGTGGAAAATATCCTGACCTGAGAAAATGACCAGAGGTTTGTGTGTGTGTGAAAACGGCTTTGGTATTGTGCTCATTGTTGAGGTCAGTGTGAGATTTGATTACTCGCTCCTTCTCACAGACACTGCCAGCATAAAAACATGACTGAATCGTGTCAACTACACAGCCTTCTGCTGCTAATATTAGCCATGCTCAACAAATCATCCTGTATGCCTTTTACAGGAGATTTATGTGAAGGTTAAATAAATTTCTTATTTCAACAAACAAATATCTAAAAATGGAGCAAAGAGAAGCAAAAATGATGGCGTGAAGAGGGTTGTTAAGGGGTTAGGGCCAAGGGTAGGCTGTGTTTTTGATCATGAGGTCCATGTCAGAGGACATGGGCCTTGGCCAGATGGTGAATTCACAGAAAAGATGCCTCAGAATAACTGTGGGGTAGTGGTATCCGTCATATGTCACCAAAAGAGGTGAAAGGCCCTGAGTAATTAGGACAAAGACAGAAACCTTTTTGGTATATGAACCTCACTGAATAAGGGCTCTGTTTTACTCATTTTGTCTGGAGCTGAACTAAGCAGTAAGTGAGTTTAGGTTTCCTGTAAAGGAAAGAGGTGCGTTTGTTTTGTAACCAAAGCAAAACAAGAGAGCTGTGTCCCAAAAGTGGAAGCGGCCTATATAACACCTCATTTTCAATTCACGTCACTGGAAGACAGAAATTTGATGTAAAATAAAATGTTTTAATAACACAACACTCATGTATGTATATTTAACCGCATCCATTCGATTTTGGTGCTGTTTTTTCTGTTCTGTTTTAATCAACTACTAAATTAGTCACCAGGAAAGTCCCTCATTCATCCCTAAAATAAATGTCCGGAGAAAGAATGAACCAAAAAGCAGAATCTGTGTTGAAACGTCATATTGGGGCTCTGCTGTGTAGGAAGCAGCACAGCTGTCAAAGTGGGTTCCTCCGTGATCATAATCTCTGAGGACAAGGCAGTGGCAAGTTTCTCACAGACACCCGCACACTAATGCATCCCAGACCCCTCAAACAAATGACCCAAATACTACATCGAGGCGTTTGGCTGACAGTGCACTGCAGATGTAGCGTGTTATTGACCACAGATTATTGTTATTTCAGCCTGTAACAAAGCCTTTAAACAGCACTGTTAAGGTGGTGAACGTCATGTAAGTGTGCAGAGCTGCTTCTGTCTGCCCGAAGAGAGGATTGTTTTCCCACAGAGGCAGAGAAAGACAGAAGGGACGGAGAATATTTATGACTGTCACTCCCTATTTCAGGGTTGGTTGTAAGATTATTGCGGGTTAGCTTTTTTTCAGTTTCACAATTTCACTTGATTATTTATTTATTTTTATTTTTTTTGCCAAGGCACCAGCCAAGCATGATCACACAGAATCCAAAATCTTGAGTAAATATGTAAAATATTATGTTTTTTCAAAAAAAGATTTTAATTACATTTACTTTAAAACAAAAGCCTCACAGCAAGAAGCTCCTGGGTTTGAACCACCATCTGTCCGGGGCCTTTCGTTGTGGAGTTCACATGCTCTCCCTGTGCATGTGTGGGCTCTCTGGGCGCTCTGGCTTCCTCCCACAGTCCAAAGACATGCAGTTAGTGGAGTTATGTTAACATGTGTGATTGTGAATGCCAATGGTTGTCTGTCTCTTTGTTAGTCCTGCGACATGCTGCAAACCTGTCCACGGTATACCCCACCTCTCACCCAGTGGCAGCTGGGATAGGCTCCAGCCCCCACCCCTCTCCATTAGGATAAGAGGAACATGCATGGATGAATGCAAGGAGGGGAAAAAAAACACCCGACTACAACGATTGCACTGAAATTTGTTTGTGATCAAATTATTATGGAGTCCCAGGTTTTTAGACTGGTAACACATAATTCAATCAAACAGATCTTATTTTTTTTAATTTATATATTTTGAAACAAAAGAATTCTTTGAGCTATCAAAATGTTTTTTCTTTTCTTTAATTCTTTTATACATAGAAAGCAAGGATGCATGGAGACCATAAAACACATCTACAAGCATGTGTGCGTATTGAAAAGACTGAGCCCAGGCAGCTTCTGTTTTTCCCAGCAGCAGTGAAGATGACACTGCGGTAAATTATGGTGAAGCTGGAGCCTCTCTGATATGCACACAGCGAGAAGCAAAGCGGAAGCTTCGTGATTGGATGGAGTGAAAGAAAATGGAGTTGCTTTGGAGGCGACAGTGACAGCTCTTGCTGCTGTAATCGCTATCACAATAGAATTTGAAGAAAAAGTGATCGTTTTGAACAAACCCGCATGCACTGTGGGTTAGTTTTCACAGTGACAAAGCTATAGAAGAAGTCTGAATAAAGGCTGCCTGGTTGTACATAAACTGCTAGCTTACTTTATTTAAATTTTTTCCTGTAAATTTTGCTCCAAGCTGGCAGCAGCGAGACCCTCTTTGTTGCGGGGTTTGACTAAAGGCTAGATTAATTGCAGAGCTTATTATTATGCAAACACATTTTTTGACTATTAATTTAAAATGGACTATTAAAATTACCACATAGTCATATTGTGGTGTTGCTGCCACAGTCTGATGTAGTGGGCAGAGGGCGAGCCTTCCTCAGTGTGTCGCACCCTCTCTGTGGTCATTAGGAGTTAGGTATTGTTTATACTTCCTAATAATTCTCTGATGAACAAATCCAGGTGACTTAGTGGTATTTTGATCCTTAGTGGTGTTGCTGCTGTTGTTATGGAGCACTTTTTTAAATATGTATAATGTCTCTAAGTCATCGTTGGGGTTTTAACTGACAGTTGCTACATCCGAAGCCAGTGTTGAACTCTGATAAAATAAAAATGGTAAATGGCCTGCATTTGTATAGTGCTTTACTTAGTCCCTAAGGACCCCAAAGTGCTTTACGCTACATTCAGTCAAAATAGAAATATCTTGGTCACTTGAGGTTTTAAAGGTGTATTTGCTGTGTTGTAACTCAAATATTGCCTTGGTTATCTGCTAACTACTCTATAATGTGTGGAACACAGAAAGTCAGGCATTTTAACTGATCACCACAACAGCCTGGTGAAGGGAATCTCTTACAAACACTTAAAATCGTGCATCTGCAGATGAACTGAACCAACTCTAACTTTATGATGGCTGCAGCGCTCAAATCTGCCAAAACTAATAGCCTCTGAGGGAGAGACTGTCAGATCCTGAATGAGCTGGCCTTCAACCAGCTGCAACAAAGCACCATGGGAGCGCCGGAGCCGGTGGGGGGAGGAGGTCTCCAAGCAACAGCCAGTGGTGGCATGCACATTCAGCTATTGACTTAGCCTTTATCCACAGCCCTTGTGCGGTTGTCAGCTCCCCTACAGCAATCTCGCTGCTGAGCGCGCACCTCTGCCGTGCCCTATCATCACTATCTTTCCTTCATGTCTGAGTTATTATCGCCACTACAATCTCATCACCCTCAAAAGAAGTGAGCATCTCCTTCTATTGGGGATGCCAGAGAATGAAATAGTCACCTCTTTTATTCACCGCGGTGTCACAGAAGCTTTTGAATAGATGTGATAAAAGTGTTACCTTGATATGTGAGTGTGTCTGTGTGTATGTAGCACAGAAATGTAAGCTAAAGAGTCACAGAAGGAAGATATCCTCAAGCTAGAAAAATAAGCTGTCTTTGTGGTTCTTTCCCAGCAGGAAATGCAGAGTAATGTTGAGCCAGTGAGTGGCTCAGCTCACTCGTCCACATTTGAAAAGAACTAAATCATTTATTTATCAGTCAGATTTACACTAAAAGGCCTGCGTTTGAAAGCCATACCCACTCACAGATAAAGTTGGGTGTATGCTTGGAATAAGCTAGATGTTATAAAGCATCATTTGACAACATCTGAAGGTTGTTTTGAACAGTTGTTCAGACTAAAGGATGAGGTGAAAACCTGCTGTTAACAGTGAATGAGGCACAAAATGAGTTCACATAAAGGCAGGCGCTGACATAACGACTGCGGTGCCAGTTATGACAACATGTCCGGACCAATTTGGACCGAGTCTTTTCCTGGGTGGCTCAGCTTGTGTTCACATTCAGCGGACAAACTAAGTGGTGTGTGATGTATAAAGATTGCAGTTGTTTTTGTTGCTCCAACATCAGCAGCCACGCAAAGAATTTTTCATTTTTTTAACTAAATGTTATCATTCTTTTTTGTTTTTAAGTTAATCAAATCATTTGATTACAGATCAAATACATTTTCAAATCCACTTGTGAATAACCCTTTCAAATAGTTTTCCGTGTTTTCAAAAAAGATCCAACCTCCAGTCCATCGTAGTATGTTAGCCTTCCACGTAGTCTCAGGTTACGTGGAGTATTTCAGACATCCTTCTCCCAGCAGAACTTTTGAGTTCCCCCCTCTAGATGAGCGTGCATCCTAACTTGATGGCCAGACCAGCAGTAGCAGTTCAGCTGTTCTCCCTATCTCTACCCTACACTGGAAACTCATTTCAGCTGCTTGTATTTGCAAACTTGCTCTTTTAGATCTCATGACCACGGGAGGGTTGGAATAGGGATGGTAAAGCCTTTTGGCTCTGCTCTCTCTTCACAACAACAGTCTGGTGCAACGCCTACATTACTGCAGGACTTCCCAGGATACTTGAACTCCCTCGCTTGGGGCAGCCTTTCTTCCCCCAACCCAGAGAACCATAGCCTTCTGCTCCTCAGGCCTGAAACCCGTCCAATTCAGCTACTCGCCGGTGGATTTCACTCATGACTCAATTGAATTAGATTCTCACAGTCTGGACACTCTGCTCAGTCAGCTGTGATTCTCCCTGTTCTGTACAGGCTGCACTGCTGTCTTTTTTTCACTTATCTGCTCTGGCTCAACATGCTATCCCCGACCACAACTCCTCCCTCTTTATATTTATCTGTTAAAAAAATCAAGCTAGCATTTGGTCATCATATAACATGCATATCAAAATGTAAATGACAGCATTTAAGTAGCAGGAACTGGAAATGCACGGGAGGAAATGATGGTACCAAACCAGCCAATCATGGCTGTTCTTTCCTACATTGATTTTGAGAGGTGCTCATCAGGTTTCAGTGTAGGATTTTAACTTTTTCCTTCAAAATGCCAATGGATTCAGTTGACCCGCTTGTTCTAGTGTTGCCCATGTTTGACATTTCTTACTCTTATGATTGACATGTTACACTAAACAGATCTGCTGTCCTGAAAGCTCTAGTCCACTAGTTCTCTGCTCTGATTTAACTTCTCTTTAGAAGGGATAGTTGGATGAGAGGAGCAGTTCATAATGTGTGTTTTTCCTCACTTTATATTGTTATGACAGGCCCAAACTGCTGGCTATCAGATGTCAACATCTGTCTCTGTGTGCCTGTAAATCCTTCTTCTTTGTGCTCACTGCCTACAGTGGCTTTAGCTGTTGTGCTCAGTCCGAACGTTTGTTTGGAGGCGAAACAAAGCCTGAAATTTTGGGGTTATTTTGTGTCTTTTCAGCATATTTAGACAGCACTGTTTGTGCCTGCCAAAACAAACTAAACCAGTAACACTCCACGGTTTAAATGGACCCTCTTACCACCCGTGTGCTGTTTAACACCACCTGTGTCCTTTATGCGACAATCACTCATCCAGCAGTCACCGTGCACTGTTTTAAATATCACACTTTAAAGTTTACAGATACAAATGACTAAAACCACGATTCTTTTCAAAGTCAGATTGTTTTATTATTATATCAAGTGTATTCTGCTGTAATTCCCCAGAGAATAAGTAGTCATAATGAGCTAATTAAAGAAGGCTTAAGAGACGGGCAGTGTAAAAGTAGATTAGTGGAAATTTGTGTGTGTTGACACTGGAAGGAAGAAGGAAATGTCTCAAGTCTGATTTCTATTTACGGAGAGTGATCTATTGTCAGGGGCATGCTTGGAGCCAGATGCTGCTTTTAACAGTTTAACGTTGGAGGCTGTTGCAGAGTCTCTTCCAGGAAATATCTCTCAAGCTCTTGGTTTAAATAAAAGTGCTCTCACAGCCCTGTGTGCCTGCGCTTCATATGCACACATTTGTTAGCACATCTGCCAGACGCTAAGGTTTGGCATTAAACACCATCCCTGGTAATTACATGAAATAGGAGGGATTGTTCATTGTCCCGGGCTTTGTGATCTGGACATTGTCCTGGTCTCTAAATGGCTCTGTGCCAGATCAGGGTCTTATTGTAGACAATGGTGGTTGGGGGGAAGGAAGCCCTTAATATGGAAATGGTATTAATTACGGCGCCTATACAACAGATGTGACCTTCAATCTCTGCGCGACATAAATACTCCTCTAATGAAGACAAAAACAGCATGAATATTTAATCATTTTGCACCAGTTGGGCTTTTTAAATATCTCATGTAAAAGTCTTTAAGGTTATATTTGTCTTTTGTTTTCTTTTTCTTTTTTCTTTTTTTTTTGTTGTCATTTTTCAACAAAAAATAGAACAAATAAATCCCACAATCATGGCCGTCAGTGGTAAAATGAAATGCGTATGGTGTCGGGAATAAAAGTGAAGGGCACACATTCAACAACGGAAAAGAAAACGTGACAGAAAAAGTGCTGGAATGTGTAAAATATCTGGACACAAAGTACACCAGATTGTAGTGGAATTAAATGCTTTATATATTAGAATATACACCTAAATATAAGATTTACAGATGCAGAATCAAACACAGATATTTTTGTTCTGTGTACCTCAGTGAGGCAGTTTTCACTTGCTCAAAGTTTAAATCGAATGAATGGTAGAAAACGAACTCTGCTAATATTCATTTATTTATGAGAATATGTTTTATGACCCATGAGCTTTACTCGAGTGGGTGGCCCCACTATCAAGAAAATCTCCACACTCTCATTTTCAAAATTCAGTCTGCTAACCAGTCGGCCCCGGCCCTTCTCTCTCTTCATGTTTCCCTACGGGTGGGCTCATTTCCAGCTCCACCGTCTTGGGCTACTTGTGGTGACGGCACTACTTGTTCTGTTATGGAGATTTGCTGTGAGCCGGTGGTCTGCTCTAACCAGAGCTTACAGCAGGTGGAGAGCTGGCTGAAGTGACCACAAGGCTACAGAGCAGAACGAGGACTACCATCACAAACTGCTGTTCAAGATGTGGAGTACAAGTCTGTCCACAGGAAGAGAAACAAAATGAAGAGAGGCGATAACCCGCTCTTTTTTTTTTATTTTTTTTATTGTCAGAGTGTATATATTATGATTTATTAATGTATTTAAGTGTGGGTGCACCTCCTTTCATGCTCACACACACGCGCTCCCTGCCCAAGCTTCATGTTTTATTGATGATTATAGCGGTGGTTTAGTTTTCCTTTTAGGAGAACTAAACAATCATATTCTGGGCCCGTGTGCGTAACACTCACTCATATCCAGAGATCTGCTCCATTAGTTCTTCCTAAAAAACAAAATAAAACAAAATAAAACTAAACAATAAAACTAAACCTGCAGAAAAAAATCATTGCATTTCATTTCAGTCGGATACGATATCCAGTGTTTTTCCCAGCTTTCCCCAGATGTGTGTAGTTGTGTAGTCTGAGAGAATATCAATTCTTCCATTTCACACGTTTCCTGAAGTATTTTTATCCATTCAGGGAGAGCTGCAGAGTCTTTATGCAACTGTTTCTTAGTTATTGCTTTATCTGTCTTATTTTTAGAGCCCAGTTGGCACATTTTCCAAAAAAGTGTCACCAAAATGAATCTGTGAGCTGATTATTGAGCTTATCTCTGTTACCACATCAACCAGTGAGAAGAAACCACAGGACAAAACCAAAGAGCACTCTCTCTAACACTGGCCATTACTGTTTTGGTTTTTTGTTTTGTTTTGTTTTGTTTTTTAGAGCATTAAAGCCTTTTTGCAGATGAATTATTTCCATGTACACGTGCGTTGCTGGTCTTCTTCTGTTAGCTTTTTGTGTGTCTTTCATTTATTGAGGTCTCATGCTCATGCAGTATCATTAGTGTGTGTCAGTTTTTCAGAAATGCTTCACTTCCTCGACCCCCCAGTGGCAAGAAATCCAATCTTCTGATCAAAATGTTGAAATATGGTGTAAATCCTTCAAAAATAGCCTTGAACTAAAAAACCCTCAACCCTCCATGGCTTCAGCATTCCCCAAATCTCCATCATTAACTTGTCAGAAGCAGGCATTTCACCGCCTCAGCTGCCGCCCCAAATCTCTATCAGCCCGCTGGCAGTATGAACACCAGGATGTCGATTTCAATGCTCCGTGCTGATTAACATATTAACCAATCTTTTGTTTCAATTTTCCAGCGCCGGCCCCAAAGGAGACAACATCTACGAGTGGAGGTCGACCATCCTGGGGCCACCGGGCTCAGTGTATGAGGGAGGGGTCTTCTTCCTGGACATCGCCTTCACACCGGACTACCCTTTCAAACCCCCCAAGGTCAGCAGTCAGAAGACGCAATTGTTTAGTCGTTTGGATTTTTTTAGCAGCGGGCCAAATATTAACTACACACTGCACAGACTCTGGAAGGACTGTGGGGGTGTGGAGGATATATCTGGCTCATTTCTTAATCTGGAAACCAATGATTAGCCTGCAGCAGTGCACAAAGCATGACCACATATTTCCTTTCATAATAAAAGCGCATTCGTGTGATAATTTCACAGCAGTAAGGTAAAGACCAACATCTGAACCTGCAATTCCCAAATGTAGACACCCACGTCCCATTTTCAAATCTGAAAAGTAAGTTTCCTTTTTGTTTTCGCTGGTTGATTCTCCAGTAAGAGCTTAACTTCTGCTCTATTTGACTTCCTTTGGTGTTCAACATCAAACATGTTGTTTGAGGAATAAGTGCTGCAGTTGAGTTGAAAATTTGACCCGTCCTGTTTTCACTGTGTAAAGGACTCCCATTCTTGTAATATGTGGCGTTGTCTGCAGAGTACTTTTAGTGATGTCGAGTTGACGGCATTTACTGAACATGCAGACTGTTGGGGACGATCTCCTTTAGTCTGTAGTGCTCCCGATTATACTTTCACTTGGCCTTCATTCCCCCCCACCCCCACACACACTCTCCATGTTAGTTACGTGCACCCCTCCCCGTGCTCCCTCACCCTCTTCTCTCCCTCTTCCTCGCTCTTTGTGCCATGTAACCACCAACTCTGTGTTTGACAGCAGACTCAAACAAATCCACAGGCTCCGGCCCAGCTTTCTGTAGCCAGAGGGAGCTCGAGTGTTTCCGCCCCCTTCAATACCGCCAACCCCTCCAACACACTGTGATCTACAGCCAGCCCCCCCCCCCCCCCCCCCCCCCCCCCCCCCCCACACACACACGTCTTCGTCCTTTAGCCACCGGAACACTCCTCACTGCAGAAACACTTTCACATCTGAGGCTTTACAGGAAAATAAAAAAAGTCAACCTAACAAGTTCACCAGGTGGATGTGTTTGTGTTTCTGAGCCAGGAAAGAGGAGCGCTGTGTCCGCAGAGGCGGTGGGGGTGGGAGGGGTTGGTTATTTATAACGTCCTGCCTTGTGTGTGATTTTCAGCGCTGGCCCCAAAGGAGGGGATAGGTTTGGGGGGGGTGCCAGCGCTCATTAGAGGTTTCCTCTGGAGGGTCAGGGTCAGGAGGGCCAGATGTTCATGATTGGAGAAGCAGAGGTGTCAAGTGTCAGGACCATACAGATGTCAAGCTCGAATCTGAGCGAGACGGCAGACATAAACAGCTCTGTGTTTGGAGGCTGTTAGCTGAGAGGGCGTGTTATGCAGTCTGTGGTTGCAGGAGCCTGTTTGCTGAGACAGGTAAGCTGATCAACTCTCAATGTGCTCGGTTGTTTTTACACCATGCTGCCCTCTGTTGGCCAGCCAGTTTCAGCAAAAATATAAAAATGTGAAAAATTCCAGAGGATAAAACCAAAAATAATGATGTTCACAATAATAAAAAACAGCTGTTTTAGATTAACTGTGTATTTATGGCTCAGTATTGATCCAGAAACTGTGACAAATGGTGCAGAATGGCCCTCAGTGAAGCGATCAGGCAGACCCATTATACTAGGCCTGATGCTGATACATCGGTGTTAATGTGAGTAACGGAGAAAAGCCTTTAAGCTGCCCTCCTCTGTCTCACCTGTTATTATCACTGAAAGTATCAGGCTACATGGTAATATATTCTTTTTTTTTAAGATCTTTTATTTTATCCCACTTACAGCTAACATGCTGGTTTTACAGGCTTAATCATTTGTTGCCCTTTTTACTCGTCTTCTGCTGGGTGGTGGCTTTCAGTGTTGGTTGAGTGTTAGTGTTTATGGAATTAAAACGGACTTCCACTTATCTGGATGCAGGTGCCGGGGGGTGGGAGGTTAACAGTGTAGGCAGAGATGTCTTGATGCGTGCTCAATCATCCAGGTAAGTAAATCTCCAAAAGTTGATTCTACTCATCTGGACGTAGCGTTTTGTGGGAGAAACGTTTCGTCACTCAGCCAAGTGACTTCTTCAGTCCCAGCTGACTGCAGCTGATCTTATAAACAGTACATTTGCATAATGACTGAAACCAGCCCACTGAAGGAACAATGGGCTGGGAGGTCAGTGCCTTAATCTTAATTGTGTAGGCAGAGATGCCTTCCCAATGCCACTGCTTTTAGTTTCTCTGGAGAAGAGACAGAGGTGTTCCCAGGGAAGCCAAGGTCCTGGTTCTGCCCCAGGGTCTCCTCCCAGTTGGTGTTGCACAAAGCATCTCACCAAGCTGGCATCCAGGAAGCATCCTGATCAGAAGCTGGAACCATTTTAATTGGATCCTTTTGGAGGAGTAACGGCTCTACTCAGAGTCCCTCTTGCATGACCGAGCTCCTCGTCCTGTCTCTAAGGGGAGCTCTTTCATAGCTAGCTCATTTCCACCCCTTGTACCCGGAGTCTTATTCTTTTCTCCCCAGAGCTCACAGTGATATTTGAGGGTGGTTACATAGAGCAGCCAGTAAATCAACAGCTCTGCCTTGACAATCAGCTCTGGATTCACCTGGTATGATGTCCACAAGGCAAAGGGAAAAAGGGATCTCATGTTTTGTTTAATGCAGAGATCACCAAATAAAAACATAAACAACACTGATGGGAAAATCTCAAATATTTCTCTTATTTTCTTTTTTAAAGCCCTTCTTCTCTAAAGTGCATTTGTCTTTGTGTCTGCAGGTAACTTTCCGTACCAGGATCTATCACTGCAACATCAACAGTCAGGGGGTGATCTGCCTGGACATCCTGAAGGACAACTGGAGCCCCGCCCTCACCATCTCCAAGGTGTTGCTGTCCATCTGCTCCCTGCTCACAGACTGTAACCCAGGTATCTGTTTAATGCTGTTTGTTATGGCCAGAGACTTTTTAATGTAGGTAACTGTTCTGTCTTCATTTCCTTCTTTCTGTCCTTTGAATGCAGTGTTTGTTTTTACTTAACTCTGATGTGAAATGTGGTCTTATGTTTCCAGAATGCTAACTATTCCTGTGTATTAAGGAAACCACAGCCAATTCAAGCCCTCATTGTTTCCCCAAGGCCGTCAGATGCTGACAGATATTTGGCACAATTAGAAGCTTAAAGTTGTAAATACCAAAACCACATTTCGCACCAGGAAAGAACAACTGACCCACAGTCTTATAAGAAAAAACACAATGTCATGTTAAAAAGCAAACCAAAAAAAACACTGGGCTGTTATTAGCTTTGTGGCTTCAGAGCAAGATGTTATGTTTGCACAGTGTCTGCAACCATTAAGCAGCTACACTTGAAGAGGTGAGACAGGAAGTAGCAGAAACTCAGGACTTTATGTAGAAAAATGTAAGGTTATCAAATGTTAACGTTATTTACACTAATTTTAAGCTTAATGCTTTGAAATTGAGTCATTGTTGGGTGTATAGTGTATGATGAGACCCTATTAAAGAGTCTTCCTCATAGCTATACTGCAAAAAAGTTATTCGGGTGAGGTTTGGCCAGCTGCTGGTCCAGTGACTTTTTTTTCCAGCAGCAGCTTGAGTTCACAGGCTAAAGTGAACGTGAACAACAGAGATTTTAGTTTGCTGTTAATACACTCAGAAAAATAATTATTGGCCCTCTTCAGCAGTAGTTTCTAATAAAATCAAATTGATTTTTTTTTTTAAAGCTTTTTATTATTCATTAAGGAAAATATGTGTGGTATAAACTCAATCTATATGAGTCTAGTAAATTTTATTTGACCCAATTCCATTAACTTTAACATTTTACTTGTGTAACAAAATTACAAGGAAAGTCTAAATGTAATTAAAGTACCGAAAGTCAGAAGTTTAGACATCAATATTTTTTCAAGTGTATCCTGTTTTCAAATACAGGAAGTGTTTACGGTTACCAAAATAAGAGCCTGTTCTTACTCCTAGTTTATACTTGCCTTTGTTGCCCTGGTGAATGGCAGCACTAGCCAAAGTGCAGGTGCATGCCTTGCTTTGTACGGGCAGCTTGGTCTTTACTGCAGTTTCACTGCTCTCGTACAGAAGCTCAGAGAGTCTCCGCTTCAGCATCTTCAAAAGACTAATCACTCTGGGAAAAACAACTTTAAAATCTGTGTGACTGCTTTCTTGACCGTACCAGTGTTGGGCTGTGTTCTGTTCTTTTTGTTCTTTATGGTGACACCTACAGAGCACCAGGATAAATGGTTTATAGGGCTGTGGTGATGTTACACACAGTAGCAGAGCGTAACAACGATGGCAATGATTCTAAGCACAGCAGGAAGACGTTTGCGGCTAAAAATAGACATGTGCAAAGTGTAAAACAGGAAACCTGTTCATGAACTTGTTCATGAATCAGAGTTATTAAAGTCCAGCCCAGGCAGCCTTAAGTCTTCTCAACAAACAGATTTATAACAGCAGCAGTGAAGCAATCAAAACTTTGCAGGCAAAAAGCCACTGAAGATCTTATCAGTCCACCTTATCAAGAAGCTTAAAAGCTAAAGGAAAAACATCTTTTCAGCTGCTCCCATCCACAGCTGGTTTCTTTTACAAAGCATCTAACTTAAGGTTCTGAGGTCTAAACCATCATCAGTGAGGACCCTGACTGTGAGCTATCAGATAATGTCGCTTTTGTTCTCTGAAGCCAAAGACACACGTCAAAACCCATTTACATTTTTAACCAACAAGTACTTTTTGCTTTTCTCCGAAACATAGGATTAGGATTAAGAACTCGCAGGATTAAAAAGAAAGAAAGTCTGTCGGTGTGTGCAGATAAACAGCTTGTTTAGTTTGCCAAATTTAAAGATTGAGGCAGTTTCCTTGTAAACGTTGCTGCCATCTGACAGCAGCCCTCCAGCATGCAGGGATGTGTCTAAACCGGAGAGCAGAGTGTACTCATCTCAAGAGCTGGAATAAATATTGCTGTTTTTGGTTTTCTTGGCCAGTTAGGGGAAAACGGTTACTTTGGAAACCATTTCTTTAGGACAGTTCGTTTATTTCTTTATTCATTAGGACTCCCAATGGCCGTAACACAAAGCACAGCTAGTCAGCATTAAATACATCCAACAACTTTAACCGTGCACTAAAATTAATGAAAGCAGGCAAAGTTCAGTGATGAAGAAAGATTAATCAGTCACATCAAAATAAAGATCCACAGGTTTTCCTTCAGTGACTGCTTGAATGAGCCTCTGTTTGATATTGTTTGGCAACCAGAGCGCTCAACCATAATGATCTACATTCTTCTGTTATGCTGCATTTCCATTGCTTATTTTATTTGACGTGTTGTTTGTTTTACATCTGGACTTTTGAGTTTGTAATAAAGATTTATTGATCTCTCTCTCTCTGTTTCAGCCGACCCTCTGGTGGGAAGCATCGCCACACAGTACTTGACCAACAGAACAGAGCATGACAGAATAGCCAAACAATGGACGAAGAGATACGCCACATAGACTCCCTGCCGTGACCCGCCCCCTCCTTCACCTCCCTCACCCCTCACTGAACCTCTCTCTACCTCTCTCACCCCTTAGTCTGTCAAAGCACACTCACTAAGTGCAGCGGTAAATCTGCCCTCCTGTCACCCTTCCTCTTCCATCTTCCTCCTCTTTCTCCTCTTCTTCTTCTTCTTCCCTCTTTTATCTACCTTTTCTGTGTAAAAACAAAAAACAAACAAAAGAAAACAAAAAAATGTCCTTTGTTCCTTGTTGACTTGAAAGCTTCTTTTTTATACAAAGAGTAGATTGGGATTTTTATTTTCCAATATCTGAATGTTGGAAGTATTGTATTGGAGAAAAAAAAACACAGAATATTATAATTATCATAAGCATTGTCCTTCAGCTATACATTATGTATTCTCATTTTCTTAGTGGCACCTGGAACAAACATGCAGAGTATGCTTTTACTTTGTTTTCCTCGTTTTTATTTTTTTGGTTGTCACCAGTATGATATCTGCATGGAACAGGAAAGTGGCTCCTTCATGCTTTTTAACTTTCTCTGATTTTGTTTGTACTGTATGTATTTTTTCAAAGGCTTTTGAGGCAGACCGCAAAAGTATAGGTCTGCCTGTGAAAGAGGCAGGACTTGTATATTTACTGGCTACCCGCCACCTCTGCAATTGCAGAGTGGTTTGTTGTGCACTTGTATTACTGAAGCACCCAATAAAACACACTGTGGTTGGCTTGTGAGAAAACGCTCTGCTCTCTGTGTGTAACTGCAATCTCTTCACCCTTAAATATTTACACTTGTTCATTCAGTCGCGCACCTCCTGACTGCTGATGTTGCATGTTTCACATACGCGAACACGCCTGATTATGAAACATTACAGTCATAAACATTACAGCACTTCTTGGCACACACTGGGTGAGGGGTAGATTTTATTACCCACATGAATGTGATGTGAAGTTTTTAAGTTAGCTAGTCTTACACCTCAGAAGCTCAAAATGGGCCTTCAGTTTGTGGACAGAAAGACAAACCTTTTGAAGATATTGCAGAGACTGTATGCAAAAGATGGATGTAGTCCCCGATTGGTTTTCATTTTATGTCATTGAAGCCATTAGAATTTTGGCTCCTGCTGTGCTGACTTTGGGTTTTTTTTTTGGGGGGGGGGTGCTTATAGGCTAATAAAATCTGAGCTCTTGACCCATCAAAACTGAAAAAGACAAAGATCTTAGAATGTCTTTGTCTCATAGCAGGTTGTGTTGCTTATCAAATATTTCCATTAGACTAGTTCAATAACTCTGAATATATTGCTGTTATCCAGATGGATGAGTATAAAAACATAAACAAATAAATTACCCCCTCACTCCCTCGGATGTGTGATCAAGGGGAAAGTTAACTTAACTATAGAGACCCAAGCCCTTTTAGTCCAGACTGTAAAAATATTTATTTCTGCTGTTTTGGAACCAGCCTCAAGTGGCCACTAATGGAACTGCAGTTTTTCTGGCACACTGGCTTCTTCTTTTTCCTTTTTCTTTTTTTAGCTCCAGAGGACGTGACTTAATTAATTAATTTAGTCAACTGAACTAAAAACAACTTTAGAATTTATTTAAAAAAATAAAGTTTGCTTTTATTGAGTTACCTGTGCTTTTAGCCTGTTTACGACGACCAAAACTATTACACAATCATTTAACCATAGGAATTCACATGGACATATTCATATGGAGACCATTCAAAGGTTGAATAACCATAATAAGCTCATCTTTAACTTGATTTATTATGAGGTTTGTCACTTGTTCAGCAAAAGAAAATAAAGTGCATGTAGGTGAGGTGGAGAGACCAACCAGAAATGTTCAAAATGTCGTCATGTTTCCTTCCTTTCATGCCAGGAAAAAAAAGAACATAAAATATAACAAAATATTCCTGGAAAATGGTGCGAGTTGAAAATGTCTTTTTTTTTTTCCGGATATATTTTTTTTAAGAATAGAGGTGGCCATGTAGGGGGGGTCACTAAAAACAGAACAGTGCAGGGAGGGGGAGGGGTGGCGACAGGAAATCGTGAGGGGAAGTTGTATATGCAGAAATAAATGACTTAATGTTTCAGCTCATTGTAGGATGTCTCCTCTCTCTTGTGCTCACATTTATTTAACATATCACCAACATAGGACCGTCTTGCCAGGGAGCCGCTGGGGGGACCAGCAAATGGTGGCGTGTACTGTCATTTCAAAGGAAGATTACTGTTTTAAAACACAGAAACGCATCACGGTGGCTCTTTGGCGTAACCACCTTAGTAGAAAAGTTATAAAGCTGCAATGACCCATTCAGAAAAAAAAGCTCTCCTGATGCGAAATACAGCCAAAAGTTGCCCTTTGTAATTTCTGCACTCTGAAAAGGCCTCCAGTGGGCCCGGTTGGACCTTTCAGTGTGCCATTGGCCTGGGGACCTTATG
Source organism: Pundamilia nyererei (assembly GCF_000239375.1). Classification (NCBI taxonomy): domain Eukaryota; kingdom Metazoa; phylum Chordata; class Actinopteri; order Cichliformes; family Cichlidae; genus Pundamilia; species Pundamilia nyererei. Next base: position 62,444 of record NW_005187539.1, on the reverse strand, counting down.
TTTGATACCCCTGGTTTATACCGTTCTAATAAAAAGGTTCATGTACTTTTTTCTCTCTCCATTAAACGGTCAGTACATCCCTTCTGCTTATTGGTAGAATTGATGATGTTTTCCAAGAAAATAAATATCCAGTCCTTAAAAAGGATTTTTTATGTATGTGAACTGGGGTCCACAGTGAGTCCAGAACTAGTAAAATATTCAAAACAAAAGAATGGACCTGAAGGGGGATTAAAAAAAACACAAACTAAACTTTGTAGTATTTCACACAATATATTTTGGCAGTGTGCCATGTTTGAATCATAAATGAGATATAGAGCAAAAAGCTTTTAAGCCTTTTCAACAGAACAAGAGCTGACTGATCCCTTGTTTCTTACAGATTTTGGTATTTCGCTTGCTCTCCTGATTAATGCTCCAATTGGCTGGTGCTTTGCATAAGTAATAATGTGGCCATTAGACTGTAAGACTGGCCAGAAGGCTGCTCGCCAAACGAGATAAAGTCTCCATCTCAGACTAAATTGGTGCTTAAAACAACTGCATTTTTTACCACACATTAGATTACAGGATTAGGTTGATGTGTTGCTTTTAAAACAGCAATCTAACCTTTGCTGGCTCCCATGCTGTTCTTATTGCCCGCGTACAGTACATGTTTTTTTCCAAGATAATAAAGGAGAATTGTATTGCAATTTCAGTCCATTACAGCATTTTAGGCTAAATTTTTCCACTCGATGTACTTTATAACTTCACTGAAGTGCCTAAACAGATAGTCAAAAACCTTGAAAACAACACTTGAAATTGGTTAAAGAAAATAGTATTCCACTGTCAAAGCACAGCAGTAGTCACCGTTTGACTAAATTACCCCATTAACCTCTTAAACCTGCGCACCCTCCACAGGTAACTGCATCATGATGTACTTCGTGGGTCATTTAACAGCTGCAAGGCACCTTTCCCTTACAAATCTATTAATATGTAATTTATCAGTAATTGAGCCACGGTCAGCCCAAATAACAAGGGCCTGAATTTTTTGTTTGTTTGTTTTGTTTTTTGCACATAATGGCAGGCACAAGCGCAGAGAATTGATGCGCCTTTAACACAGAAATACAAACTATTCGCCATTAACCTTTCAAAACTGTGAAAATGTGCTTTCGTGCCAATTTTGGTTGCAATACTTTCAACTCGTGGTCCTGCAATAACACGTTGTGAGTAATTATTGGATGAGTCCACAGACATGTGGTCAGTTTAAGTGGGTTTTTTGTCAGTTTCTGTGGCCGATGAGGCAGCAGCTTAGTCATAGCTAAAGATCTGTTAAATAAGACCTCCTGAATACAGCAGACAGAACATCACACTTTTCAGATTATCTGCTTTAGGTATTGCAAATGTGACCAGTGTGTAATAATCACCTCACAAACTGTTTGGTAAATCTAGCCCATGCACTTTAGCTGCCTTCTGTGGTCCTCCAGGTCACATAATGTGCTAGATTGTTGATTTGGCTACTGCTATTTTTTATTTTTTTTTGCTCTTATTGCTTTATTGATTTTTTTTCTTCTTCAGCCTCCTTCAGCTGTTGGGTCTAATATTTATATCCTAAGAGACGTCTTTGAGATCTTTCATGGAATAATAAGGGAAAGGCCCATGTATGAAATGGCTTCTTGGTCAACTGCTTTTAAGCCTCTAAGGCGGTAGTATGTATGAGACACTTACTTCAATACTTTCGTTAAACCCCTTCAAATCAGCCTGGAAGCCTGCACTTCACTGCACAGTTACTGGTGTGCAGGAGAAAAGACAAAAGCAGTGTCATTGTCCAAATATGCACGGCCCTGACTGTGTAATGCTGCGTTCGGGATTTTGCTCAAGCTTAAAATGCTTTAATGAATGTGCTGATTAATTAAAGGTGCAGTAATGATAGCTGCAACTGAGCCAACTTTAAGATATTCCTCCTGTTTCTAGAAACACAGAATCAACTGCCTGTTTGTTTTCTAATCATTACTCTTTCTTCTTGTGTACTGAATTGGACTGCAGCGCCCGAAATGAACTTTTTTTAAAATTATTATTAATATTATGTAACCTGCGTGAAGCACTCGCTGCAGGCCTGTACTGTTTCCAGAGTACGACCGGTGCAGTTCAGCCCACTGCAGCCGCGGTAGGCTACTTCCGTTCCGCAGAGGGCGACAAGCACCAGCCAGCTAGCCTCTACTGTGGCGGAGGTCCAGACACAATAGAGTGGGTAAGTTTTATTAGCGAATAAAAAATGGCTTAATGGCATTTATTTATCAGACTCATGTGAACTGTCTGCGTCTCTGCGTGTGTTTTTTCAGTCGAAGTCGATGGTTTAAAAAGAGAGGAGCACACGAACGAGAAGGTCGCGGTTATCACTTAGTCGCACGGAAAACGGGCTCCGACTATGTGCTGGAGCGCAGCTGTTGCTCCCGGCTAGTACCTAACGCATTTAATGTTTCACTCTCAAACTGACACCCTTCATACGACAAGTTTGATATACGAGAATACGATGCAACCATGTGTGGTGCTGCACAACCCGACATTTAAATATATATTACTGCAGAAGGCCAGAGTCTTTGCTAGTTGAAGTTGGGGTAAGAGTGGGGAGATCTGAGGGGACAAGGGGGGCGTTAGCCGGTAGCATTAGCTTTGGTGGAGGGTGTCACCACAGGGATAAACTTAAAATCATCTGAATTTTTTAGCATTGACCCCTCGTCAGGCACACTGAGCTTCTTGGCTGTGAAATTATTCGTTTTAGTGTACATAGCGCTAGCTAGCTAGCTTGTTCGTCTGCTAACGTTAGCTAACGTTTTCCGTGACGCTAACGTTAAATCAGCATTCGCAAACGGCTTTGTTTGCGCTACCTCCTCTCCCACACGCGTACCCCCACAACCTGAACAGACAGTCGCTAAATATTGCTCACATTTACGTGTTGTCTTTGTTGACTTATTACGTAACCTAAATTACTTCAACTGCATCCAGTTAATCGAGTCGAAGCGACGTTTTCGCGAAATCGAGTTCGCTTAAATCGAAAGATTTCAGCCGCAGCGAAACGTTCGCATCGCCGCGTCTCGAAAACCGATCAGCTGGTGCTCTTCTGAGGCCACCGTCGATCAGAGACGGAAGACCAGCTTAATTACGCCCTCTGAGGGCAGCTGGAGCTGAACGGTTCGTTTTCGCTTCGGATTTGGTGAAAAAAAAAAAAACTCCACGGGGCTGCTGTTAAATAGTCAAAACACTTTCACCTCGTTTTGCTGATCACCTTTCCTACAACCCCCCGGATGTTGCTGAAGTCGACCTTCTGTGGCGAAACTGCAATGTCCAGAAGATGGACTTTAAAATGCATAAATAGCCCCTGAAGTGAAACCAATTCCCATCAGTGATCCAGGACAACTCTGACCTTTATAAAGACAAAGGGTCTGCGTTAACTTGCTTGACAGAGCTCTGTGACTCTGTTAATTCTGATCATTTAAAAAACTATTTTAAGTTTGAGTATATTGAAACAGACTTTAAAAAATGCCAGGAAACCCCTGTTTAAGACACTTTTATACTTCAGTAAATAAAACACATATATATTTTATCACCATCTAGGTGATCTTTTTTTCTAATTTTATTTTCTATAAGTTGTATTGGTCAATTAAATATGAACAAATTCTTTGGACCGCAATGAGATTTTGTGGTACAATATCAAACATCAAATATGCTTTGGATCATTTTGAGGTTGAAGAAAAGCTCAAACAGAAAATGTTGGAGGCTGTAGCTCAGGGGGTAGAAGAGGTCAGAAGATATTAACACAAGTTCACATTCTGTTAGATAGAAAGCACTTAAGCATAGAAAAAAGTGCTGGTGTGAATAGGTGAACGAGGCATGTTGTATAAAGTGCTTTGAATGCTTCAGTAGAGTAGAAAAGTGCTCTATAAGAACCAGTCTATTTACCAGAACTAGTAATACTTTTATGTATAGTCTCGGTTCAGACTTGGTTATGAGCTTCTTTCTTTCATAAAGGATGTTCTGGTGTCTCCTCTGCTTCAGTATTTGGAGAATTCAGCCAGTTCTTGTTAAGTCTGCCATACATTCACATAAAAACCTTCAGCTGCAAATGAAGGTGGTTTAAAGCTCTATTTTTCTTCCTCAACCCTCCGCTGTGCTTCTAAACATTCACAACATGGAAGTGGCTTATTAAATGGCTGCTTGGAGGTCAAATTAACAAAAGCCCCATTTAGAAATGACTCTGAATCTTTTCGGCTTTCCACCTTTTAGGTTCCGGCTCTTCTCCAAACCAAACCGGTATGTCGGATGAAGACTCCCGTGCCAGCACCAGCTCTTCGTCATCGCCGCCTTCCTCCAGCCAGACCAGACAGAAGGACACTTTCTGCAAGAAGAAACGGGAGAGCAAAGCCAGCATGAGCAAGAACTCCAAGCTGCTTTCCACCAGCGCTAAACGGTAAAAAAACCTAAACCATAAATCAGAAGTATCTCAAGGACATCCCCGTAATTCTCTTTAATCTCAAGAATTTGATTGTTAGGGGGTTTCTGTGTTAACAAAAATTCTGTGGGTTTATTTTTAGGGGTAAATTTTAACATAATTTATAAGAAGAAGTCCATTAGAGACATGTGTTTCAGCACACCACAAGATTGTCTTTTAGCACTTCCCTTTTCTCTTCTGTGTGTGTGTGTGTGTGTGTGTCTCTGTGTGTCTGTCTATATCTATATATTTGCACTTTCAGTCTCACTTTCACCAACACTTGGTCTTTTACACAAGGAATTGTAGCAGAAATTACATTAATTAATCCCTAAGTGAATATGTAAATTTCACATTTAAATAAGAGGGTCTGAGTCGTAAATTCTGTGATTTCTGGAGTAATTATTACTGTAACTGACTATTTCTTTGATGTGCAGGATTCAAAAAGAGCTGGCTGACATTACACTGGACCCTCCACCAAACTGCAGGTGGGTTTCACTCTGTACCACATGTCAATTATCTACCTAGCTGCACTGGTAATAAAACCCATCACTGTATTTTTCCTCAGATACCAGCCACTGTAATATACAATACAGAGCAATACTGTGGTCAAATCCAGATCATAATTACAATGGTTAACGTTTTTTCAGAATTTGTCCGCTGTGGAGATAAAATATATATATATATTTTTTAATCTAAAACTAATAATTGGCTGCTGTTTCCAAGATATTCCTTATATTTAACACCTGTGTACATTCTTAGAAAGCATTGCAGGGTTATTTCTCCAGAATTCACAAAGTTGCTGCACTGAGTTTATTTAGAGCTCAGCTTGTAAGGTCAGGTCAAGATGCTGGGGCTAGTTGGGAAACATCATTTTCATCATTTACTTAGAATATTATGAAATGTAGATATGTGGGTTTTTGCTGCATGTCATGTATGTCTCCATAACCAAACGTATTTATTCACCGACTTAGAGCACCAATAGGGGAAATGCAAAGTTAGACAAATTAGTGCATATTTAATGAACTAGGGCCTCTAATGCAAAAAAGTCTTTATGTAAGTAATCAACTGGTGAAGTTTGATATTTATTACTTTTTTAAGCAGTGAATACTAGTGTCCAGTTAAAATGAATTCCATCATGTGCACATATTAAGGCTGTTTTCACAAATTGTCTCATGTTCTGATCCTGAAATCTTCTATTCAGCAGCTCTTAGGTCCACCAGGCTTAGCAGTAGTATTCCTGCCTATACACTCAGAGCTTTGGCTGAAAAGCGTGTTCTTTTAACACCTTCAACTTGATTTATTGAGCATTTTATTCCTGAAAAAAGTGAAATGGGTTTTTTCTGACTGATGACCGACGTCAGATTTATGCAGAGATGGGATATCCAGAGTTATTTTTATTTATTTTTATTTTTTTAAACACTTTACGATGCGATATCTGAACATTACCCAGTGTTCATACATCTCTATTTAATGCATACTTGCATGCATTTCCGTATTTGCATATTTAAACACAAACATTTCAGAGAGCTTGTAATGATTAGTGTAATTATGTCAAATGTTTGTAATTACTAAATACTAGTTTCTAACTAAAAACTTCTAAACATATACGATACATAAGGACTCTTTTTTTTTTTTTTTCTTATTATACTTTTAACTAGAAATCTTCACTTTAGACACTTTACAAACTGCACACACACAAATCCAGTTTTAATCTTTTTATTCTGAGATATTTTACATTAACAGTCAGTATACTAAATATACCACTTCAGATTCTCGGGGAAAAGTAGTGATTATTTAATAACTTAGTCCTTAAATGTTAAAAGTAGCAATGCACCACTGTGATCGGAAAGACTGTGCTTAAAACTGACATGTTTGAGTTTAGCTTTTGCCTGCAGTGTCCTCAGGCAAATCACTGAGCCCCGCCACACTCCAGGTGGCTGTTCGGCAGCTGCGTCTGACCTTTGACCTCTCTCTGAAAGGAGGGAGAGAGGGAGAGGAATCTGTCTCACTGTGGCTCAGCAGATCAGACAAACAACCTCAGGCTACAGACCATCACACAAATGAACGCTGTCTGGATGTTTGCAGATAAATGAAAGAAACAGGAATTGGTGTCAGTTCACAGCCACAGTCCTAAAAGAAACGGCAGTTTCTGCTTTGACTTCAGTTGTTACTGCTGCCACTTTTCAGAAAACAGCAGCTTCTCGGGCTCCTTCAGGCATCAGACAGAAACTGGCCACTTTCATGTTGTTGCCTCTACCTGATTCTCGCTTTTGTAGATGTCCAGCTGTTTTCAGACATTTTATAGACAGGAGAATGAGGTCAGGATATTTCCCACAGATGCTCCTTTCTCACATGTGGCAAACAGCCGAAAATGGTCCCCTTCAGGCATGTTCACATTACTCGACGTGCCATGTGTTTAGAAAAGTTTCAGCCTGTTTACTAAATCAGACTGTTGGCTACAGGGATGCACACAGCACAACGTTTATCTAATAGTCACCCTACGGTGTGTTGTTTTTGTTTTTTGTTTTCTCTTTTAATTGTTGTTCAGTAGTTTAACAAGTTTAGAAGCCACTGCAGATGTTGTCTATGTTGTGAAGGCAGGAAGCATTATAAGAGCTGTTTGTTTGTTTCAATCCTGGCACAGAATCATCAAATGAAGATAATCTAGCTGTTGTCTTAACTCGTGACTTTTACATAGTGAAGAAAAGTTTTTTTTTGTTTTGTTTTGTTTTTTTGTAACAGGTGACTTAAGGCAAGGTGCAGCCTGCTGAATTGTTGGTTGATTGATTTTTGGCCTGTACAATCTGAGTCAATAACAATAATTCAGTATTATCTGCCTGCTACAGGTGACAGGTTTACATCTTATTCTACAAATCATGTTTTCAGGCCAAATCCACCTCATTAAAAAAAATCAGAATATTTAAAATCATTTAAAAAGTTAATGTAGTTTAGAGATCATGATAGAGTAGCTGGCCCTGTCACTTCCTGTCCTATAAGGTCATTCTAGTTTAAACAGTACTGCGACTGTTTCAAAGGTCCTTTTTGAAGACACTTTATAGTGCAAACATGATAGCCATCCTGCTGTTTTCAAACTATGCACCACCTTGTTTTAACCCATAAAAGAGGTAGGTGGAGTCCAGTTATCTTAGACCAATATAGCTCAAGTAAGTCATATCCTATATGACGGCAACATTAATGTCTCATAAGGGTGCTACTTTAAACTGATTAGCAGTGTGGAAAGAGTCTTATAATTAGAATTCATCCACTTGAAAGTCAGAGCCTTTCATCTATCACATTTGCTGCTATATCTTTTAACATCCAGATAATTAGTCCAGACGGTTCTCCCTGGATCGATATTCCATGTTGTCGTTGGCAGTGAAGCTCTGTGCTAACCTTGATTAAAAGCGAACAGAAGAGCGCAATATCTAACCCTACCCAGCGTCCCTGCTGCACCACAGGAGCTTTCAATCAATACTGATATTATGGCTCATAGCAATGAACCCTGAGGGGTTCACAGCCGCATGTTCTACATGTCAGAGGGATAAAGGCTGGGCTGCTTTGAGGAAAAATCAATACAGATTACAGATCATGAGGCATAGATGCATCACTGGGGATTTGCTTTCAACTCTGGCATCTTCTGAATGATGCTCAAGGGAAAAAGCTTCGACTCTCTATGTTTGAAGGAAAATATGCTACAAGTACAGTGCTTCTCTTTTTTTTGTCCAGTGTTTGTTAATGGAATTTACAGATGTTTCCCACACGTGTCACATGTAGGGAAGTCGTGAAGTTGCAGTTTTCAAGACAGAACAGCCAAACGGATACATTTGCTGAATGTGTGTTCGATACTTTGGTGTCACGGTTCGATACTTTTTCGTCAGCGTTAATCTCGTTGAAATTACGTTAACGCCACAACACGGCAAATCTCCGTTAACGAGCTACCGCGGATCGCCCCGTGCGTGCGGCTGGATGGCGTCAACATGTTAACAAGCTAACTGCGCTAACGCACTAGTTCCCACCAATGTAATTGAGCATTGCGTGGCACATCCGACATAGTGTTATACATTTGTCCATGACGCGCTTACCTTCAGGGTCATACTTCACATGAAAACCAAAATAGTTCCAAACGCCTGAATGAGGGTGGGGGAGGTTCAATTTGCCATGTTGCAACGAGCTTAGCTTCTGTCTCGCTAGCTTGCGCTGCGCTCAGTGGATCTGCGCTCGACAGTGCAGCCTAGGCAGATAAGTCGAACGCAGATCCACTGAGCTCTCAACACAGACAGCATCGTCAGAAGAAAAGTTGATAAAATAAATTACAAATTTTGTATTGTTCGATACATATGCGTACCAAACCAAAAGCACTGTATCGAATGGTTCAATATCGATACGAGTATCGTTGCACCCCAAAATACAAAAAGTTTTGTTTTCCTCTTTCCCATTTTCTCCTTCTCTGTAACAGAGTGTTTCAGCTACACATTTTTCAAATTGGACAATGTAAATTAGCGTCAACAATGACGAATTAAATATTTATTTTCCAGCTTCATGTGCATGTAGTTTTTTTTTCTCTCCTTCTGTCTGGGCAGCAGATGGAAAGTTGTAAGTAAGATGACCATTAGTAAGACAAAAATTTGCTTTTAAAATGGTTAGGAGTGACTCTTGAAGCTCTTTTCTGAACTGAGAGGTTTCTGTCATATTTCAGGTCTGCTTATAGAACAGAATGATTGGCTGTGCATCAGACATTAGCGAGGGAGGTCGCTGCCTGTGCAGCAACCTTTAGAAAAATCCGGATACTATTCTAATGGCTATTAAAACCAGATCTTTACTGAGATGTTAGAACTAATCGCTAAGGTTACAGGAGGTGTTGTCAAATGTCGTTTTTACGGGGGGGGGGGGGGGGGTACTTTGGGTGGGATTTCCCTTTAACAGCCCACTGAATTCATCTGTCGAATTACAAACGCGGCATTTATCATCAGCTTTAGCTGCTTTCTGACGCCTTCTTCGGCGTGCTGCCAGTAAACGTGAATTTTATTGTGATTCATTGTGTTTTATACACACAGTATGTGAATGAATGTGACTTTCATACTGTAGTACACACTGCTTTGATCACTGCCGCTGATGCACATCCACTGTGCAGCTTGTAATCTACAGTCTGTGTGTGGGTGTCTTTTTTTTTTCTTCTTTGTTTCTTTCCTCCCTTTCTGACTTCATTTGCGTCGGTGTGTCTGCTCTGTGGATGTTGTCTGTTTGCAGATGAGATTTGTATCGGCAAAGCTTTTTCCCCCTCCTTCGTTATTATTGATGTAGTATGATAAACACCAGAGATGACCGACAAAGATTAGAACTTTCATTCTTTAAAATGTGACTCATGGCACAGCAGCAAATAAATATTGTATTTTAGGCTTATGTGGGTGGTGCAATAAACTAAGTGTACCTTGATGTTTTCAGAATATTTTTGTGGCTTCACCAGAACATAAATCCAGTTTAAATGAATTTAATCCTTCTGATTGCAGTGCTGGTCCAAAAGGAGACAATATCTATGAGTGGAGGTCGACCATCCTGGGACCGCCGGGCTCTGTGTACGAGGGAGGCGTCTTCTTCCTAGATATCGCCTTCACACCCGACTACCCCTTTAAACCCCCCAAGGTACTGATACACAATACTAGAACCTCATGTCTGTTAACTGTACCTCAGAAGCAGGCAGCAGGTGTTTGGACTGAAACTGTTTCAGCTGCAGGGTTTTAGATAACAACATCAAATCGAGTTCAAGGACTATATTTGATTTAAAAGACAAGGTGTACTATGTTTAACCCAAAAGTTGGAAGGTTGGGTTATTAAATGAAGCAAAACAAACAGATGTCACCTGATATAAAAGTAGCTCTGCATAACGGTGTAAAGTTTGACAGTGCAGGGTTGGGGAAAAAAAACAAAAAACCCGTCTGTTTTCTCAAGTCAGCACATCTGTTAACTTGAGAAAACAGATGTGTTACTTTATGAAGAATCAGTTTTATCAGATACCAAGATGGAGCTTTATTAGCTACACATTTGCTCGCTTCTTATCAAGAATATATTTATTTCAAACAGCAGGAAAAGTAGAAATATACAGTGTGCTTCTTTTAATAAACACACATATCCCAAAGGGATTTTTTGTCATAAATAATTTCCAGAAAAATGGGAAACAAATAATTAAGAAAAAACTGTTCACACTGACTTCCAGTTAAATCTCCATCCCCACACTGTTCCAAAAACACGTTGGTGTTTATTTATGTTTTCAGTTCAGTTTCAGATTGCTTCCAGTGTGGGCTTGGTTCTTTCACTTTATTTTTTCCTGTGGTTTTACTTTAGTTTTTAGTTTTTACAAGACAAAACTGAGCATGTTCAGAAATATATTGGACATAGTATAATTTAAATTTTTATTTTGCCTAATTAAAATGTTTTTCACATCGAGTTTTAGTTACCTTTGCTAACCTCTCACTGAGACACTGTACAGTTTCATAATACCAGGATACAGGACTTTACACGAAATATGTTGTCTCATTTAAAAAAAAAATTCTTGACACAGATAAGCACTGTGGTTTTCAGTCATTACTCAAACAAGAGTACCGTATTAATCATCTGTTGGTCTGTTTTTTTTTAAGCTGTAGATTTTGTGCTTCATTGCATGTTGCTGAGAGGTTTTAACATTGTGAAGCTCTGTAGTACACACAATTTTCTGACAACCAGTCCTGTGAATGTGAAAATCACCAGATCATTTTATTTTTAAAACAAAATGATGCTCCAAGCTTCAGTAAAACTTAGCTTTATTCTTTATTAGCGACGGTGACTATAAACACGGATCTCTTAAGAGAAAACACGCCCTCTCTAGGCACACTGTATTAAATATGCTATAGAATACATATTCAAATAGCACAAAAAAGCCTCCAGCTCCACTCCCACACACAAAAAAACACATTGTACAACCTTTTGTTTGCCAGATTGCTTTTACTGAGACCCTGCTCCTCTTGCTTTTGTAACAACACAGCAGCTCATGATGGTCACATTTAACCTCTAAAATTACAGCCTAATTATCCCAAACACAGTTTAAAAAAAAAAAAAAAAGTGGATTCAGTCCAGATTTCTGGGAAATCGGTGCTTCTACTTTCCAATTCAAGCATTTATGCATTATTCTTTTTATTTTGTGCTAATGCTAATGTTTGCAATTTCATGTTAATAATAATGAATTGGATTTATATAGCGCTTTTCAAGGCACCCAAAGCGCTTTACAATGCCACTATTCAGTCACACACTGGTGGAGGCAGCTACGGTTGTAGCCACAGCTGCCCTGGGGCAGACTGACAGAAGTGAGGCTGCCATATCGCGCCATCGGCCCCTCTGGCCAACACCAGTAGGCGGTAGGGTAAAGTGTCTTGCCCAAGGACACAACGACCAGGACAGAGAGCCCGGGGATCGAACTGGCGACCTTCCGGTTACAGATACGCTTCCCAACCCCCTGAGCCATGGTCGCCCCTTTTGTTTCCTAAATGGAAGCGTTTTCTTTTTCCATCATATAACTGCTTCAGCTGCTTACTCTGGATCAGCATCACACATTTACAGAGTTTACAAATGACTGGACGAGTGTTTCATTTGTTTTTCCCCAGAGGATTATTTGAATGATTTAAGCAGCATTTTTTTTTAAACATACAGAGTCACAGCGGTGACAGTGAAAACTCTCATCCCAGTGGATGTGTATAGTTTCATCAAGACCGTTTCCCAGTGGAATGAAACAAAACAAATACATGGTAAAAAGCCCAAACAGCAGTGGGAAACAACCTGTTCTGATGGGATTACAAATTAAGTAATAAACCACCACAAAATATTAAATGATGCTAAAAATGGACTAATTTAAACCTGAAGCATAGCCCTTTATACTTAATTGGCCCATTTATTACATTTAGTTTTAATAAAATAAACATCTGGTCTCTATTTTTGAGTAAAATTTATTTTGTTATGTAAATATCAACAGGAAATCTGCTCTGTTAAACAAAAGCAAAACTGAAGATTAAATGTAAGCACATTTCTGATAATCACAGCGTTTTACTATTCATGTCTGTGTAGGTGGTTTTTGTTTGGGGTTTGTAGTTAGGGACACTTGACGCAATCAGATTTTAATTTCGTGCTTTTGCTGCTTCAGTTCATGATGGAAATATAAATTCATGTAAAAAGAAAACACATATACTGGCTGTTTTCATAAGTAAGTTATTTGAGGAGAAAATTTTATGACCATGCGAGTCATTTAGTAAAAATTGGTCATCGTCTTTTATCTGAACCCTCAGACTCCCAGATTGTTGTTTTGTCATGCAATATTTTATTTTCATACTATGAAAAAACTGAAGTTACAGGCCCTCAAAGTACACAAATAATTACTTTATTTATGGTTAGATGATGAGCCTGGTGTCAAATGTAGATCAAAATGAGACATCTCAGAAGTTCTGTTCTGAGCAGTCACCTGTTCATCGTGGTGACATGACCTGTGAAAGCTTTCCAGTGAATTATAATAGAAAAGAAGTGCTGGTTTCTTCTACTCCACGCTACACACATTGAGTTATTGCAGTTTTGCTACTGAACAAAAGTAATCATGAAAAAAAGCAACATTAAGGGTTTAGATTGTGGCACTTCAGGTGGGTGTAAAATTGATTTGGGGGAACCCCACCATCACCCTGGTGGGGTTCTCTGTGTGTTTCCTGTAATTTATTTTTTAGTCTTAGATTATATTTAATGTCTGTGAGAAGTGATACAGCATGATAAATACCAGAGATGACCAACTGAGACAAAAACCGATTATCATTCTTGGAAATCTTGAGTCACGCTGCAGTAGCGCATAAACTGAGTGTTTTCGTCTCTTTGGGGGGGAATGAGTATTAGACATTGTACGCTGAGATGAAAAGGACTCAAATTTCCTCCAAATGTTTTCCACACTTCACTTGTTCCACAATAATTTTGCATTCAGTTTTGACACGGAACATTTACTGTAAATGACTCACTGTTTATGGCTGATTGTTGTACTGATAAGGAAAAGTGAGGTTTCCTTCCAAGACAGTTAAGATGACGTACTTCTTTTCAGCCACTAGGGGGCTTTTGTCTACTGAAGAGGTTTCATTGCAGTCCAACGCTGACTGAAATTCTCTACACAGAACAAATATTTTGTCATATTTTGAGCTGTGTGAGTGCTTCATTTTGTTTTTAATAACACATGTGAAAGTGATCAATACAGGAGTGTTTGAAGAGAAATGCAGAACACAGTACAGACTTTTTTTTTTTTCTTTTTAAGTGTTTTTCATGCAGGATCTTTGTGTCTGCAGGTAACTTTCCGTACCAGGATCTATCACTGCAACATCAACAGTCAGGGGGTGATCTGTCTGGACATCCTGAAGGACAACTGGAGCCCCGCGCTCACCATCTCCAAGGTGCTGCTGTCCATCTGCTCCCTGCTCACTGACTGTAACCCAGGTAAGACATGCACGCTGATGAAAGCTGCATCATTTGAGTACTCAGAAAGCAAAGATGTATTTTTGTAACAGCTGTAACATCTGACAATTACTCATTAAGAAACATGGATTTATTTCAATGTAATCTGATGCCCATGAAAAACAAACGCAGTGAAGGGAAAACTGGGTCATCCAGGCTTGGGCCAGCTGGTGTTTTTTATTGAAAAACTTTATTCATTGTTTATGGTGTAGATTTAATGTAAAAGTATAACTCCTATATGTAGCGTCTTCGTGTAAGGTACAGCAGTGGTCCCCAACCCCTGGGCCACAGACCGGTACCGGGCTGTGAGAGTTGAGGCTCGGTCGTGAAATTTATGATTTTCAGGGTTTTTATCGTTAACTCTGTTTCCCTGGGTCTTTTCCTGTGTTGTAGTTGTTTGTCTTATTTTGAAAGAATTAATTATGCATTACCATAGCGACCAGAGAGTATTAAGGGGCAGAGAGGAGGATGTTACTCTCGATGTGGTTAGTGCATTTCAGGAGGACGCTGCTAATAAAGTTACACATTTACACAATACTTTTTTTTTTTTTTGTTGTTGTAATTTTGGTCCTGTCGTTTTATTTTGTTGTATTTATCCGCGACACCTTAAAGGCCGGTCAGTGAAAATATTGTCTGACATTAAACCGGTCCATGGGACAAAAAAGGTTGGGGACCGCTGGTGTAGAGTAATGGAAGAAGCTGCGTTACAGACAGACTGGTCCTCAAAACACTGTCCCGCTGAGCTGTAATGAAAATGAGAAGTGCGATACAAACAGGAGGAGGGAAGATAAAATGTTGCCCCTTTTTGAAAACATGTTGGCTGAGAGCTGAACTTTTTCCATTTCCAGTTTGTAAAACTTCAGGTTTTACCACCACTCGGCTAATCATTAGCAAGTATTTGCAGACAAACTTGAAAAACTAAAGGTAACCATGGCAATTCGCCACCAACTGTCACATTCAATATGGCGGACAACTCTTGAGCAATGCCTGCATCACGTCATGTGACAAACCTCATTGCTGCCAAAAGCAGAGAGGTGAGAGACCCTCAGATGTCAAGTCGTTAATGATCTTTTTACAGGTTTACAATTGTGAAACGCGCACTCTTTCCAGTGCATCATCAAATCAACTGCATCATTTCTCTTTACAGCAGTGGGTTTTTGTACCTCCAAAAAGGGCAGACTCACTGGACAGAAGTAAAAGCCGTGAAAGTTTTTCAGATTGAGCCTGTTAATCGTGGCACTGTCAGGATCGCCGCTGTCAGCTCTCTGTCACTTGTCCCGTCACCAATGTGCAGGTCTCCTGAGGCAGTAAAAAAAAAAGTTCATCGTCATTGGAAGCCAAAGGAGTGATCCTTCCCTAATGCATGTCACACTGGTTTTATTGGTATCTTACTTAGTGTGAGACTGAAGAGTCTTTGGTGAATAGCAGCACTGTTGCCAGTTGGCTGCTTCAGGTCAGGGATTCTAAAAATGAGGCGCTGCAAAGTTTTCCTCTTTTCCTCACCCTGCTCAGTCACTGACATGCGCTGTTACTGTCACACTGTGGGAAACTGATACAAATTTAATAGCCTGCTGCTCCACATTTACTGCAGGTGTGTGCGTCGCACCGCTGCTTTGACAACCATTCGAATTGATGACCCCGTATTTTTACCACATACCTTCCACAGCTGTGAACTCTGATCTCATGACCCCAAAGCTGCACATTGTAAACGCGGTCAGATTTTATGTGCTCAGCATGCTGCTGCAGGCAGCTAGCATAAAAGTTTTACTCTGATTCATTCACCAGTGAGGAGAACCTGTCTGAAAGACAAGACAGCAGCCGTGTTGTAAAAGAGAGGGTGTAATTTAGCTTTTATGAAGCATTAAGAAAGAAGGCAGAGTTCAAAGTGAGGTGCAGTTTTAGAAATGTGATGTGAATTCCAGCTGACGGTCCACCTAAACATTTACATGATTTCATAAAATGGAAACATGTGACTCAAGTTTGTGTAAACCATCAATTTTATCATTTTATTTTTTCCAAAAAAGTAAATTGCAGTTGTATGAGAATGACTAATCTTTCAAAATAAGAGCATGAGGACTGTACAGTAGTCAGTGTCACTGAGAAACTGCTCAGATCCAAATGTTCAATAATTAAAAAAAACAAAAAACTTCTTAAACAATTGAAACCTTTTAATTTGCTTCAGTTTTTTGTTTTTGTAGCATTCATGCACAGAGATCATGAAAAAGTGGTGTCGAAATGAATGTTTTCCAAGTCTTAAATTGTTGCCGACCAGCCTACGAGCTTTTTTTATTTGAAGTTTTTAATCTGTATTAAAGAGACTATCGAACCTTTTCGCCCTGCCATGAAGACGCTTCCGGGAGCTCTGAATTTTAATTCCAAACATGGTGGAATGTTAATTTATAACTTAAACTGTCATTTGGAGGTTTTAGATGGCAAATCGGAAGAACAGATTTGAATGTACTGCACATGCATTCCAGACGAAATGTTTCTAAAGTAATTTATTCCAATTTATTCTGATTATTCCCGTTTCTTCTGTTCACCCAGCCGATCCCCTGGTGGGAAGCATCGCCACCCAATACACGACTAACAGAGCAGAACATGACCGAACAGCCAAACAGTGGACAAAGCGATACGCCACATAAACCCACAGAGGACGGCAGCAGCAGGAAAAGGAGGAGGAGGGTCGAAGGGTCGCTGGGTTGCTTGTTTTGGGGGGAGGGGGTGTTATTTCTATCTCAGATTTTTAGTACTTTATTGTCTGGTATATTTTTTGCTTCCTGATTAAGTTATCTCCAGAAACGTGGTAATAAAGGAACACAATGGAAAGGAAGTGATGAGTCTGCCTCTTTTCTTTTTAAAAAAACAAAAACATTGTTAATTGAAAACTGAATTCCACATACAACTCTGTGCATGTTGAAACTTCCGCTGCAAGCATTGTAAAAATATTTGTGAAGGCACAAGAATGCACCGTGAAGCATGCCACACACCCATCGGCATTTATAGCCTAAGAAAAGCTGCCAAAATAAATGAGATATACAGTAAACAAAAGCACTAGTACAAAGCATAAACTGTAGTAAAGAGAAGCTGTATACACGACTGCAGTGCCGACCCTCTTTAAAAACTGAAAACGTACATTAGGGGACTGATAGTCAGGCACCCCTGTTTAGCTTTTATGGAGTCATTTAGTTGAAAGTAGATGCATTTAGTGTTTATATATGCTAAATAAGTGTTTAGCTTATCCATAAAAATGCACATTTTTCTTTTTGTTTATACCTGTCATGTTTACCTTTACAACTGTAAGAAGAGCACCTGCTAACATGCAGGATTAACCATGTGTCAGAGAAAAGTAGTGTCCTAAGAGAAAACATACCTGAGGGAACATGCTTAATTTTAGTGTTTGTCAGTTGACAACCCAACCTGTCCAACAAGGCTTTGATGGACATTTGTGACATTATGGACGTTTACATGACTGTGAGCCAGCAGCCTTCACAAATTGTTGTCTTTGTATTGTAACACCTGTTCTGAAACTCTTACATCTTGCTCTTGAAGCAAACACGAAAACAGATGGAAACTAAACTGAAGTGAGCAGACATGCTTGGGGAAACTACCGAAACTGAATTCAAAACAAAAAGTCAGAATAGAAGAAAAACTGATCTGAAAATACGAAACTACATTAACTCAGTGAGTAATTCAGTTGAAGCCTGTATGTGCTGTTACAGGCCTGTATTAAATCATATCATTAGCTGCTTTAGTACATTTCTATGAAGTAGTATTTTTTTTTTTTTAAACAGACACATAAGTTTAAATGAAACTTATCATAAAGGGTTATATTCAGCCTATGAATCCTGAATAGACTCAGAAAGTTGTGATATTTTTGAAGTGGTTATTCAATTTAGCTTAACAAGTGCATCGGGTAGTTTTAACTCCCAGGACACGGTAATTGCTCTTTGTGACCTCTATCACTTAGAGCTGGTGTTGGATTAAACACAGAAGTCTGCAGACTGAAATTAGAATCTACAGTGCAAAAGTCTTGATTACCACTTATCCTTTATATTTTGCTTCCAAGGTGCCAGATTTTGTTGTAGTTTTTAAAGCGGTCTGGAGTAGTAATTCTCCAGGCTGTCTGAAGGTCTTTCAAAGTTGTTGCTTTTAGACATTGGCTGCTTTTTCACTCGTTTTCAAACCAGTCTTTAAACCTGACTATTTTCAGTTGAATGAGTTTTGCATATCCAGTCTCTTACCACCGACCTATGAATCATATGTCAAGCATAAAAAAAAGCACCTAACTCAAATGAACCATGTTGTGTCAGACAACAAAGAATTAGCTTTAGAACCTTTGTTAGCAGCCTGTCTCAAAAACACGATTTTCCCCCCATTTATTTAGTTGAATCTATGAAAAATCCCAAAGAAGACAGACATAAAATGGTATTAAAGCCATTAGCTGAAAACTTCAGCATGATGTGCAGTGTGTCTTTAAAAAAAGTCACTGGAAACTGAACAAGTGGGGGACAAAAGAAGTGGAAGTCCTAAAAACCTTAAAACAGTCTATACCAGATGAACAATGATTTAAAGTCCTTCAAATAACAGGAAGACATCCAAAAAATACCTGATGCAGAACTGAAAGATGCATTTAGCCCTTCAGATGATTCATCTAGCCCACATTTTCGGCTGCATTTCAGCCTGTGGTGTTGGGATTTTGTCAAATGAACACAGAAAAGTACCATCAGATTTTGATCTGCCATGGATCTGATTGGCAACAGCTTAATTTTTAATGTCTTAATTTTTCCAGCATGACAGTGATCCCAAACATCCAGAGAGGTCCTTCAAGAACTATTCCTGAAGACTACTTAAAGTATGAGAACACTTCCTCAGAGAGTTCAGGCAGTCTTTAAAAATAAAGGCAGTCATATGAAATATTGATTTTCAAGCTCACTAGAAACTCTGCTTTTGCTTTATATATTGTATGTTTGGATGTTTTTCAACAAATCACTGAATCTATTTCCCATTTTCCTAGTAAAATATAAAGAAAATGAGTGGCTGAAGACTTCTGCACAGCACTGAAAGGTAAAAGTGGTTTGTTCTGCCAACGTGCAGAAGCTTTGACAGTTAACTAAAGATGAAACTGCTGCTGGCTTTTACCAAATATAGAAGGTCTCTGATGTGGGTTTTAGGTGAGTGTCAAGTATGTAGATCACAGAGGTCAGGTCAAACCCAGGTCACCACCGGGGATGCCATGTTCCAGATTTTTCTGCACTGGGTCAGCATCACTTTGGAAAAAAAGAACAGTGCTGATCATCATGGTTGCAGTATGAGCAGGAAAAAAAAGATTAAATACATGCATGAGTAACAAGAGGGCGAGCTGTCAATTGTTTAAATGTTGTAAATGCACTAAATCAAAGCAGGGAACTTATAAGAAACTGGAAATCCAATATGTGTTCAGCATTTATTATTTAATTTTATTATGATTTTATTTAAGTCATTTGTAGTTTTAGGCTCTTGTTATGCACTCAGCTGTTAACAAAATGTGTGTCAGTCTTCTTAAAATACTGGGGTGATGGGGTGTGGAGCATTGGCGACCTGCAGAGTGAGAATCATTCCAAGGATGCCTGAACGCTGGGCAGACAGACAAATCTGGTCAATGAGCACTTAGTCACACAGTCACTGTGCATGTGTTTGCACGAAAAATTTTAAATCATGACAACTTCATATAAACTGGCTTTTTGTCAAGAAACCAGTGAATCAAAGTTATAATTTCCAAAACAGCTGGATTTGTACATGCTCAAACAACAAATTCCAAATTCAGGCAACACTAAATCCATTGAGCTAGCTATAAATGTTACTGTATAGTATAAATGTTAATCATTCATCTCACTCAATCTCATTGTAGATATCGTGTCAGTGTAGCATTCAATGCTACAAGTCATTTATGATATGGTAAGCATATTAAACATGGTTTTATTGCATGCCGTTGAAATGAATAATGAATATCAAGGACACAGTCCTCGAAGGGTTTTGTTAATAGTTGCCAAATATGCAAAAACTGATCAGTTTGATTACAATGTTGAGTTTGTGTTATTAGAAGTTTGTAAATTACTGAAGCACATATATGATTGAGTTCAGTTTGAATGTAAGTAAACATTGCTCATTGATTTGACCACCTGTCTTCACAATATTCTAATAAATCTTGTTCAGGGGTTGCCACTATCATCTGCCCCCCTCTCTCTCAACAACTCTCTCCAAGTCCTCCTTCACTCCATCATCTCTTTTTTCACCCACCATCAGGTCCATCTTCAACATCATTTGTCTAATTTCCTCTGCAGTTATTTTTTCTCTGCACAAATACGCATGTCAATTTAAAAAAGTTACATATAATTTCAAAACCATTTCCATCTAAAAAGTTATTTCACACTTTATTAAAAATTTAAAGGAAAAATAATCCTGGTTCATAGCGAGCATTTTCCCCAGGTAATTTGCAATAGCTACTCCAAGACTACTGCAAAAAAAACCCCACAGAGACCAGCTGGGTTCACTGACAAGTAGATTGGTGCAAGAACACAGTGATTGAATTACAGGCGTTTACAAAGTGAGCATGAGTCCAGCGCCATAATCAGAGGTATTTCCAGGGTGCTTTACATGGGGACGTGGCAAAGGGAGGATCAAGAAGTGGTCAGCCCTGCTCTGAATCCCCACTGCTGTTGACGATGTCACTTTTTGCATATATGCTTCTGTGTGGGCCTCATCATAAGAAATGCTGAGCTAAATATATGGTGGACTTGGAGCTCATGAAAGGTTTACTCGATAGAGAAAAGTCTTCAGAACAACTGAGTGTATACACACCGTCAGAGCTATGAAAGCAGCACATATACACACTGACAGTGTATCAGCTAATGCATTACTAGTGCATTAGCATAATGAACAAATGAGATACAATTACAGCATAACACACTGCCTCATGGGGCCATTATCCTTGTGCTAATCGATATACTGTGTTTACACTCCACATTACTACCATAGCTCCATATTTTAGTGGTTTACACAGTTACTTTGCAAAAAATTTGCTAGTTCAGCTGCACGTTGTGTCAGGAAGAAAATGTAGAGTTAAAAAAAAAATCAAAACATGAAGAGCTATCTGCCTGAGACTCCTTGTGACAAGGAAGCAGCTCAAATTAGCTTTCTATTACTAACCACCATATTCTTTTAGCAATCTTTTGCAAACAGGGATTGGGCTGCCAGGGCCTCCTTCAATGACAACCAATCAATCCAACCTCTACAGGCCTGTTCAGGGTGGTGGGCTGGCTTAGCTCTGTGGGCTTAGGCCTGAACAGCAGATGCTCACCCTTGAACCCCAGGACAGGTTAATTTTGTCCCTTGCTTTCCTCATTGACAAGGTTGCAGCACACCTCTCAGGGCAAGCAGAAGGTACAATCCACTAGACACCAGTCCAAGATGGAGACAGTCATACATTCACTTCACAAGGTTCTGCAGTAGTGATAAATTTGAGAACCTGACCGATGCAGATAGAGGGCGAAGAGCAAACTCCAACAAGGAAGCTTAAATAAAGAACCTTCTCACTGTGAGGTGACAACACAAACCTGCACCTGTGCTTGCTTAAGCCATGTTTTACAAAAATATACATTTCTAAAAAGATTACCTTCTTTCTGAGTGTTAAACAACTGAACTATGCAAAAATATTAACATTTAGAGACAGTTAAGGAAACTTCTTTCCTTTTACAGTTTTTTTCCTTATAGAACCTCCTGTACATACTTTTATTGTGACCTTTTTTTTGTCTAATTGTAGTTAAATTGTAACTAACATTTGTTTATTTCGATCAATTACACTTTACAACTACAGCTTTAAAGTTGAAACCTCAGCCCAGGTTTAAACAGTTAGCGAAACAGTTATAAAAGAAAAAAAAAAGTATTCCACATTTATAAACTGCAGATATCACAGCTGGAATCATGCGAGGGACAGATGTTTACACTTATAGTTGTCTTATTTTAAATACATCGTTAATTATTAGCGTTAGGACGCAACAGTGGCCACTTTTTTCCAAAGCTTGTTTTGTTGGTTTTCATGGTGACGCCTGTCCACGGAATGGTCTAGAAAACACGCTGGCGACAGGAAGCAATTTCAAAGTCGTGGTGACTGACTAGAAAAACTCGGCAGTTGGCGTCCGTGGACAGAACACGGGGCCGTGCATGTCTGGTGGGCTGTGAGGGGAAGGAGAGGCGTTATTCAATCAAACCTGAATAACTCAACGGTTCGCCTGCAGCCGCAGCGTGAACTGCAGAGCTTTTTGGGGCTTCTCCACTTCACGTTGTGCTTTGCAACGTGACCGCTGTTATCCAGTCCTCTGTTACGTCGACGGGGCGCTTGGCTCCGCCCTCACCAGTGTCCTGAAAGTGTGTCACTGGGTTAAAGTGGCTCGAGCAGCCCTGGCGGAGGGGCGTGGCTGACAAATGGGTCACATGGGCGAGCCCACTATTGAGAACATTTAGTTCTCTCCACGAACCCGCAGTCACAAACACGGCGAAAAAAAGAGGGGGGAGTTCCTCCCGATTCAGCTGCCTATACTCGACCTGCTCTTTCTCAGACGCGCCTTCATGACTCACCGAGTTGGACCTGCAGAATTTTTCCGAAATAGAAGCTCGATGTGAGCTCGTGCACCGTCTTTGACTATCAGAGTTCAGTACCAGTCGTTGATCTGTGAAGTGGCAGAATAAATCCTGATAGACTGTGCGAGTTAGTCAGATATCTGTTGGACATTTTTTTTTTAATTTTCTTAATTCATTGATCAGAGATGCCTGAGGACATTGGGACAGCCAAGCCTGGTAAGTTTGTTTTTCTTTAATAGTTAAAGTAATAGATATTTAAGCCTGTCACATCCATTGCATGCACTGTGCAGAGACGCTACTGCTACTACTACTGCTGCTGCTGTGTTTTTTGATTAACGGTGTCAGCTGCTTTTAATATATTTATTACAAAAAAGTTTATTTATATGGGCTTTTGACGGTTGTGGATGGGCTTCCCATTAAAGGTATGCGTGACATTGACTTGTACTTGTGTGTACCTGTGTGTCATGCTCTTATTTAGTGAATAATAAGGAATTTTAAAGTGTTTTAAACAGCAGGAGGTGAATGAATGGCGTCCTAGCGAGTGGACAGTATTTTAACGCAATAATCAGACTTAACGTTTGAACACCATCGTGTTTTTTCTGTAGACTTGTGTTACGTTAAGTTGTCGCAGGTTTTAAAGTGTGCTAATAGACGTATTTTCGCTGTATTACCGTGTTTTAAAACGAGGTTAGGAGTGCCACTGAGGCGCTGCGTCGTTTACATTTGACACAACAACAGTGTTCCACTTCCCCGAGCCCTCTCACATGGACAGCGTATCCTGGCCATGTGCCTCTGTGTACACGCTCCCAGGGAACACTGCTCTGATTGGTCGAGGGGCGTTCCCTTCTTGGGCGCACGCTTCGGCGGTGCTCTACTCCGATTGGTCGGGACGAAGCCCGTGACGTAGGGTGTTGCACAATCCACTCCGAATGCGGCTCTCCTGGCGCGAGGCTCTCTTGCTGGGTACACGTGAGCCGGGGAGAAACAGCAGCGAGCTGACCTAGATTTTTTTTCCTGTCTTCTTGGCGTTTCGCTTTCACAGAAATTCATGACAGGTCCACGTGTGGGAGGGCCGTGAAAGAGAGCAGTCATGGCTCGGGTTAGGTAATCGTCTGCCGCGGCCTCTGGCACTAAGGGGCTTTTTAAAGAAAGGGTTAATGAAGAAAAACAGTTTAGCTTTCACGCAGGTATTCCAGTAAACCCGACTCTTCACACGTACACGTTATATTCGTGGAAATTTCCCAAGTATGTTTGGCAGGGGCGTTTCGAGGAGTTTATAGACGGGATGGCACTGGTGTGACCCAGAATGACTTGGCGCAGACGGTGCTGTGTGAGAAGTAGCACAACACACAAGTTGTTGTTTTTTTGTTTGTTTTTTGTAAACGTTTTGAATATCTGCCACCAGTCATACTCAGTACTACAACACACAGCTTCAAAGTATATTTATAAGGTACATGAAGTAAGAAGTAGAAGTTACACAGAATTATACAATATTGGCTCTTAACTAGCGACTAGTTTTATACTTTAAAACTTTTAAAGTTAGTGGCATAAAAAGGCCATGGGCTTCCAAACTGAAGGGTCTCTAGAGCTTTTACAGAAGACCCGCAGATGCAGTTTTCTCAGTAAACCGTGTTTTTGAACTTGATCTTACAAAGCATGTTTGGCATTTAACATCAGCATCACCCTACTTCCCATTCATTCACTTCAACAAACTGGCGTTTGCCCTGAGGGAATTAACAGGTTATTTGAAATTTGAAAGACTTTCATGAACACTTTAAGCAGACCTGTCTGTGGATCTGTTGGCATAAAAACTGCGGGGCTAAAACACGGGGCCAGCCCGCTGAGATTTTCTTGCTGAACATGTCATTACGTAACACACGGTGGATGTTTTCCCTTTGTGTTACTTGCCTCCTACACGTGTTGCCTTGCTCTGGTGCTTCACTGACCCGTCTAGTCGTTAAGTCATTGGAGCACGCTCCCATGGCACAGAGACCCAGGCTTGTTATGTAACAGTGTTATCCAACCAGCAAGCATTGGAGGTGATAAAACAGGTCATCACAGTGTTGAATAAGCCAACCGGGAACAGCACATGCTAGACTGCTGTGCTGCCTGGGTGTGTCAGAGGCACCTGTTTCTACTGTAGATGTTTGTGTTATTGTTTTATTCCCGTTACCGTTTCTGTTTCACAATAAGAGTTGGCACGCTTGATGTTTTGTATGTCAGAAAGACAAATATCTGAATCTGCTGATATGGCTGCAATGCACCATAATTCTTGGTATCAGGTTTACATGGAAACGGGCTATCACAGGTCCACAGATAGCAGTGTTTACCTTGTGTGTTTGCACTGGTTCACTTTTGTGTTAGAATTAGGGTGGACCACCACCGCCCAAAGGCTATTCTGACAGGCAACGTAAGCAAAAGTTGTAGATTACAGTGAAAATAATGCTGAAAGCAAAATCCACCTCAAATGCCGTATGAACATTTACATTAGCCAGTTTTTTTATATGCATCTCTGCACAGGCCAGTGAAGAAAGCCATTGTATTGGAATGAATTTAAACAGCAGTACATTAAAGCCATTTTGCCTCGAGAATCCTAAGGATAATGTTGCTTCTTGTTGATTTTTCCAGGCCATATTTTGCCCATGTGTGTATTAGAACAACAGCAGTAAGTTGCGTCTGAATTTCTATGTTGAGAAAGACTAAATTCATGGTTTTCGGATGGAGCAAGTATATAAGTAAAGAGCCTTTCCCTGATTTTAAAGTGACCCTCTTGTCCTCTTTCTTTCTGTCTGCAGGAGGTGTAATTGCCTATATTTCCTCCGGGTCTGCCCCCAGCCCAGAGTCCTGCATGAGCAGCAGCTCCAGCAGCGGCTACCTGTCGATGTCACCAACTCCTTCCCGCCCCTCGCTGCCTAGCAGGGCCGTAGGCATGGTAGTGGATATTGCTCCACCAGCCAAGAACGGCAGCCCGCGGGGACACGGCGGTGAAAAGGCCGGCCGCTCATCTGCGTCTTCAAAGAGCAGCATCACAAGTAAGCACTAAAGCCTTCATTTTATGATCAGCACGCTTATTTATGTGTCACATGTGGTGAACCCCTGTTCATCTTTTTCTTTAAAGAAATCAACGGCATGGTGCTGCTCTGCAAAGTGTGCGGGGATGTGGCGTCAGGCTTCCACTACGGTGTCCACGCTTGCGAAGGATGCAAGGTGAGACGCATCCCTAGAAGGATTCATTTAAAATTAAATTCACATCCTCTTGTGCACATGGCTCATGCTCAACACTGGGGGATCTTGGGAAATTGTTTTTAGGGCTTCTTCAGGAGGAGCATCCAGCAGAACATCCAATATAAGAAGTGTCTAAAGATGGAGAACTGCACCATCATGAGGATAAACCGCAACCGCTGTCAACAGTGTCGCTTTAAGAAGTGCCTGGCTGTTGGGATGTCTAGAGATGGTGAGAGTTAAGATTTATTTACATTCAGAAAGCAAAAAACACCCTGTGATTTATGTTTACGCTAAAAGCTTAGTAAACTTAATGACTGGTTCTCTCTCAGCTGTTAGATTTGGCCGTATCCCAAAAAGAGAAAAACAGAGGATGCTGCTCGAGATGCAGAACGCCATGAACAACATGATGAGCAACAACAGCCAGTTGCACAGCATGCTCCAAGGACACCAGAGCCCCCCGCTGCCAATGGAGGCCATGACAAGTGACTCCAACTCCTTTCCATCCTCTTCCTCCTCTGCTTCCGATTCGCCATCGTGTTCCAATCCGTCCTCCCCGCAGTGCCCTCAGGACTCAGAGTCAGTGGTTTCTATGGACACCACCTCAAGCTCATCCTGCTCATCGGACAGCGGTGAGGACGAGGCACTTGTCACACTGAACAGGCAGCACCAAGATGCCTTAGCGTTCACCCAGCAGAGATCACCAATGCAAGGTCAGACCTCACCAGCCACAGTCTCCGTGGAGATGGGGTGTGAAAGACGATTGGAGGAGCAGCAGGATAGGTGGAACTGCTGGAACAACAGCGTGGCGGTGAGAGATTACCAGAACTGTCCTTACAGCAGCGGCCAACACGTCACCAACCCGGCCTACAGGGAGGAGAGGGGAGGTTGCCAGCAGCAGCTCAACAGCACCCCTAGCTGTGAACAGTCAGAAGACAGCCAAAGACAACAGACAGAGCTCCACACACAACCTGCCTCACATGGTTATAATGGACCAAACAGCTGTGTGAATAACAGGGCACACTTGGTGAGTGATTTCATTTCTCCCTCTTTGAAAATCTTCAGAGTCCAATGAAAAGAAAAGCTGGATTAATTTTCATCACACTGACATCTTTCTTGTTTGTTTTTCCAGCTGTGCCCGATGAACACCTCACCTTACGTGGACCCCAGCAAGCCCAGCCAGGAGGTCTGGGAGGAGTTCTCCATGAGCTTCACACCAGCCGTGCGAGAAGTGGTCGAGTTTGCCAAAGTGATCCCGGGCTTCCGCGACCTACCCGAGCACGATCAAGTCGGCCTGCTGAAGGCTGGAACCTTTGAGGTAAGAAGGCAAACAGACTGAACACAAACACTTGTGTTATTTTGTCCTCGCTTTGAAGTCAGACACTGCAGGCTCGTTAATACCAGGAATACAGGAGCCACAGTGAGCAATCTGCCTGCTGTGTGCACAGGCAAATATTTGTTCTGATAACAGTTGGGATAGAAATGAAAGAGGCTTATCGAATCTTCTGTTTCAAAGTTGCAGATTCTTGGTCATATACCAACTACAGTATGCAGTGAAATGACCCTGCTCTTAAGTATGGTGCCAAAGGTTTAAAGTGGGATGAGACTATTAGGCATTTATTACATTATAAAGTGAGAAGTGCAGTTATTCGTATATTTCTGTTGGCTTGATCAAAGTCTTTGTCATGGTCTAAATAATTCCCGTCTTTGCTTCCAGGTGCTGATGGTTCGATTTGCCTCTCTGTTCAACATCGCCGAGCGGACGGTGACCTTCCTGAGTGGCAAACGCTACAGCCTTGACACACTACGCTCATTGGGTGCCGGCGAGCTCCTCAACTCCATGTGCGAGTTCAGCGAGAAGTTGGCGGCGCTGCGGCTCAGTGCAGACGAAATGAGCCTCTTCACCGCTGTGGTGCTTGTCTCAGCTGGTGAGTAACATACACCATACATATATGGACAACAGTTTAACAGCACAACTAGCAGTATTATCACAACGGAAGGAGTTCTCCAGTAATAATGCCCTCTCTCTCTCTTTGTTGTCTTTGTTCCGGCTCAGACCGCTCAGGGATCCAGGACCTAATATCAGTGGAGGCTCTGCAGGACAAACTTATCCGAGCACTGAGGAACCTGGTGATGCAGAACCACGGCGACCAGTCGGCCACCACATTCACCAAGCTGCTGCTCAAACTTCCTGAACTGCGCTCGCTCAACAACATGCACTCAGAGGAACTACTCTCGTTCAAAGTGCACCCTTAAAAAGCTTCCTGAGCGGGTACTCGTGTAACTTCCACTTCCTCCACACACACCTTCACCTGGACCTGCCTCTTACCGTGCCCTCTCAGCCCCCCCCTTTCCCTGCAAACTGACCAACCCAGTTGTGTGTTTGTTTCTAGAATGTATGAAACTGTTTTGTTTTTTTATTCTATTTTTGTGGAAAAGAGAACAATTAAAAATGTACTGTATTTATAGACGACGTAGCTTACGCTTGTTGCACACAAACACACGCAAGTGCTCGTGTGTCAGAGGTTTATAGTTTTGCAGTTTGATGCAGTTTTCTATTTTTAAAAGCACGAAGAGTATTTAACTGGCTTAATGAGAATATAGAATAGAAACGAATTAGTCCATGATATTGATTATTTTTTAACATGTTTCCTCCAAAAGCCATTTAATTCCAAAGTGTATTCTCTAATGAGCGGGTGAATGTGAGAGATTATATATATATATATATATCTATATGACATATACTGTACCTTACACACATTTTGACTGCTACATGTTTGTTGAAGAAAACAAGCTATCAGAAAAATATTGAAAATTGTGTGAAGATTGCTGCTAATGCATGGCTGTATTAATGCAAAACTACTATTATCCCCCCCCCCCCCCAAAAGCATCTGTTCAGTTAATTGACTCGCTAAATCTACAGTTATATGCTGTGTGTTTAAATTTGGTTTTCATACTCATGTCAATGCCAACTGCTGGTTCACCTTCCAGTGATTTCTGGGCAAAGTCAATAAGGCTATTTGAAGCAAAAACACTACATTTGCACTTTTGGGAGAGAGGAATTATTTTTTTTTTTTTAAATATATGTATGCTTTCAGCACACAAATGTTTTTGCCTTTTTCCACCAAACTGTTTTCAGCCCAGCACTCAATTTGAATTTGTTTTTGTCAGCCATTTTGTTAAAATGTTTCTTCTACTGGCAGCACTGCCACCTGTAAATAAATATAAATATCTGAGGAATATAGAATATAAATATGATATAGTGTAAATAAAAACAATGGAAGAATAATTTGTGTGTGGTTTTTTTTTTTCTTTAAAAAAAAAAAAAGGTTTTATACTGTACATGTCCAGAAATTTGGGGGATGTAATGGTTGTTATCTACCACTAGATGGAGCAATGTGCACATGGTGTCTCTATTAAAACATGGAAACATCACTCTTGAAAAACAAAATGTTATTTATCCTAAAAGGAACTGCTGCCAAAGTGCCTCAGGTAGGAACGGAGACGGTAATTAAGCAATGAAATATTGTAGACTTCACCCCTGACTGAAAAAGTCTGGCCTGAAGTGCAGCTTCAGAACTCAAGCACTAGATTCATAAAGGTAAGGGTCCATAAAGTAGCAGAGAATGTTGCAAAGAAAAAAATAACATTGTAATTTTTTAATTAAACCCCACATCGACTCATAACTTAAACTTCACATTAGAGCCACAAGGGGGCGAACCACTACATCAAGACGACATAGGACCTTAGAGATGCCCTTTAATTGATCTACAGTCCACTGAATCCTCATCAAAAATGGAGTCTATGGAAGTGTGGCTGTCAAGAACCCATGTTTTAAGAGGCAGTTTTTCATGATTTTGTTGGATAACACACAGTGAAGATTAGACAGGAAAGCATGGAGTCAGGGATAACACACAGCAAAGGGCCTTGGGTCAGACTCAAATCCAGGCTGGTACATCGCCTGATCAACCTAGTGAGATATACATGAGGTACAATCAACCTGTACTTTAGCAAAATAACTGAGTGGGTTTTTAGGTATAATTTAAAGATTAAATGGTTTTATTGTATCAATATGTTGTTTATTATGAGGTATTGTGTAGACATTTACAATAACTTAATATATGTAGCGAGATAACGCAGTGTGTCAGGGCCAGACAGTTTGATCGTGCAGCTGATTATCCTAAACTACCAGGATTTTTCTTATTGTTACATTCAACCACTGACGTTTTGTGGTCCAAACATTTGAATGAATCATTAATGGAGGTTTGAAGCTTTCGAGTTGCTTGAATGTTTTGTCAGTGCTCAGGTACCTGTGTAATGACCTGGATCACAAACAATGAAAACTCAATGTAAGCGCACATTTTTACAAGGAAACTCCAGCTTTAATCTATATAGTACAGCAATTGCACAACACCTAAATTCTTGAGAGAGAAATATGCTTAAGAGAGCTTAGATATATGGCGATTTTATGTTGAAGCTAATTTGAATGTTGTAGCTTTCTTTTTTCTTACGTCTGAGCTGGCATTGTGCAACCCTTTGGATTTGAATGATACCTCAAGGGAGCTTTGAATGCAAACACACACAGAAAAAAGCTCATCCAAGCAAACAAACAATTAAAAAACTAATTAAGAAAAAACAAACAAGCTCCAAACTCATTTTTACTCATTTTATTAATGATGTTATGTCCTCAGGCTCATTCATTGATATGCATTTATTCAAAAGTAAAAATTTCCATCACACTTTTGCAAGTCTAAGATTTTCTGTGTTCATTCATAACTTTTCTTGCTGTGAGGTATTTGTTAAATTCTAGTTCATCAAGTAATAATTCAGTGCTCTTTCCCACCTTGAACTTTCAAGGGATACGATAACTGACCAATAAGACCACAACACTGCAGAATTTTCCTTTAAATGACATTTGAGGACATCTCCAAATCATCGTAGTATTTACTATCATTTAATAGACGAAGCATAATCAGTACTGTGGGGATAATTGTACATCTCTACTTGTATTGCAGAGTACTAGTTGACTGAAAAGTTCATTATGTTTAGTATATGGAAGCAATTTAAAAAAATTACATAAATACCTTTGACAAATTAATTCAGATCAAGCACAGAAATATTACTGTGAAATATTACTGAGCTTCAGTCTGTTTTCAGAGGTCACAGTTAGTTCAGTTCTTTAGTTCAGTGTGGAGAGGTTGGCATACACTCATAATCGGCCTAAAACATTCCCCCAAATCTATCCTTAAAGTGTCTGCAGAAAACCTGGGATTCATTAACACGTTCAGTCATACAAATTTAGAATTGACTTGGATCATTACTCCAGCAGGAAGGAAAAACGTGCATTAACCGATGAACTGCTTATCTCATACTGACAGGGTACTATGCTCCTTTATTACAACCTTAATTAAAAGATCTGTGGTTTCATCTGTGGTTTTCTTTTATAACCCACACGCAACAACATGATATATACACATATGGCAAAGTATCTACATAAGCTTTTTGTGGCTTTTTGTCATGATGTTGTTTCAGTGCAGTAGACCCACGACAGCAACATCCTCCATTGCATTATTGAAGAGCCTTCTCTAACTGCAGTCACAAGCTCCTGTCCCGAGTGCTTATGAAAGTCTTTTCCACACAGTTTCTGGATGTCATGATGTTTTATATTGAAATTAAGTGATTAGGAAAAGGAAGCCTTTCATGATCAAAACGTCAACATTTATACTGAGTGCTGTGAAATTTTGGCTTTACATATAAAACACTTTAGCATACATTCTTTTGAAAAATGGTCTTTCAGCCCACTTTAAAGCCATTGTTTCCACACAAACCATGTTTGAAAATTAATATTTCACAAACTAAATGTAAGCGCCTAAAATTTTCCCTGATCTTTCTTGCCATCAAAATAAATCAAGAGCTGTTTTGGGACCATTACATTAAAAATGTTCAATAGTTTAACAGTTTAAATTGATAAAAAAAATTATTTAGATGATATATAGTTGCATTTTACAAAATTGCTAAATAAAGCACAAAATACTTTACAGCATGAAATTAATAATCCCAAAAATGAAAGAAAAAAAGTCATTCAACTTTCATGCTGCACTGCTCAAATATGAAGAATTGTATTAAAAAATTGTACTTAAAAACAATATTAGTAGATTGTGCTATCCAAATAGAACAAAATTCTGGAGTTTCCAGTTTGTACTTTCATGATAATTGAGAAAATAATTTCGTTAAATATATGCATAATTCTCATGACCTACAATTAAGTAAAAAATTAAGTGCAATCATGGTCCTATCACAGTAGTCTTATTTTTATTCTTGTGAGCCTCTTTTATGACAAATATGATCAAAAAATGTTATTCTTTTATTTGTTTACGGGAAATATAACTGTCACTCAATAACAATACTAATGTTTAGCAGCTATGAACTTATGTAATATTTACATGTTCATAATCATAGTTATTATTATTATAATAACTTGTTTAAACTACAACAAATTCTTTAGTTGTTAGTTCTTAGTTTTACGTGTATGTGTAAACAATGGACGGATGCTACTTATGTTAACTAAAAAACTCGGTTGTGACCCCCAAATAATTTTAAAAAACAAACAAACAAATAATAGCAATAATTGTTGAAGTTGATTCAATTTAAAATCCTAATGAAGAAAAAATAATGATGCAAACTCTATTTACAAACCAATTTAATTTAATTTCCTCCAAAATTCCTCACACATCACGTGATGCTTCTGAAGAATTTTTATATTGTTACATTTCAGCTATTGTATTTGGTAATGTAAAATGGATTTTGTAATAGATTTTTACATTATGTGGTCTGAACATTTGAATGAATCAGTGGAGGTTTGCATGCACAGCCGCACAAGCTTGCAACATTCCTAAAAGTTTTTTCAGTGCTCAATTTCAATAAAATTTTCACATGTTATTAAATAGATACAATGTGGAGTTTTACCACTGATGTAATTTACTTTGGTAAAACTCAGTTCAAACAAAAATGTGACTTATGTCGGCGTCACATCTTGCTGTGAATACTTATATTAATCAACTATAACCAATGTGAAAAAGAGAATTCTTTCATAAGAAATCATGGAAGTTGTAAATCTCTAAAGAGAGCACAGTTTATATGGGAGGGTCACGAGAAAGCCTCACAGTGTCATCAAGGGTGTGTCACAAGTGAAATTTAAACTTTCCACTTATTTGCATTATATTATAACAGCAACCTCAGAGAGAAAGGAACACACAGTGACGAGCAGCTGTTCATGTTTGGTAACTCAAGAAGTGTGGTAAGTTTTTATCTATTTATCTACATATATACAACTTTCTTTTTGAATTTGCTGTAGTAATAGAGTTTTATATTAAGGTATAAACATTAACACGAGGCCCTTAACTAAATGCAAAAATATAGAGGAGATTTTTATATTATATATTTAAAGCTAGTTAGTTAGTGTCAGGTTAAACATTCAAGAAAACAAGACACAAAACATTTTGTGGTATGTTTAAATACCTGTAAGAATGTCGGTCCTTTCTAATCGCTTTGTTTTTTTAACCACTCTCATTCTAACAGTGAATGTTGTATATTTATTATAGCTTTCAATTTATAAATACTGCTGAACTTCTTTTCTCCACAGTTAATCAAAGTGAACATGGATGTATTTGTAGTCCTTGTCATGCTTTCAGGTAATATTTCAGGAGTGTGCTGTTTGTTAAATTCTTGTTCAGTATGTAATTATAATTATAATTCACAGTTCTTTTCCAAATAGAAATTGTTTCTACCTTGATTTTTTTTAAAGAGAGGTAATAACTGACCAAATATTGCATAGAGTTTTATGAAATGATATTTGAAGACCGCTGTTGCTCCAACATTATGACTATAATTAAATGAATAAAAAGTAAGGAATTAATTAAATGTAAAAATAAATAAATAATAATACAACACAGGGACAGAAAAGTTGTAGACTGAAAATTTGGCTTAATATATTTATTATTCATATATCTACAATTGCAGTACTGTCATGCATTTTTTCATAGTGTTGTATGTTTTTCTTGCTTAACTTCACTTCTTTCTCAATGAAAAGCTAATTGTGTTTTCTAATTTGAGAAATCATGGTTTGATAGAATGCTGACTCCACATACCGCAGGAGCGCGTATCAACTTAGAAATGTTCAGATTCACTAACATAAGTACAATTTAAAAAGTGTCTTCTATCTACACCACAAGTTGAACCATCACTGACATATTTCTCCTATTATAGGATCTACTGAGGAAATTATTTACTGTACTGCAGTACCAAGTATACAAATATTCTGAATAAATATAAACAATATTTCTTCGTAAAACGTCAAATAAAAATCTATTTTATTCTTCAGGTTTCTGTGTCTCCACTGCTTCCTTTCCAAACATCTATTACTTTATCAGTGAGAATAAGACCTGGGATGAGGCCAACGCTTACTGCATCATGGAGTACACTGGACTTGCCCAAATTACTAACCCAGAGAACAACACTGCACTGATGAACACCTCAGCTGGGGGATACACAGGCAAAGCCTGGATAGGACTTGTGGGCCCTTTAGGGTGGGTCTGGCTGGATGGAACACAAGCCACATATTTCATGTGGTACTATGAAGAACCACAGGCTTCTGACACTGGGTACTGTGGGGTCACATATTACCACAGGTGGTATAAAATAATATGTGAAAGGAAGTTTTATTTCATTTGTTTTAATGGTAGGTATCAATCATAATTATTTGTTGTAAGATTTCACTCCACTAGATTAAATTGACCTTGGTACTTATTTTTCAGAAAGAGGCTCAAAACATAAAAATCCAACTTTTTTTATACTCTAGTTAGAGACTGGAAAAAAGCTCACGGTGAAACTCAAACTTGATGGATATTCATTAAAATAATAATGAAGTAAAGTATATATGCAGTACTGACATATGAGTTATATGGTGTATTTAAATCACAGCTTTTTTCTGCATAGCCTATTTTTCAAAAACATAAATGAAATCATTAATATATGTATAATGTTACTAATGGAATCTATAACTTCTGTTTCTTTAACAGGCAGTGATTACATTGTTAATAAGACATATGTGACTTGGAATGACGCCAAAATCAGCTGTGAAAACAAAAATTCAACTCTGGCACAAATCTTTGATCTGGTAACATTTGATAAATTCCGTCGTGCATTTGAAAATAATAATCTTAACGAATGTGAACCACTGTGGATTGGCCTTAGTTTTTCTCCAGTCTGGTTTTGGTCAGAAACCAAACAAATCAGCACATTCGTGAACTGGAAAACTGGACAACCTAACAATAAGAATAATTGTGCTGCTGTACTGGTGGGAAATGGAACCTGGACCACTGAACCATGTAGTGAGCAACATCCTTTCTTCTGCTATGGAGGTATGAATGATATTTCCCTAGTTTTAATATTCAAGTCAGTTACCACAGATGGTACGACCAGAAAATATTTAAAGCAAGACGTAATGAAAATAATACACTTCTTTGTTTCATTTAATTCTTGAAATCTTACGCTTCATATTTCAAATATCTAAATTTAGCACAAAGACTAACAAAAAATTGACAAATTTATACGAAAAGAAATTCCAATAATAAAAGCTATGAGGTTCATTCAGGTCAAAGGAGTGCACTGAATTTGTTTTTGTTCTGGAAATTTTAACAAGGTTTTGGTATATGCTGAAGACATTCTATTTTAGTCTAAGAACATCTAATAATATGCTAAAATAGTATTAATAACTTTCTCTAAACCAAGTATTTGTCAAATTTGATCCGATTTATTCTGAAATGATTTGTTTTTGTGTAGTTCACAAAGCAAAGAAGACAGTGTTGAGCATGAATATCCAAACTGATGTTGACCTGGAAACTCCAGATAACCAGGCTGCACTGATGGAGCAGGTATACCGTGTGTGTGTGCCATAAACAACAAAACACGTTAGTCCTGCTTGATCATAAGATTTTGCTACATTCATTTTTGTACTTTGCGCAAATAATTCAATCAAATTAACTTTGAGAATGGAGACACAACAGTGCTGTGTTTATCTGTCTGTGTTTTTATTCTTGTTTTCTTTTTCTCACACACACACACACACACACACACACACACACACACACACACACACACACACACACACACACACACACAAAAAATGTTTCATCTATGTTTATAAGTCTTAAGTCTTCCTGTTATTCACCATTTACTCAGCTAAAAGCTTAATGGAATTAGTGGAAAGGTGAATACAATCACTCACTTGTTGAAAAGATGGATTAAGGGAAATTTAATTCAATTCCATTTTATTTAATACCACTAGATAACTAAAGCATCAATCTCACTGTGATTTACACTGTAAACTAAAGTGTTTTAGTAATCGAGTAATCTATCGATTAGGTCATCGCTTAATCAAGTAATTCGATAAGAAATAGTTTTGTCCTATTAATGATCAGCAACAAATATTCAAAAGAGAAAAAATAGAGGTCTTTCAAAATGTACAAAAACCCCCCCAAATCCTTTGTATTTATGTGTCATAATGAATTTTAGTTTTAAAGAAAATGTGAAAAATGTTCTCACCTCTGTTTGCTTCCATGTAAAAT
>NW_005187539.1:22589-24483 GCF_000239375.1 Pundamilia nyererei | reverse complement strand
TACCTTTTCCAGCCCCGAACTGGATAAGCAGTTAATTCAATGGATAGATGGATGTGAGTTACATAAACTAAAACATTCATTTATGATCCAAAATGTTTTACTCACACTTAGAAAAATATCAATCAATCAGGCCCCAGGAGTCTGTTATTTTTAAAAAGACTTGAGTAACCTTTAAGAGCTATTCATGCTGAGGATTAATACTCAGATTTTTACCTTTACTGTGTCACAAGGGTCAAAAAGGGAATGTCGACAATCTAGACTTTATTGCAGGATATTTTAATAAAGAACTTTAACAGGAGCAGAGCAAAAGCAGTACGAACTGATATTAATCACAAAATAATAATCAAATCACCTGAAACTATACTTATCTAATCTAACCTCTAACCTCATGCTGACCTTGTTGTGATCTTTTGCAAGAGGGCTTGAGAAGAGAATGAGCATGTCTTGCTCAACAATATTCTTATATCTTTCATGTAGGTCACCACCGCCAGGCCCTGTCATGGCCTGGGCTTCATTTTGGTCTGTGGCTTCTAATGAATCCAGAAAAGTACTGTCAGATTTTCATCCACAAGAGGAAAACCTCTATAAAGCACCAGATTGGCAGCAACTTCATTTTTCAGAATGACAAAGATCCAAAACACAATGCCAAAAGACTACTTGGATAGAAAACAATCACCATGGATCGCCATTACTAGCCTCCCAAGAGCCTGGACCTCAACATTATTAAAGCAGTGTGGGGTGGAGAAAAGAACTAAAGACATCCAACATTCAAAGAAAAACTTTGAATGTCCTTCAAGAAGCCTGGAGAACTATTCCGAAAGACTACTTAAAGAAAACTAAAGAAGGCTGGTAAAGAGAGTTCAGGCTGTTTTGAAGAGTAAAGGTAGACATGCCAAATTTTGACTTTTAAGAAACTAAAAATAAATATGCTTGAACACAAAGTAAAATATTTTCATTGAAAATACAGTTGAATGGACATAGAAAGCACCATGATAGAAATATAAATGTGCATACATATACAGGTGCAAACAACCTGTACTTTAGCAAAGTAACTGACTAAATTCACAATTATATTGCACCACTGCCCCTAACCATGCTTTGGTGCATTTACATTTATTATTATTTATTATAAATTAATGTATTAACTATTAATATTAACTGTACTCTAAACCAGTGGAGGGAGCTGCCATGTTTTGGGGGTAAGTGCCCTGGTGCAAGAAATATTAATCATTAGGCACTTTATAATTCAACATCCCTTCAACATCTGGATGTAATTAAAGTTCCAAACTTGTGATGCTCAGTGAGAAATGTACAAAATTTAGCAAAAAGTTTAAATCTACCTGTGAAGATATTGTGTGTAGGAGTTGAAATCCAACATGACACGCATGGGTGGCGCACTCACTTGTGTCCTCTACAGGGTCTTTGGGCAAATTTGTTCCCAGCGGTCAGATCAGCATTCAAAGGTTCCGGATTGGAGAAAGGAAGAGATGGAGTTGGGGAGTAATTTGTAAGTGTTTAGGTATAATTTAAAGATTGATTTTTTTTATTGATGCAATAATGCATTTATCATGGCTGTGTGCAGGAGATGGGAAAGAAGGACCTAAATACAGACTCAAATGCAGAGGCAGAAGGTGAACTAAAAAAGCAGCCTTATTGCTGGACATGGAGATAAACTAGCTAAACTGAGAAATACAAACTAGACTGTGAAAGCAGACAGAACACACAGTTTGGTGAGAGTATGACATGATTGTTGGGTCTGTGTTTCCACAAACCCCGCTAATTCTAGAGACTTATTCATCATGAAGAAAACAAGACAGTCGATCGATCGATTATTTGCGCAAGGGAGGCCTCGTCTGTGTCCACAACGAAAATGACCCCCAGATCTGACCTCCTC
>NW_005187539.1:19041-22569 GCF_000239375.1 Pundamilia nyererei | reverse complement strand
CTGATTGGAGAAATTGGAAGTGTTACAACTGACCCACGTTACAACTATCCCCGGTCTCCCCCACAATATTTTCATTGAAAATACAGTTGAATGGACATAGAAAGATGCATGATAGAAATATAAATGTGCATACATATACAGGTGCAAACAACCTGTACTTTAGCAAAGTAACTGACTAAATTCGCAATTATATTGCACCACTGCCCCTAAGCATGCTTTGGTGCATTTAAATGTATTATTATTTATTATAAATTAATTTATTAACTATTAATATTAACTGTACTCTAAACCAGTGGAGGGAGCTGCCATGCTTTGGGGGTAAGTGCCCTGGTGCAAGAAATATTAATCATTAGGAACTTTATAATTCAACATCCCTTCAACATCTGGATGTAATTAAAGTTCCAAACTTGTGATGCTCAGTGAGAAATATACAAAATTTAGCAAAAAGTTTAAATCTACCTGTGAAGATATTGTGTGTAGGAGTTGAAATCCAACATGACATGCATGGGTGGAGCACTCACTTGTGTCCTCTACAGGGTGTTTGGGCAAATTTGTTTCCACGGGTCAGATCAGCATTTAAAGGTTCCGGATTGGAGAAAGGAAGAGATGGAGTTGGGGAGTAATTTGTAAGTGTTTAGGTATAATTTAAAGATTGATTTTTTTTTATTGATGCATTAATGCATTTATCATGGCTGTGTGCAGGAGACGGGAACGAAGGACCTAAATACAGACTCAAATGCAGAGGCAGAAGGTGAACTAAAAAAGCAGCCTTATTGCTGGACATGGAGATAAACTAGCCAAACTGAGAAATACAAACTAGACTGTGAAAGCAGACAGAACACACAGTTTGGTGGGAGTATGACATGATACTGAGAGAGAGAAACACAGGGCTAAATACACTGAGGGAAAATGAGGTAATGAGACACAGGAGGGAAACACAGCTGGGAGAAATTAGGCCTAACGAGGCGAGGGAAGCAAAACTAGAGACACTGACATGAGACAGACTTTCAATATATGTAACGAGATAACTTAACTTTTTAATCACACAGTGTGTCAAAGGTGGAAAGTTTGATCATGCAGTTGATTAATCTTAAAGAACTGTTTGTAGGGTCCTTCTGTTATGGTCTGTACGTTCCTGCAGCAAATCATTTACACACCCATCAGGTGAGGATACACCTGTGCATCATCAGTTAGCTTCTAACAAATCTCCTCATTCCTTTGGATTGTTAAAGCAATCTCTGTGCTTGAGGTTAAACTTTAAGTTGTGCTCACCTGAAAGTTTGTTTCTGCGATTTGAAAAAAAGAAAACAAAAAAGAAAAACTGCAACAAAAATGCAATAATCTTAAACTGAGTAGAATCAAAATCCTGATACAAATATAAATAAATAAAATTTATTTTATTTATTTATAAATAAATAAATAAATAAAAGCATAAATAAATAAAATTTATTTATGCTGCAAAAAAATTTGAATTTTGATCAAGACTGACACAAATCGCAGGGCTGCACGAGGACGTCTACTAAGATTCTTCTTATTGCTACATTCAACCACTGATATTTCGTGGTCCAAACATTTGAATGAATCATCAATGCAGGTTTGAATGCAAATCAGGACAAGCTTGCAACTTACCAGAATGTTTTTTCAGTGCTCAGGTTCAATACAATTTACCCGCGTAATGACCTGAATCACAAACAATTTAATGCCTACCATTGTTTTAACAATGAGGAAAACTCAATGTAAGCACATATTTGTTTTACAAGGAAACTCTAGGTTTAATCTTTATATTACAGTAAATGCACAACATCTAAATTCTTTTAAGCGAGAGAAATCTGTTCAAGAAATTTTTGATATATGATGATTTTAGGTAGAAACTAATTTGCATGTACTTTTCGTACATCTGAGCTGGCCTTGTGCAAACCTTTGGATTTGAATGATACCTTAAAGGAGC
Organism: Pundamilia nyererei; assembly: GCF_000239375.1. Lineage (NCBI taxonomy): Eukaryota > Metazoa > Chordata > Actinopteri > Cichliformes > Cichlidae > Pundamilia > Pundamilia nyererei. The sequence goes on along the minus strand of NW_005187539.1, from coordinate 20,621 downwards.
TTTGAATGTAAACACACACAGAAAAAAACCTCATCCAATCAAACAAACATTTAAAAAACAAGAAAAAAAAAAACAACCTCCACACTCATTTTCAGTCATTTTAATAATGTTTTTTTCCCCCTCAGGCTCATTGATTGATATATTTATAAAAAAAAGTAAATATTTCCATCACACTTTTGTATCATCTCATAAATCTAAGTCACAGATTGAAGAGCAGAGACATCGTAATAGTGCTGTTTGTGTTCAGTAAGAAATCAGGTAAGTCGTCAACTCACAAATACAGACTTGAATTGAAAAAAAGAAAAATACTTTTTCAGTTCTTGTTCTGTATTTCGTTCTGTTGTAGCAATGCAGAATGACATGTTGAAAAGTTAAATATAACATACAGCAGCGTCTTTTTCCCTCTTCTTCAAAGGTCACAATTCATAAACAAATTTAATATGAGCTAGACCTGCTAGAAAACGCAAGACAAAAAAAGTCAAATCTATTTTGGGTTGTTAAACAGCTGTTAGAATTACTTTGCTATTCAGGTTTTATTTATGAATATTACTTCATTTTTTTAAAATGTAGATATGATTAAAAAAAAAAGTTTATTAAAGCTTCCAAAACGTTATTTCCCCTCAATCAAATCTCATGTTGGATCTTTTTTGGATGCGTTTGTGGTCCTTCTGCTTTAAGGTAAGATTTTCCCCCCCAAAAAATCAAAAATTGATTTTTGGACATCAAATATTTAAATATTACTTAAATATTTAATAAGCTTTATTACTAATAATAAAATCAACCCAACAATCTTCCCCATGGTACACAACTGTCGACAACTGGTATCTGAGAGTTAATCTGAATATGGCTCAATAAATAAATATGAGCTACTTTATGTCATGTGAAGGGTGTTGCAGGTAGAAGTGGTGGTAAGGAGGACCCACAGTGCAGACACTTGGAGGCAAAATGTAAACTCAAAATGTAAACCAGCTTTAAAGCTGAACTCAAAAGTTACAAAAATAAAAATTACAAAATAAACTCACGCTGGCAGACAGCACACACAGTAAGATGAGGGTAGATCACGACACGGACAGATGAAAACACAGGGCTTAAATACGCAGAGGGAGCAGTCAGGAAACGAGAGACAGGAGGGAATACAGCTGGGGCAAATCAGGGCTGACGAGACAAAGGAAGCAAAACCAGACACATTAACATGAGATGCGGCTTTTTAAAGTAAAACAGGAAAACATAGAGACACAGACTGAGAAGGGGATACAGCAGACAGGGGAGACAGAGCAACTAAGGAACACAGACAGAAACCAGAAATCACAAAGAAACCAAAAGATGAGAAATGATAAATAATATCAAAATCACAGTTCAATAATAAAGTAAACTTAAAACTGGGTCCACGACCCAGGTCTCCTAACACTTGAAGCCTATCGCTTATTCACACAGGGTTACCACATTTGATTTGTTGGGTTTTTAAAGGATGCTCTTCCTGATATTAAGAGGGGATTTGTGCCTTCCCAGACTCAAATCACTTTTTCTGTTTCACTTGTTTGGCAAATGTGTAAACCACTGCACTGTGTAGCCAGTCAAGC
>NW_005187539.1:14366-16259 GCF_000239375.1 Pundamilia nyererei | reverse complement strand
AAAACACAAGAAACTCCAAACATGCGAAGACACAGACCAAGAAACACGGACTTTACACAGAACAGAGAGGGCACAGAGAAACATGAGGGGCAAGGGATCAAAAATAGAAACCATAGAGTACTCGACAAAAATACAAAAATCACAAAGAACTAAAAACGCTGGGTCAGGAGACCCAGGATCCTGACAGGTTATCATATTTGATTCAAACTGTTTATTGTTATGTGTACAGAAGAAATAGCATTTCTCTGTGCAATGAAATTCCTCCTTTGCTGTCCATATACAAATGCCAAGTTAGGTAAGGTTGAAAGCAGAGGTTCACAGAAACGTAAAGCAGAAGATGAAGTATCGCCAAATATGTTTCCAAACCAACTTCATTCTAAGCCAAAGCCTAAAAATATGATGAAACATATTTTGCTGAGGTAGGTCTCCGTGACAGAATTAGTTTGCCCTGCGTCGGAAGCACGTGCTGGGCTCTTCAAATCACAGACAAACAGTATCCCACATTCTTGATTTTTAGTTCACAAACACTTGTTGTAATGACTAACTACATTTTTGAGATGTTAGCTCTTTATACAGTAAAGTTACAGTGGGATACAAATAATATCAGTCTGATCCTGCCACGATTTGTTCCCCCTGTCCGAATCACGGACAAACAGTAAAGCATAGTTTTTTATGTTTTTCAACTCATTTTGCACAGAGAGGCATTTTTTTGAAAAATGCATTAATAGCAATGTTGAATATTATTACACAGGAAAAAACACTACACATAAAATAATTACACTATGACGCCTCTGTCTTTCTAAATGGAGGGACAGTTACTGTGTGTGTATATGTAAGCATGTAAAAACTGCACATAGTCAGATTAACAGTAACAGCAAAAAGTTTGGGAACCACTGGGTTAAAGGAACAAGATAAATAGGGATAAAAATAAGACAAGATATTGAGATAAATAAAAATAAAAATAAGAATAAAAAATAATGAAAGATAAATGAATAAGTACAAAAATAAGTAAGTGAAGACAAGTGAGGTATGCAGATGTTGAGGTAGATGATGTACAAAGAAGCTTAATGTGTAAAATTAACTTAGTGTGCAAAGTGTCCTGATGTGCAAATTGCAGTTGAGTTAGGTCAGCTGTTCAGTCTGATACTAGTGGGGAAGAAGGAGATGTTGTCATGCGGCGGCTGTGTGAAGGCAAGAGAGGACCCAAATGCACGGCTCAAGACACGCGGGGATAAACTCAAAAGGCAGGTCTTTATTAATAGGAACATAAGAAGTCATACAAAACTATACTGGGAGAAATTAAAGCTGAGGCGCTGGGAAGACACGGGGGAACGCACACAACCTAGAGGGACGACGCAACACGGAACAAAGGGATACTCTGACATAAATACACAGAAGGTAATGAGGGAAGTGGGAACACACGGGGAACACAGTTGAGGACAATTACTCATGACCAAGCGGGGAGGACACGGAACTGAAAATACTGACACCAAGATGTGGACCTTAAACACAACACAGTACACAGAGAAAGAGGCAGAGAGAGAGAGAGGCAGAGAACAAGGATGAATACACGAGAGGACGAGGAGAACACAGAACACAAAGGACGGGAACACAGTACCAGAACAAACACCACAATAAAAGTATGGACACAAGGGGAATCCAAATACCAAACCAAACAATCCAAATACCAAACAGAACATAAGGAACAAAATACAAAACCACAGGAAAACTAAGAACACTGGGTCAAAATGACCCAGGACCATGACAGATGTTGAGTTGGGACATTCTGGACTTCACACTTCTAAACCTTCGTCTCGAGGACAGAAGTGTGAGTGTGTGTGAGCAGGCTGAGTGTACAGTTTGTGGATGAGTTTGTGAGGGATGACTGTTTTG
>NW_005187539.1:10780-12727 GCF_000239375.1 Pundamilia nyererei | reverse complement strand
AGTCACTTTAATTTTAAAACTGTGTAATTTTAAAACTGTATATACTGTATATTCTGTGCATTTATTATTATCTTCAATGTTCAATATTTTTTGTTAATTGCCCCTTGAGGATAAATAAAGTCTTCTGAATCTGATTCTGATACTTCGCGGCTTTGTACTCCGTCTCATTGCCTAATCTGAGTGCAAGAGAGCGAGTACACAGCATGGGTCAAACCTGACTGTTGATGTAGGGCTTCTGCTTGGGGAACCTTCTGATTTGTGTGGTGGGCACAATATTGTCAACACAGGTGCTGATGTACCCAGTCACATACTCAGCATAGTCCTGTATGTTGACAGAGCAGTTCTCCATGGTGGCTGCAGTTTGAAACACATCCCAGTCTGTTCGAGCAAAATAGTCCTGTAGGATGGGCTCAGTCTCTGGGGTCCAGAGTTTAACAGGTTTGATGACAGGGTTTGATTGTTTCAGCTTCTGTCTGTAAGCCGGGTACATGAACAGAGAGATGTGGTAAGACTGTCCAAAGTGGGGATGTGGTGCCGCCCTGTATGAACCGTGTATGTTGCTGTAAATGTGATCCAAGGTGTTCTTGTCACGGGTATGAATGGCCATGTGTTGGTGATATTTTGGGAGTACAGTCCGCAAATTGCACTTATTGAAGTCACCAGCAACAATAAAAGCAGCATCTAAATGTCTCTAATGCACTGATGACTTCATGACGCTGGGTTCAGTCTGACTTCAGTCAGCTCGCGGCAGGATGTAAACAATGGCCAAAAATACAGCTGAGAACTCCTGTGGTCTGGTCTCCTATGTGTACAGAGTGAGTCTGCAGCTGGACGGCGCATTCCAGGACTTTATCTGAGAGCCAGGTCTTGGTGAAAATAAGAGCGCAGCATTCTCTTATCTCCCTCTGTGTTGTGATCCTGGCTCGTATTTCGTCGAGTTTGTTTTCCAGGGATCGCACGTTGGCCAATAAGAGGCTGGGTAGCGGTGGTTGGCTAGCCCGAGCTTTTAGTCTTGCCTTGTTTGCGTCACCATCTCCGAAGCACTCTCCTGGGGTAGGTTGGCTCACTTGGACTTGGTGCTTTGTGGCCTTTCTGGGAGTGGTGGTGTTTGCGGTGGCTGCCGGGGAGAACGATGGCTGAAAGCTCCAGTGGTAAAGCTGAAAGCTCAGGTGGTAAGAAAATAGTAGAATCCAGATGATTGTGTGAGTTGCCGATGTCTAGTAGTGCCTGTCTCATGTATGTTAACAGTGCACAACACTTGTCCAGTGCAAAAAGAACAGAAAACACAAAAAACAAAAAGAAAGTCGACATTCGAGAGTGGAGCGAGCAAACATGTCTGCCTCGAGGGTGCCATTGTCTTCGGTAAGGTAATATGGATTTTTAATAGAATTTTTACAGGTTGACATTATGTGGTCTGAACATTTGAATGAATCATTAGTGGAGGTTTGCATGCACATCAGCTCAACCTTGCAATTTACCCAAATGTTTTTTCAGTGTGTGGAAAGAAAATCGACCCGATTCATGACCTGAAAAACAATCAATGAAAAAATTACAATGTAAGTTTACCACTGATGTAATTTACTTTGGTAAAACTCAATATGAACACAAAATGTGACTTATGTTGGTGCTTTGAACACATATCTTAATAGATATGAATAGAAGATAGAATGCCTTTATTGTCGCTATGCAGTTGTACAATGAGATACAGAGCACAGTTCTGCAGCACTATACACATATTGGCAGTATTAAATGGTAAAAAATGGTAAATGGCCTGTATTTGTATAGTGCAGAGGAAAAATATATAAAATGTACAAATATACAAGCCAGTTTTAAAAAGTAATATGTAATAAATAGCATTATGTAATTTCACATAGAATTAGGTATTGCACAGTAGTGATTCATAGAGGAAATGGGGAAAAACTGTGTGTGTGTGTGTGTGTGTGTGTG
>NW_005187539.1:1834-9822 GCF_000239375.1 Pundamilia nyererei | reverse complement strand
TTCAGATTCACTGACATAGGCACAAATGAAAAGTGGTTTCTGTCCACATATTAATAAGTTGAACCATCACTGATCTACTGAGCAAATCTTATTTAAGGAATTCTTTTACTGCAGAAAGTAAAATTCTATAGAACTCCAAGTATACAAGCATTCTGAATAAATAAACAGTATTTCTTAGTAAAATCTCAAATAAAAATCCATTTCCTTCTTCAGCTTTCTGTGTCCCCACTGCTTCCTTTCCAAACATCTATTACTTTGTGAATGAGAATATGACCTGGGATGAGGCCAATGCTTACTGCATCAAGGAGTACCTTGGACTTGCACAAATTACTTATCCAGAGAACAACACTGCTCTGGTGAACACTCCAGCCGGGGTATACACCGGCAAAGCCTGGATCGGACTTCATGTAGACGTAGGTTGGGCCTGGCTGGATGGACGACCACCCACATATTATAGTTGGAGCCCTGGCCAGCCACTCAACACTGGCCCTGGATATTGTGTGTCCACAAATTACAGAGGATGGTATAGTGTAAAATGTACAGAAATGCTTGGCTTCATTTGTTTTGACGGTAGGTATAAAGAGATCATTTGTTGTAAGGTTTTACTCCTGTAGATTAAATTGACCCTTGGTACTAATTTAGCAGAATGAGGCTCAAAACATGAAATAAATAATAAACATAAAAATACAACTTTTAAATATTCTAGTTTGAGACTGGAATAAGTCTCCCAGTGAAGCTCAAACCTGAACTACTCAGTATAAATATTAAGAAAATATAAAGACTATATATATGCAGTACTGACATATGATTTATATGGTGTATTTAAATCACAGCTTTTTTCTGCATAGCCTATTTTTCAAAACATAAATGAAATCATTAATATATGTATAATGTTACTAATGGAATCTATAACTTCTGTTTCTTTAACAGGCAGTGATTACATTGTTAATAAGACATATGTGACTTGGAATGAGGCCAAAATCAGCTGCAAAAACAAAAATTCAACTCTGGCACAAATCCTTGATGTGGAAACATTTGATGAAGTCAGCAGAGTTGTGGATAAAGAAATTTGGATTGGCCTTAGTTTTTCTCCAGTCTGGTTTTGGTCAGAAACTCAACAAATCAGCACATTCATGAACTGGAAAACAGGACAACCTAACAATGAGTTTGATTGCGCTGCTATATTGGTGGGAGATGGAACTTGGACTACCGAACCATGCATTCAACAATATCCTTTCTTCTGCTATGCAGGTATGAATGACATTTCCCTAGTTTTAACACTCAAGTGAATTTCCAGAGATGGTATGACCAGAAAATATTTCTTGCACACTAATCAAGATATAATGAAGACAATATACTTTGTTTAATTCTAGAAATATTTTTGCCTGTTTGCTTGTTTTCTGCCCCTGATAAATGGCAAAGATGGTCATGTGACATTCTCTATCTGCTGAAGGCTGAGTCTAAGGCTTTAACTAGTTTGATTTTTTTCTTTAGCAGTTAAAGTACAACTGTTTTAAAAAAATGTAAACAACAAAGTCATCAGCAGCACAAAAATACAAATAACGAAGTGCACCTGCAGCATTTGCTTTTCTTTTTTTCTTTTTATTTAAAAGTGTATTAAATCAATGCTAGTTGCAAAAATAACTTCAATCCATTAATAAATCTACAGTATTAGCAAGTCTAAACATTACCTAGATATCTTAAGCTTTATATTTCCAAAAAAAATGTAGTCACTTTATCCGCATGCAGCGCAAAGACAAGTAGAAAATTTGACAAATTTATATAAAAAAAAGAACAATAAAAGCTATGATATTCGTTTAGGTCAAAGAGGTGCACTTAATAGCATCTCTCCAAACATGGCATCTTAATGTTGTGACTGTGTTCTGTATATTTTAACAGGGTTTTGGTTATTGTTTAAGACATTCTATTTGAATCTAATAATATACTTATATATTATTAATAACTTCCTCTAAGCCAAGTACTTGTCAAATTCCATATGATTTATTTGGAAATGTTTTGTTTTTGTGTAGTTTACAAATCAAAGAAAACAGTGGTGAGCATGAATATCCAAACTGATGTCGACCTGGAAAATCCAGATAACCAGGCTGCCCTGATGCAACAGGTATAGTGTTTGTTAACAAGTTAGCCTCACTTGATTAATATTACCAATAAGAGAGCTTTCTCCATTCTCTCAGCCAGTGTTGTGTCCAATGTTCCCTCTAATTTTTCATGTGTCTGAGCGAACACACAAACTGCCTGAGCGGTCCCTTGGACCGCTGTGAGCAACAGCAGAAGTGTGCAGTGTGATCACGCCAGCATTGAATCCATCCAAGTTAAATGGTTTATTAAAATAATCAAATCTCAACATTTACATTTATGTTAAACTACTTTTAATTAACTGCTTTAGCCCACTTACAATGAAAATTTAAAAGAATCTTTTCATCACCTGTGTAGTACGTTAACACTCTTGGAAGTAAAACTAACTTGAACTCCAATTTTGAAAAGACAACTTTTTTTTAAAGTAAAGCTCTGACTTGTATTATGAGTATGAGTCTGTGGTTTGGGAGAGAGTCCTGTAACTCTGTCTGCAAAATACAGTATATAATGACCGATGTTGGGCAATTAATTATATAGTTACTTCTTCAAAAAAGTTACTGAGTTGTGCAAAGTTTTTTTGCAGCTGTTTACCTAAAAATGCTGCCAAGGCATTTTTTAAATAAACATATAAAACTATTTACAGAACAATCATATGTGTTCTGCATCAAATGTGATGCCACACAAATTCTTTGTGCCACTCCAAAAAATAATTTCTGTCCACTATGAGATAAATGAGAACAACAGCCTGATACCTGCAGGCCTGACAGCAGGAGATGTATCACTCCTGTAACACCTGTAACATTCAGCAGTCGCCTCATTGTTCTGACACATACAACAAAACTACACTACACACTAACTACACAAGATTTGCGCTAAATTTCGCAAATCTCTCACATCTCAAAACACCACCATTACTCCTAAAACTTCCCCCTCCCTAAACAACTAAATGTCATGTTTTGATTGGTCGACATGGTACATTATATCAATGTAATCCAGGAGTGATAAAAAGGTGGTAGCACTAAGCCTTTTTGTTGCAGTGAAAGAGAAGCACAACCCATTTTGGAAAAAGAACCCCAACTTCACCCTAAGTTTCTTTAACAGGTGTGGCCTAGAGGAAGGATTATCATCAATCACAATACCTAAGTATTTATGTGAGGTCAAAGTTTCAATAGAAATGCCTTGAGCAAATACAAGAAACAGAAAAACTGCAGGCCCCCTTATTTCTATTAAGAACAACATGGCCTTTTTTGCATTTAAAACCATTCGGAGCCCACACAGCTGTGAGTGTATACATTAATTAGAGCTAGCTGTAACTGTTTGAAAACCACGACCATGGTACAAGCACAGCAATAAATAATTGTATCATCTGCACTAAAATGGACAGATGCATTTAGATTTTGTACCAAGCCATCGAAATAAATGAATAGTGTAGGTCCAAGACAGAATCCTGCAGCACTCAGTAAGTGAGATTAAAAAAAATGGGAGAGAGAAATGTTAGGTCTGAAAGGCCTATTTCCAATAGTGGACGCTAAAGTGATGCCATACAGAGTAAGCGTCTGGTAGGTTCTATATTTCTAAGATTTTTAGGTAAAAGTTTTATCTGAATTTAGAAGCGGGAAATCATCCACACCTTTATATCTTTAAGACATTTCACTAATTGGGCAAAGTCTGGTTTATGGATAGATCAAGCTGTGTAGCAATGACACTGGAAATTGGAGTCTATCAGATAAACAATTACCCTCCTAGGACCTGGCGTCCACATATGTGGACATCACATTTTGGGATGTCTGACCCAAAATAATAAATTCTGCTCTACAAGGGCCTGATATCCACTTAAGAGGACATCATGCTGCCACTGTTCTATTGAAATTTTAAACATATGTCCTCATATGTGGATCTAATTTTTCTCAGAAACAAAAAGCAGTTAAAAAAACTGAATCTGAAAATTCATTTTTTTTTTTTTTACTTTCAGCAGGTCCCAACATGCCCAAATATCAAAGAGAAATTAAAAATGCATGTCATGGAAGAGTTTGGGTGTTAAGAGGTTAAATAAGACAAACTCATGTCTTTTGATGTGAAAATTTGTTTGTTTCAAGTCTTCCTCAGGTTGTAGTTAAAATAATATTATTTTTGTCGGGAAAAAAAACAAAAAATGTTTACTCATTTTATTGTGCTTATTTTACTAAGATTCAGCTAGGACCCTTTCTAACTGTCAATGATAGTTAAAAAATCGCATAGCATGGGGAATTTCTCCACTTCTGAAATCACGTATTTCAGAAGTGACTTACAGTAAGGGTATCTAACATAATTCATCCTCTTTCTTCATATTTAGCTGCAAGCAACACTCGCTAAGCAGGGTGTGACTGACTTCAAACTGACATGGACAAAACAGCCTGTGCAGAACAGCAGGAAGAAACTTGATGGTACACACACACACACACACGCACACGCACACAACACACACACACACACACACACACACACACACACACACACACACACACACACACACACACAGAATGAGTTTTCTCTGAATATTTACGTGGTTTTATCTCATTTCAGATGCTTGCTTGAACGTGTGAGATTGACTTCCAGAGGACTGTGCTACAACACTGTTCTTTCAAAGGATTACTTTAAATTGTACACTCTTTAAATTTGTTATTAGTTAATTATATTAGTCTAGGTATAAAACGGCATGTTTTGTGTGCATAAAGTCTGAATTGTAAACATTCAACTTTTCTCATTTCAGTTTTGTATTTAAAGGTAGTATATTTGACACCACATGTGCGACATTGAAGCAATACATTAGGGATCCATTTTATTCAAATGATGCTGTTTTGTTAAACCTGCTGGTGTATCTCAGTTGCTTGCAAAGTGCCCATTAGGAGACAAGTCTGATGAGTCTTTTAATTGGATTACTGAGACTTAGTTACAGTGGCTTGCAAAAGTGTTTGGCCCCCTTGAACTTTTCCACATTTTGTCACATTACAGCCACAAACATGAATCAATTTTATTGGAATTCCACGTGAAAGACCAACACAAAGTGGTGTACACGTGAGAAGTGGAACACAAATCATACATGATTCCAAACATTTTTTACAAATAAATAACTGAAAAGTGGGGTGTGCGTAATTATTCAGCCCCCTTTGGTCTGAGTGCAGTCAGTTGCCCATAGACATTGCCTGATGAGTGCTAATGACTAAATAGAGTGCACCTGTGTGTAATCTAATGTCAGTACAAATACAGCTGCTCTGAGACAGCCTCAGAGGTTGTCTAAGAGAATATTGGGAGCAACAACACCATGAAGTCCAAAGAACACACCAGACAGGTCAGGGATAAAGTTATTGAGACATTTAAAGCAGGCTTAGGCTACAAAAAGATTTCCCAAGCCTTGAACATCCCACGGAGCACTGTTCAAGCAATCATTCAGAAATGGAAGGAGTATGGCACAACTGTAAACCTACCAAGACAAGGCCGTCCACCTAAACTCACAGGCCGAACAAGGAGAGCGCTGATCAGAAATGCAGCCAAGAGGCCCATGGTGACTCTGGACGAGCTGCAGAGATCTACAGCTCAGGTGGGGGAATTTGTCCATAGGACAACTATTAGTCGTGCACTGCACAAAGTTGGCCTTTATGGAAGAGTGGCAAGAAGAACGCCATTGTTAACAGAAACCCATAAGAAGTCCCATTTGCAGTTTGCCACAAGCCATGTGGGGACACAGCAAACATGTGGAAGAAGGTGCTCTGGTCAGATGAGACCAAAATGGAACTTTTTGGCTAAAATGCATAATATGTGTGGAGGAAAACTAACACTGCACATCACTCTGAACACACCATCCCCACTGTCAAATATGGTGGTGGCAGCATCATGCTCTGGGGGTGCTTCTCTTCAGCAGGGACAGGGAAGCTGGTCAGAGTTGATGGGAAGATGGATGGAGCCAAATACAGGACAACCTTGGAAAAGACTTGAGACTGGGGGCGGAGGTTCACCTTCCAGCAGGACAACGACATAAAGCCAGGGCAACAATGGAATGGTTTAAAACAAAACATATCCATGTGTTAGAATGGCCCAGTCAAAGTCCAGATCTAAATCCAATCGAGAATCTGTGGCAAGCTCTGAAAACTGCTGTTCACAAACGCTGTCCATCTAATCTCACTGAGCTAGAGCTGTTTTGCAAAGAAGAATGGGCAAGAATTTTAGTCTCTAGATGTGCAAAGCTGGTAGAGACAGACCCTAAAAGATTGGCAGCTGTAATCGCAGCAAAAGGTGGTTCTACAAAGTATTGACTCAGGGTGCTGAATAATTATGAACACCCCACTTTTCAGTTATTTATTTGTAAAAAATGTTTGGAATCATGTATGATTTTCATGGCCCTTCTCACGTGTACACCACTTTGTGTTGGTCTTTCACGTGGAATTCCAATAAAATTGATTTATGTTTGTGGCTGTAATGTGACAAAATGTGGGAAAAGTTCAAGGGCGCCGAATACTTTTGCAAGCCACTGTATTCAGCTTTGTAGGGAATTCTGATCTACACAATTAGGAATGTGTTTGACACTAAGATGGAACATTTCAAGGATTTGTTTTGTGAGTGTCCTCTAACATTTGCCACTATGAATCTATTTATTTTCTCTTTCATTTAGTAAGCACTACTTTTCCCTCTTAAATACTATAACCTGATTTATGAAAGGATTATCAAATTAAGTTGTATTGTTTATTTATTTCCTTATTTATTTTAGGAAATCTGAAAATAAATTCTCCTATATGTGTGTATTATGAGCTTAGTCCCTCACACAAGACAAGTAAAGTCACTTTGTAACAATACCAATTTTTAGTAGTTGTTTAGTTGTTGTTAAAACTAAATACATAGTACAGAATAAACACAACATTATAAAAATCTGTTCTTGGGTCTGGTCACTGAACTGGGAGTTCAGATAAGGATCCAAAAGGGTGGAGTGCTCACTCCAGGTCAGCTCACTCAATAAAATTACAGATTTTTACTAGTTGTAATTTATTCCTTTGCATTTGTCAAAACTAAAGACAGATACAGCCTATTTATAAAGGTATGTAATTAGTTTTTGAGCCATGCAATCCAAACTAGACTCATATAGTTATATAGGTGAACGTAAACATTAATTCCCAGGTGAGGTCACTAGACTTCAGGTAGAGAAAAAAAAACTACTTGCTTGACTTATGAAATAAAAACAAAGGATGTTTCCACATTTACCTCATTGCTGTTATTCAATTCTTTACAGCTCAAACTCTCATTTTTATTTTAATAATAATAAATTAAAAAAATTTTTTTTTTAAACTTTCTTTTACTGCCGTATAAATAAATAGTCTGTATAGCGCTTTACTAGTCCCTAAGAACCCCGAAGCGCTTTACACAGTCAGTCATTCACACACTGGTGATGGCAGCTACATTGTAGCCACAGCCACCCTGGGGCGCACTGACATAGGCCAGGCTGCCGGATACTGGCACCACCGGGCCCTCTGACCACCACCAGTAGGCAACAGGTGAAGTGTCTTACCCAAGTACACAACAACTGAGACTGTCCAAGCCGGAGCTCGAACCAGCAACCTTCCAATAATAAGGCGACCTCTCAACTCTTGGGCCACGATCGCTCAAGAGTTGAATCACATACACAAATAAATGCAATCAGACTGCAAGCTTATATGTAGTTTCCAGGATATTTAAAACTAGAATGAGAGACAAAGCCCTCATTTTAAAGTTCTTTTATTGGTTTTTAAATGTCTTAATGGTCTTGGGCCTTCTTATCTCTCAGATCTGCTTTTACCATATGAACCCTCGCGGACCCTGAGGTCCTCTGGCACTGGCCTTTTGATTGTCCCTAAAGTCAGGACACATACTCACGGAGAGGCAGCTTT
>NW_005187539.1:0-890 GCF_000239375.1 Pundamilia nyererei | reverse complement strand
TTCAACATCCTGTAAACTGAGGTCTGTGTAGATTGTGCAAAGAATATCGCACAAACATGGAAATACAAAGGAAATACATGGAAATACATTTTTAAAATAAAATTTCCAGGGTTTGTTAAAAAACAAACCTTTTTGGAAATACTTTTGTGTCTTTACGCATCATAGCATTTTATCATTCATCATATGTAGCAAGTTCAAATTACAGATTTGAATATTTGCACTATTACAAAGTCCAATTTTTGTTGCTTATCAAGTTTTTCTCCTTTTTTTCCCCCTCCAAATTCTACTTCCTCTCAGTACTGCAGTGTCATTTTTATCATTTTCAAACCATTTTATTTTGGAAAATCTAATTGTACAAGCTAGCCAGGCTAACTCAACTAAACAACTTAAAGAGACACCAAACCATTGTAACTGTTACAAGTGCCACGGGATTTTATCTTGTTTTAGTTGTTCTGAGTATGAGTATGACCTGGTTATGGCGTTCCATGTGTCCTGTTTGCTAACATCTTCTACCCTACTATTATCTGCTGAATTATCTCAAGGGCATTTTTGCACAGCCTGCAACTGGGATCTTGTGTGTGGTTGTGGTAGTCCTCAGCAGTGTTGGGCAAGTTACTTTGAAAAAGTAATTAATTATAGTTACTAGTTACTTCTTCAAAAAAGTTACTAAGTTAGTAACTGAGTTACAATATTCTAAAAGTAATTAATTACTTGAAAAGTAGCTATTGCGTTACTTAAAAAAAGAAAAGTTTAACCCTCTGGGGTCCAGGGTATAATTGGCCATTTTTAACTACTTTTGATTTTCCTTCTACATTTTACCTTTAAAAACGATTTACTTTGTCTTGTTTGGTATCATTCTTTTCGGCACAACCTCACGTGTCTGAATTTAC
>NW_005187538.1:1749153-1751369 GCF_000239375.1 Pundamilia nyererei | reverse complement strand
TGCTGGCTGGCATTATGAGTGAAGAAAATGAAAGCTTTTATTTGAACAAGTCAGTGACCGAGATGGAGCTCTTCCAAAACCTCGTGGACATAGACGTGACCGCAGACCGGACCCCGCTTCTGAGATTCTTCATTTGTCTGGTGTATTCGGTCGTTTGCGCTGCGGGTCTGATTGGCAACCTGCTGGTCCTCTTCTTTATCAGGGTCAAACAAGAAAGGAAGAAGTCCAGAGTGAACTTTTTCGTGTTCAATTTGGCCGTTACGGACCTGCAGTTTGTTCTCACCCTGCCCTTCTGGGCCGTGGACACTGCGCTGGACTTCAGCTGGCCTTTTGGATATGCAATGTGCAAAATCATCCTGTCCGTCACCGTGATGAACATGTACGCCAGCGTGTTTTTCCTCACCGCCATGAGCGTGACCCGCTACTGGTCGGTCGCTTCTGCCCTGAAGAACAGAACCGCGCGGAGATCGTGCTCCGCCAAATGGGTCTGCGCAATTATTTGGATACTGGCGACTCTGGCGACTGCGCCCACGTCGATTTTCTCAACAGTCACCAGCGTAACTGGAGAAAAACTGTGTCTGCTGAGGTTTCCAGGTGGACAGTACTGGTTAGCACTCTACCACATACAGAAAATCGTCGTAGGCTTTGTTTTGCCCATGTCAATCGTGTCCATGAGCTACATCATGCTGCTGCGCTTCATCCGCAAACGGAGTATGAAAACCAGCAACCCCAAACGCAGATCCCAAGTTACAAAATCTATCACCATCGTCGTGCTGTGCTTCTTTCTTTGCTGGATGCCAAATCATGCCATGACCTTGTGGAGCGTACTGGTCAAACTGAACGCTGCAAACTGGGATAATGCGTACTACACGGTTCATACGTATGTGTTCCCACTGACAGTGTGTCTGGCGCATACCAACAGCTGCCTCAACCCAATCATTTACTGCCTAATGAGAAAGGAGTTTAGGACCAAACTGAGAGGTCTGATACACAGAGGATAGTGGGTGTTTTGTCGAGTCCTGCCGATGATTTTACGCAGGGCGAAAGGTGTTGGCAGACAATGACGCGCTTTATGCGCACGCAGAAAACGAGCCAAAACAACCAGAATAAGCAATCAGGCCGAGCAACATCGTGTCAAGACTCAGAAACTTTTAGTTTTGATGAGTGTTTCTTGATTTTAAAGTCTACTACTCCATCTACTATTTTAAAGCGTAATGTGGCTGAATCGTTTAGCTTGTAGGGCTGGGCTCTATAGAATCACCTATTTTGTGTAAAAACTAGTCCAAATATGAACATTATGGCACAACAGCTGTTCACCAAAATGATCTATGATGTTTGTGAGTGTCTCTAGTTCAAAGTCCGCACGTAATTGCGCATGACAATATGCTTAGGTGTGCTGGTGGTGTTGAGTGGCTAAACGCCTTTTACATCCTTCGGTGAATGTCTTGGCAAATACTGTTAACAGCGTACACACAACCGCACTTAAAGTCTTCACCGGCTTGAAGCAAAGAGGTGAAAGTTGCAGGTCACGTGTTTCATTTTCTTTTTTTTAGACATCAATCATTTACAGGTGCAAAGAGACACAAAAGACAAACTGAAATATGATTGTTGGAAATACCGAGAAAAATGTATGTACTCTTTGTGTGTGTGCTAATAAAACTGTTCTTCAGTTGTCACGTGGGTCAGTTATCCTCACAACTAATGAAACGGGTGATCTGATTAGCAGGTGTTTACCGGTTTGACTCATGAGCAGCTGATGTGACGGTGAACAGAACATGAAAACAGAACTGCCGCCCGTCTCCTCGCCGCTTAATGACGGAAGCTGGTGATCTCAAATGAAGCGACTTTGTAATGGCTTTCCGTCCTCACTTACTCATCAGATGAAAAGAAGAGCCTCTCAATGAGCAGGTGTCAGGTAAATACAAGTTACACATTCATATCAGAGATTATGGCCTATTTTTGGATGAGCACTGGACAGCTGCTGACTGAATTGAACTAAATGTAAAATGTCGAATTAAAAAGAGGGAGACAAGTTTTTCTTTAATTTACTAATGCGTGTACACTTTTTTTTAATAATAATAATGGATTGGATTTATATAGCGCTTTTCAAGGCACCCAAAGCGCTTTACAATGCCACTATTCATTCACTCTCGCATTCACACACTGGTGGAGGCAGCTACAGTTGTAGCCACTGGGGCAGACTGACAGAAGCGAGG
>NW_005187538.1:1746606-1749093 GCF_000239375.1 Pundamilia nyererei | reverse complement strand
CAACGACCAGGACGGAGAGCCCGGGGATCGAACCGGCGACCTTCCGGTTACAGATACGCTTCCCAACCCCCTGAGCCACGGTAGCTAAGTAGCTAAGCTTTCCTAGATATTTCTGTTCTATTAAAAAGCCAGAAATGCGACACGTGATCCTGTAAACAGAAATATTTGTCACTCACTGTGCTTTCAAGAAAGCGAGCTCGTTACTATATGCATCATTCATCCTTTAAAGTGCAGAAATGTTTTTTAAGTAATATATGCATATATACATGCAAATGAAACTTCGATAACAATTAGAAACTGTTCATTTCTTTGTAAGTGAGAAAACTTCAACAAAATCAGGACGGGATCAAATAAATAATTGTTTTAATAAACAACCCAAATCTCAACTGCATATGAAACAGTTATCTACATTACTGCTTGTATAAAATAGCTACAGGTACAAAGATAAAATTGGGAAAGAGCCCTTTTTCTGCATTTGGTGACGTTTGCTTTTATGAGCAAAGATCTTTGACTACGCATAAATCCAATAAACTTCAACAAAGTATTTTTAAAAAGACAAAATAACTCGTTTAGATTTATCACAATGATGTAAATGGCAAAAAGTTTAAATGTATCAATCAAAGCATGTTTTTCCTAAAGTTTAAACAGGAAGTTCTACATGTTTTCCTTACTCCCCCCACTTCACCACCATTACAGGTACACTAATATCATACAAACAGGTAACAGATGTGTCTTAATTGGCATTACTCATATTGTGAGGAGATATCATAAATATGTCACCATATTTTAAGTTTTAGTAAGTAATTTTAGTAAGTAAAGTCAGCAGAAAATGAATGTAATTTCGATGTCGTTCACGAGCTGACACCTGAGCTGGCATACAGATGCACTTCTCATGTACACATGTAGTTTGCATGGTGGTGAACTTGGAGTCACCACAACATATGCTCAGTGGGAATTTAATGGCCATAAATCACTGAGTTTCCCACCACCTGTTACAAAGTGTGGCAGCATGGAGAGCAGCGGCATTGTTAGTCAAATGAATGACTGCTGGGCGACTAAAAAATGTCTTTGTTGTACTCTGAATTATATCAGGAAGTCGTAGGCAGGGATGGAAACATGAGGCAAGCAGAGCTGTGAAAAACCAGAGATTACTGTAAAAAAGAACTTTTACTGGACGTTCAAATGAGTAAGGTTTCTAACCATTGTGTTTAGCTTATGATAAGATGATTGATGATGATCAATACGCTGTCACCAAATATCACTATTATATTAAAACAAGCATTCCCTCTACACAGAATCACCCAGCCAGTTTGATTTGCCAATACTTGATGACTCCTCCAATAGAAGATTGTGTCAAATGAGTGAAGAGGGTAAAGTGCATAACCCAACTGAATAATGAACAGTGTTTCTTTATGAAGTCTGAACATCCATCCATTCTCTTTAGCGTGTCCTTATCAGGGTTGCAAGGGGTAGTCTTAAAGGCTGAACACCTCAAGGTAATTATGCTGAGACTGAAAAGAAAGCTCTTTCTTTCATTCGTCCATCAAGCCTTGGAACAAGAAATCTTTTCACTTTTTTCATAAGTCACTAAAGTCCCATCAGTCTTTGTTGGTACTTTAATCACAAAGAGGTTCTGCAGGTCTTGCAAAGGTCATCTCCTACCATTGGATGGCTTTTCACAGCACTGACATTTGGGAGGAAAACACAGTTTTTTATAGCGCTAATCAGTGCCCGGGTTGCAGAAACAGTCTTCTGTGTACCTGAGAGAATGAAAGTGAGAAAAATCTCCAGGGCTGCTAATAAATTCCAACCATTTCACATAAAAAGATGTGTAAATGTTTCTTGCCATTATGTCTTCTTGCTGAATAATAATGTCCCTGCCATAATGGGCCTTAATCAGGGAAACAGATGAGGACCAAGGTAGAGTGAAAAAAGGTAGCCATAACAACGGTATTAAAATTCCTTCCACCGGTTTCTTTGTGAATTTTAGACAGTGAACATGTCACCTTAATGTTGCTCTCGTCTTGTTCTCTTCTCTTTTATTTGACATGCTGTAAGGACACAGATAATAATTCCTTCCATTCAAAGTGCTGTTAGTTGGTTGATAACAATTAGAGCTGAAATATGCAGTACTGTGTCTTATTGAAACGTGCAAGCGTACATGGAAATACAGTATTTAAGTATATGGATATATAAATATTTGAACGTAAAACAGAGTATGTATGATTGTAATGAACTTAAAGGTCAATATTTGGTATGACCACCTTTATTCTTCAACACAGCCTGAACTCTCTTGTTCAGCTTTCTTCTAATTTCTTTTAAGTTGTCTTCAGGAATAGTTCTCCAGTCTTCTTGAAGGACATTCAAAGCTTTTCTTTGGATGTTGGCTGCCTTTTGTTCTGTTTTATGTCAGGATGATCCCACATTGTTTCAGTAATGTTGAGGTCCAGGCTCTGGGGAGACCAATCCACGACTGGCAGTGTTACA
>NW_005187538.1:1706039-1731868 GCF_000239375.1 Pundamilia nyererei | reverse complement strand
TGTTGCCATATCATTTTTTGATTGGTGACATGGTACATTTTTCGACCAATAGGAAAGGGAGGGGTTTTTTGGTTTTGTTTTTGCTCACAGGTGGAGAGCGCTTTTTAGGTTTTCCTTACAAAATGCCGTTTTTACTGTTTCTTCCTGCAGTAAATATAAACAACAGTATTATTCAGGAAGCACACAAGCACAAACACACAAGATATCATTGGAAAGGCCAGAATGTCCTCTACTGAGCACAACAGGACTTATTAGGGTAGCTCAAATAAGTCAAAAATATATATAGACCATTAAAAAGGATAGGCTGGTTCTCAGGAAGAAATTTTGCTTCCAGGAGCCAGAACGGTTTGTCATTTTTAAAGTGTTCTTGGGCAACAGTCTGCCAAGATTTCTGAAGGTCTTTCAAAGTTTTTCTTTGGACATTGGCTGTTTTTCACTCATTTTCAGTCCAGTCCTTGATCTGGACTATTTTCAGAGGAATTTTTTATTTGTTAAGCTACTTGCAACTGGAAAGTCAGTAGCAACAGGTATTATGGAGTGATGAATCCAGATTTGAAACTTTTCTCATCATCAATATGTACGAATGAATTCTGGAGAGAAGTACAACAGTGAGTGTCTACAGCCATCTGCAAAGGACGGCGGAGGCTGTGTAGTGGTTTAGGCCTGCATTTCAACCAGCAGTGTTTAGGAAGCCTGCCAAAATGATGGCATAATGAACACAGAAAAGTACCATGAGATTTCCATCTACTACTTGGAGATGGTGTGATTGGCAACAGCTTGTTCAGCATTATAATGATCCCCAAAACACTGCCAGTGCAGTCAAACCATACCTGGATAGGTATGCCAATCCAGTTCAGTCATGGATTGGCCTCCCCAGAGCTCGGACCTCAACATTATTGAAGCAGCGTGGGCTGATCTTAAATCATCAGAGAACAGAACAAAAGGCAGCCAGCATTGATAGAAGAAACAATTTAAAGAAACTTTAATGTAGCTTGATTAAGAAAGTTCAGGATTTGATAAAGAATACAGGTGGTCTTATCAAATATTGACTTTACTATATTTACATGTATCTTTGTCCATGTTTCAACAAATAATAGCACCTATTTGATATTTTACTAGTACACTGAAATGAGAGTGACTCAGGACTTTGGCGCAGTATTGTATTGCATGAACTTCCCTGACCTGCAAATGAAAACACTTAGTATTTGGCACATTTTATCCTTGCAATTAAAAATACATATATCTCATATGATGTTGTGATTACAGTGTGACAACTCAGAGTTCATGAGAAATATGTGGCCCAAAATTGTTTGCCAGCCAGAAAAGGCTAAAAACTCCTGGCACGCTGAGGGCACAAAAATTTCATCCTTCTTCTGTCTGTTGCTTGACAGAAATATAACTACATTTACTATGTTTAGAATCTGTTGGTTTGTGGCTATATAAGACCAAAAAAATCAAAACTTGAAAACCTACAGCTGGTTGAAGCCAGCATGTGACTGGGTGAGCACTGCCCCTGATGATGTTTTGTGCTCATTTGAGGTAGGTGGCAATGCCCTCCAGGGATAGCAACTGGCAGCCAGTAATCTTTCCCTCTGTTTTTACCACTCCTTACATGGCATACAGTCTGGATGCCACACTGGTAAGCATTAGAAATTATTCAACTGCAGCACCATAGAAAGAAATGAGCAGTCTCCCCTAATGACACCTTGAGAAATTTAAACGCTACTAATACTGAAGGGGCTGGGTTTTTCCTGCAGACAAATCACCTCTTGGATGTTAGTGGTGTGTGTGTGTGTGTGTGTGTGTGTGTATGTAGTAGATATTTGTATATTTATGAATATACAATCTTGAGTCTGCCTGAAAGTTGTCCCATTGTCTGTACGAGTTTGACGAGGAGCATTTGAACGCAGCACGCCCCCAGGGGCTTGACGGTGGTCAGGTGACCCGCAGCAGGCAGGCCATTCTCGGCTTCCCCTGGCTTTGGCTCCAATGTCGGAGGTGTTTGTGCCTGGAAGAAATGGACTCTGGCAATGCAAGAATTTAATCATTCAGAGGTCCGAACAGTTGACTCCGTGAATGGCGCCAAAACAGGACCCTAAACCGAAATTTCAAGAAGGTCGGTAGGGGGGGAAAAAAAAGCACCGATGATGCCCAGTTAGCGGCTGGAAGGGGGCGGGTTTGTTGTTGTTGTTCTTGCAGCTGCAGCTCGACGATAGTGATCCCTAGGGAAGGCGAAAGAGGCTTTATACAGCTCAGATATCAATGAAAACATAGCTTACGTTGACGTAACATCGCAATGAAGCGCATACAGTAAAGCTAGCTCAAGCTGGAGTCTTTACAGACTCTAACGGAAGGCTAACTGTTAGCTAGCTTTGCTGTTCATGCTCTGCGTTAGCGGCTCGTTTGATTACATTAGTTGTGGGTGTAATGAACATCATAACGTGCTTTTGACATTAGTTTTCCCCTCCTCGTAGGTGAAAGAGTCCTGTGCTTTCACGGGCCATTGCTCTATGAAGCAAAGGTTTGTCCCGATACTTTATGAGGGTCTTATTACTCATTTATTCCCAGTTAAAAATAAACTGATCCAAGGCCTGTGTGTTTTCTCGCTTTTACAGTGTGTCAAGATCAACGTAAAGGATAAGCAGATTAAATACTTCATTCATTACAGCGGATGGAACAAAAAGTGAGCAGCTTGAGTTGAATATAGGCTGACATTTCTCTCTGTGCGTCTATTTGGATAGGAATTATAACACTGTGATGACGTTTGAGAATCTGTGATGGGTTTTTTTCTTCCTTTGCAGCTGGGATGAATGGGTTCCTGAAAGCAGAGTTCTCAAATATGTGGACAGCAACCTTGCCAAACAAAAAGAGCTTCAAAAGGCCAATCAGTGAGTTAACCTCTTCCCACACAGACATGACCAAGAAGTGTTTTTGTGAGTTTTCGGTTCTTCCTAATGTCCAGTCAGCTTTTTAGAGTTTCTGTCAAAGAAGAGCAGCGATAAGAAAAGTAGGGGGCCGTTTGTGCTCTGTTTTGTGCATGACTGGATAAATTTAGAATTTGCAGCTTTTAGAGTTGACATTACACAATATGGTCTGCCCAATCGCATCCAATTACAGATTCTTGGGAGGTAAAGTAAATAAGTAAATGCTATATCAATATATTGATCAGTATTTTTGTGTGGATACATACGTATATAATCAGATTTTCACTATACTGTTTTTGTGATATCTTAATGTTAAAATCAGCTTTATTGCGAGTTCCGTAGTATTTACAGGTCATTTTTGTTTTCCCGTGAACAAGAATGAATCAAAAATAAGATAAAATGGAGAGCTATAAGAATATGAGATGCATATGTTAAAATAAGTATGAAGTATCAAAGTATAAATATGAATTACACAAGCTATATTAAAGCTTACATACAGTTGTATAGTTGTTACTGTCAGTGTATATAAATATAGTGTGTACATGGATTCTTATGAAGCTTATATGGATTATTCTAGTCTGTGTATGTTATGGTGCAAATGAGGAAACGTCAGTGTGAGACTGAATGTGTTGGTAGCACCAGTATTGTTCTCTGTACACAAGAGCAGCAGAAAAGTCCTTTAAGTAAAGGCTGAACGTTCTTTATTCTGTTTTTCAGATATTTTCAGAAATCTCAGATATCATTAGATATGTGTTTTTGTGATTAACATGAACTTTACTGTCAGTTCTGCCATATGATACACATGATACGTAATATTAGACATATTTAACACATAAAGTTATGTTGATAGGGGAAAACGGCGGGGTGGTTTTTACTTTTCCAGAAGAGATTTTACAACTTATTGAGCAACGTGCCACGAGAACACTGTCTGACTCCACATCACACACCACTGTCTGCAAATGGAACAGAGTGTTTTGTAAACAGGCTACACAGCAGGTAGCTATGCATGTTAGCAGTTTTTTCAATGCCAGATGCCCTTGGTGATTTGTGTCTCCTCCCAGAATCGACCCAGGGATCTTTAACTTGTTTGTAAACCGCTACACTGTGAGGCCACTTTGGAAACAGTTAAGTCAGTGCTGCAGACAGTGTATTTCTAAAATACCCCCCCACCCCCAATCAAACAGCAAGGCCGTGTCTGCATCACCACGGTGTGATACATCACTACAACTCAACGGTGGTCAGTAAAAGTAATTTACATACATTTCTATAATTGTGCTCTCTCTTGATTTTTTTCTGCAGGGATCATTATGTTGAGGGAAAGATGAGGGGCTTAGCACCAAGCAAGAAGATTGCTGCTGTGCAGCAGAAAAATGTTGATCTGTGAGTGTCCAGCTTCTTTTCCCTCCTGTAATAATTCATTTAATAACTCAGTTCTTCTGATGCAACCTTGATGATATTATTTATTAAAGTGCTATATGCTCGCATGTAGTCAAAGCAATGAATTGCATTAAGACAACTTGAGGTATATGTGTCACATCATATGAACAATCATGATGTCCTTTTTTGCATTGTAGGAAAGTGAAAAAGGCAAAACAGAAGAGTAAGTCAAATATTTGTACAAAATATGTTTATTGAATTTTGTAGCTTTCTTCCAGAATATTTTTTGTTCTTATAGTAAAGATCTTTGGTGTTGTGGCTTCATGAGGTTCAAGTACTGTTGTATTTATGGAGTCTGATGCGATCTGAGACTTATTAATAAACATATTCACCTTTTATTTCTGTGTATTGTTTAAGCTGTCCTTTTCTTTTAGCCCCAGGGCCAGGTGAAGGTACCAGCAGCGGCGAGATGCCCCAGGGGCCACGAAAGAAGAGGGCTCGGGTTGATCCCACAGTGGAGAGTGTATGTATCATCATGTATTGGAACTGGACTTTTTATAAGAATAACAACTGAGCTTCTTTCTTGAGGTGTGAGCAGAATGAGGAAAATACTGAGATGTTGGGGGGGGGAGGTCCACACTCAAGGCAGTACAAAACATCCTGGTCCTGTATCATTTCTTCAATAAGCTTGTGAAATTGTTCAAAGAGTCAGTTATTCCTGCATGAGTGAACCAGTCTACCCCGTGGGTGTAAAACCCACACTTGCTATCACAAATACACAAAAACTTTTAAAAGCAGCAAGGTCATATAGTGTGTGTGTGTGTGTGTGTATCCAGGAGGAGATGTTCACCAACCGTGTGGAAGTGAAGGTGAAGATCCCAGAGGAGTTGAAACCCTGGCTGGTGGATGACTGGGACCTCATTACCCGACAGAAACAGGTGAAAATAAAATCACAGCAGGTTTCACTTGTTTCCTTCATATTTATCCATATATTTATGGAAATGCGATGGCTGGAAATGTCAGGTTCTGGACCACTTGTGCTCATTTGTCTCTGATTGCACAATGGATCCCAAAATCTTGGGTCAAACTGACCCACCCAATACGTGATATAGTGAAGCAACACTGCTAATGACAGCTGGACCTCTGGCTACCGCTCACATCCTAAACGGCAGTTTCTAATGGACAGGTCTGAAGAGAGCGCTTCAGCCAGAATCACTATCTGGAGCATGCTCATTTGTTCTTCTCATTTCAAAGTCAGAACATGCACAGGATGCTCTGCAATGTAGGACTGAGAATAAATGTTACAGTTGAGTTTGAAATGAGTTGATGTCTGGATGTTTTTATTGATGGAAATGCTTGTGTAACATTTCTGTTGCTTACAGTTATTTCATCTGCCAGCTAAGAAGAATGTAGAGACCATCTTGGAGGACTATGCAAACTACAAGAAATCAAAAGGAAACTCGGACAATAAGTAAGAGTAAACATCCTGACGTTCTCAGAATAATGGAGGCGTGAGGAAGCACTGATGTCCTGTGATGAAAATGTTCAGCGGCACAGCATCTGTCAACCACATAAGACTTAAATTCCTTCCACTTTACAAATTTGCTTTTAATAGAGATACTTGTAAACACTTACTAACACATATACCATTAGCTGAACTATATTTTTAAGGGCACAACACCACTGATCTCACTAAAACTGTAAGTTGTGCATTTTTTGCATTATAGCCTTCACAGTAAGTCAAACAGTGCTTTTAAACCACAGGAATTCTTTTAATTATTTTGGATACACGACTCAATTTTTTCCCTCTCTCAGAATTGTGGAAACTGGGAGCTAACTCATTTTTTAGGCTCTTTTTTTAAAGCTCTTTTTTAGGCATCCTTTATCTGAGCACTTCTTTAAATATCACAGCATGCTGCCTTTTTGCATCAAAATAAAAATACACCAGAATAAGTAAGTTTTTGTAGTCTTTTTTTCTTTTCTTTTTTAATAGTCTGTAGCCAGTTATTGGGGTGACAGTTGCTGTTACCAGTCTTCTTATAATAGTACTTGTGTGCTTTCTCACATTTGCTGCATCACAGCACAACAAAAACAACTTTGAGAAGAAGTAAGCCCAGTGATTTCTCTCATGCAACTGTTCAAAACTGTACTATTGACTGTTCTATAGAGAGCTGACCTCTGCTGTCTCCAGTTATCTCTCCAAATACGTGACTTTTCTCTTCTCCGTTCGCTTAGGGAATATGCTGTGAGTGAAGTGGTGGCAGGGATCCGGGAGTACTTCAACGTCATGCTGGGCACTCAGCTGCTTTACAAGTTTGAGAGGCCGCAGTACGCCGAGATCCTGGCCGAACACGCGGATGTGCCGATGTCTCAGGTGTATGGAGCACCGCACCTGCTGCGTCTGTTTGGTAGGAACACGTGAAACATAGACAGTGTATCCGGAAAGTGTTCACAGCACATCAATTGTTCCACATTTTGTGATGTTACAGCCTTTTTCCTAAATGGATTAAATTCATTTTCACCTCACAATTCTACACACAGTATCCCATATTGACAAAGTGAAAACAGTTTGCTTTAAAATTCTTGCAAATTTATTGAAAATATAACATTTGCACACGTTTTTACGTATTTGTTCAATACTTTTTTGAAGCACCTTTGGCAGGAGCTTCTCCCACTTTTCTTTGCTGAACCTCTCCATCTGGTTGGATGGAGAGGATCACTCCACAGCCATTTTTAGATCTCTAGGGGTGTTCAGCGGTGTGAAAGTCTGGGCTCTGGCTGGGCCACTCAAGGAAATCCAAGAATAAAGCCACTCTTTTGATATCTTGGCTGTGTGGTTATAGTCATTGTCCTGTTGGGAGATGAATGTTCTCAGTCACCTCCATGACTAAGGCTCTTCTTTCCCAATTGCTCAGGTTCGTCATGAGGCCAGTTCTAGAGATGAGGAAGGCCAATGTGCTCAGTGGAAGCTTCAGTGCTGCTTCAGTTTTTCTGTACCCTTCCCCAGACCTGTGCCTCAGTACAATCCTGTCTCCAAGGTCTACAGACACTTACTTGGACTTCATGGCTTAGTTTGTGCTCTGACATGACCTGCAACTATGAGACCTTATATCGACAGCTATGTTTTTTTCCAAATCATGTCAAGTGAACTGAATTTACCACAGGTGGACATTCAAGCTGTAGAAACATCTGAACAGATGATCAGTGGAAACAGGATGCGGCTGAGCTCAGTTTTGAATGTCATGCAAGTTTGCAGACTGTTTTTTTTTTAAACTTTGTCATTATTCAGTATTGAAAACAAAATTATCCATTTTGGAACAAGGTTGTAAAATGACAATGTGCGGAACAAGTGAAGGACTGTGAATACTTTCTGGATGCACTGTAAACTATATGAAGCGTAATCAAGTTCTCACTTGGTAACAAGAAAAAAACAGAAAAAAATCTTAAATAAATTTGGTCGCTGTTCCCTTCACAGATGCTTGTTTGGGCATCTCAGACTGTTTGTGTTCGAAAGTCCTGCTCCATGATGAAATTATAACTCTTCATTTTCATTTTAGAAAAAGGAGACAAAGTCACAGAGAGCCTAATGAATGTGCTAGGTAGAGTAAGTGAGAGCAAGATTGTGTTGCTGTAACAAGGCACGTCCCACTGTTAATTTCATTTACACTGAAAACCACAGGATGATACGGTCAAACTCCTCGTTGGCTTTTAACCTGGGAGGACAAAAACCTGGGGACACGGTGCACAACTCCATAAATGCTGAGCTAAAGGGAGAGAAAAAAGTGGTCTCACTCTACTGAAGACCTCTGTTTGGTCTCAGTGTCCTACCTGAAGACCCAGATCTCATTAGCAGTGATGCTCCTCCGCATGAACGTTGCTTCAAAGAAGTTGATTTTGCTCTCAGTGCAAGTTTAAATTGCAGTTGCCAGTCAGATCAGAACTCCCAAAGACAGAAAAATAGTAGGAATGCAGTACAAAGTGGCAAAATTTGAAGCTGGAAACATTTTTTTGCTTTTCACGGGCACAAGGCCCATTAAAAGTATGTGTTCCTAATCATCATGCTTCTTTTTACATGTCGCAGCAGAATTTATATCTGCTCCTTTCAGTTCAGTTAATTCAATATTTCTGGTTCACCTTTTAAGCAGTTTTGTAAATTCGTGGATGAAAGTGCTAAATAGGCTCGAAGAGAAGTCCCAATGTAAAAGGATTGAAGTATTAGTTATTGTACACAAAATAGCTTTATGGCTACTTCAACTATGATGACTCATCTGGATTGTTAGACGTGACTGAAATTAGCTGAAATTTCATTTTATTATTTTTTCCTAACAGTCTGGAAAAATGTCAGAGGCCTCCACCTGTAAAACCATTCCTGTTTTGGGGGGTGTCTCATTGTTGCCCCTCTAGCTCACATGTTGATAATTTCATTCACACCAAAGCACCAGACAACCCCCTCTGCTACTGAACTAACCAGATTAAAATCCCACATTTAACTGACTTTATGCTATACTCTCATTACAACTTGGTCCTTATTCCCTGATTTTCTTTTAAGCAGTTTATTTAAAGTATTATTTATTTAGATGTTTGTAGCACCAGTCAGTTTATTTGAAAAGTAGGCTTCTCCCCTCTTTATGTCACATTTTTCGATTGTGGTGATGTTATAGAAATCTTACCTCAATCTCCAAATTTACCGTATGCAATGCTGCTCATACGCTGTATGTTGTCCTCCACCAACAGTTCGTATTGGAGCCATGCTGGCCTATACTCCCCTGGATGAGAAGAGTCTGGCTCTGTTGCTCAGTTACCTCCAAGATTTCCTCAAGTAAGCTTTTAACTCCCAGCACAACACCAGTCACTCCATGTCATGTTTGGCCGATTCTCAAATGTCATGTTGTATTCACATTCACATTAGTGCAGCCAGGCTTGTTGCAGTTCCTCAAAACATAAGCCATGAAATCGATTTTCTGCTCTGGAAAGTATTTTTCTTGAGACTAACCGTACACGTTGCAGCGCGTTATGACAGACTGAGGTACCGTGCCGTTCTTTGGAACTGAATCCAAATTGAAAATGGTCTCTTAGATCACTTGTGCGTGATGTTTAGTTGTTTTGATGTGTGAACAGCACTGCGGATACATCTACACTGACTGATACAGTGGTGACATAACATGACTTGCAGATATGGTACGGTCTATATGGTTGGCCTCGGGCTGTGTGAGAGACATGATTGAGAGAGAAAGTAATTCTGACCTCTCCCCTCTTGAACAAAAAAAGACCTGCAGGGCGGAGACACTCCTTTTTTATATATAGAAGTCTTTTCAGCTGAAGGACAGGAGTGTGACAGGATAAAGCACCCATGCACACCTAACCTGTAGGGCCATGACTTCATACCAAGGCGTGTTTCAGAATGGTGCTCTATGAGTGAAGTACAGCCAGGCAGGGGAAGAACACATTTGCAAACCGCTGTTGTAGTGCAGCAACATTCACTCTCTGGGCCTGTGTGTCATGGTTATCACAATGGAAGGAAGCAAGAATGATGAAATTTGGCAACTCCAGCCAAAGCTTATCTGAAAATTGGGTGCAAATCCACCCAGCCAATAAAATCGGGCCATTATTCGCATTATTCGAGTTTTGTCATATCCCAAATGCCCTGCCATGGGGTTATAATGAGCCGCTTGGAAAATCGTTTCTCGGCAGCTTTTTGGCACCAGCACCTGGTTGTGTTCCTCCTCTGTGCGACTCACTCGATAATGCTTATACTTAGTCAATACAAAGTGTGTGTAGGTCAGCACTGTGTCAGGGCGCACCATGTGACCATCAGTTCTTATCACTTGGTCAATGGATAGCTTAGGGTGTCATCAACACACTGCTCTGATGGGAAATCTCTCATAGAGTGAATTACAAGGCCTTCTTGTGAGGGCCCTGCCAGACGGCAGCATCGGATAACCCACAGATACTACATGCTCCTACAGGTCGTGAATGCATCCCCACACACTACCTCAACAGGTTATTACAAGTGCCCACTCTTCCTCGGGCCAGCGAAATGCCTTTGTTTTGGCCTGAAAGATCTCCATTAATCAGAATCAGAAAGACTTTATTTATCCCCAAGGAGCAATTAAGATACAACAGAGCAGCATGACGTTGAAGATAAGGACAGGGCATAAACAGGCAATAAGAGTGAGATAGTAAATACACAGAATATACTGTATATTTTAAAATTACACAGTTTTAAAATTAAAGTGACTGAGGGGTCATTTCACTTGCCCAGTGCAATGGAGGGAACCACAGGGGGCAGTGGGAGCGGTGGTGAACCAGCCGAAACCCCACCCTGACACCACACCCTGAGCCCACTGCTCCACCCCTCCCCTGCTGCTGAGCCACAAATCTCCCCCCTACACAAGTACATATGGAGGTTTTAATTTCTTAAATGCACCATCTT
Source organism: Pundamilia nyererei (assembly GCF_000239375.1). NCBI lineage: Eukaryota > Metazoa > Chordata > Actinopteri > Cichliformes > Cichlidae > Pundamilia > Pundamilia nyererei. Next base: position 1,721,134 of record NW_005187538.1, on the reverse strand, counting down.
ACTGCAGTTTCTTATCCTGACTGTTTTGCATAGAGAAGACGAAGGGTAGACAAAAATGCAAACACTGCTGTCATTTCCTATATAACTTGTAGACTTATTGAAGTAAAACACTGGTGATTTAGCTTTGAGCCTTCATCACCGATCCAAAGCGTAGTCATTTCCTTGATGCTTGGAAAGGTTTTTTTTTCTTTATAAGAATAAGAAAACATAAACATTCTCATTGAGTTCTCAATATGACTTTCCCATAAAGTTTTTTTTTTTCTGCCAGTTTGTTTACATACATATAAAATCAAACTAAACTCGACTTTTATTCAGAGTTGTAATTTGGCAGCAAAGCATCTGCCACAATCTAATCTTACTGTAACAGTCATTTTGTAAATGCATGAGCCTGGCGACTGCTGAACAACACACTCTGCACCAGGCGTTCCTGCTTCCCTCCTCACTGACAGTCAGTTGTTTGTTTCCTTCAGGTACCTGGTAAAGAATTCATCGACCCTTTTCAGTGCCAGCGACTATGAGGTCGCACCCCCAGAGTACCACCGCAAAGCTGTGTGAGAGCTCTCAGCAAACCTCTTTCCTATTGAGACACCTCATCCCACTCTCCCAGACCACAACTGAAATATCCGTGACTACCCTTTGGATCGCAGTCTTTGGCGATATTTTTCACTTGAACTGATTTGCTTCCCCCGCCAGGGTCTCAGGAGCTCGTCACGGTTAAGAAGAAAAAAAAAATTGTGAAACCTTTTTAACTGAGTCACTTTTCTTTTTTCCCCTTTTCCTTTTCATGTACCTTTTTTTTTTCTTCATATAAAAGTGTAGTTCTTCATCGTCCGTTACCACAGAGCAGCTCTTCTGTGTTTTTGCATTCCAGCTGATAGATATTTGTTGCATGTGGGTATTTATTGGTGTTTCTTCGGCCAAATGAGGTGCAGTTTAATGCTGGTCCTCAGTCAGTGTTCAGCAGTTAATGTTTTTGTATCTGTATCTTGTGTATTTGTATCAGTTTGTAAAAAGAAAAAAATATATATATGTTTATACACAGTATCCAGCTCGTTTACTGTGCGTTCTTTTTCACATCAAGTAAATTATTTGGTTTTATCTCTCTCCTTTCAAGACATATCTTGCTGTAAATGTCGCTAATATTTAAAAGCAGCAGCAGGAAATGAAATTGAAAACAGAGAGCCATCCTCCTGCTAAGTTTTGGTTTAGTATTCACCTGACGAGACACAGGGTCAAAGTATCTTTCAATTACATGTGTTGACTGTTAAAGTGCAAATCAGTTTTCAGTGTTAATCCTGCAAATGTAAAACATCCAAAATGCCTACAACCAGATTTTGACACCACATGACAGACTACAACATACATATCCCCACATCAGCATGGGAAAATTACCAAGGAATTATTAAACATGATCCAGTCATGGAGTCTGATTCCTATATATGTTGGTGTGTGTTTGTAATTTGAAATGATTTTTACTGGTCAGTAAATGGAGTTCTGTGGACTAAAAAATGTGCCCTGAAAAATGTTGTATGAGAGTTAGAGAAATATACATATCATAAACAGTGCTGTGCAGATGTCTTGAGCCACCCCTCATTTCTTTATATTTAGCTTTTTTACATTTTTTGGAGTGCCTTTGAACAATAGTTCTTCAGGGTTCTTGGAGGTCTTTTTTTATGCAGTGGCTGCTTTTTTACTCATGTTCAGTTCAGTCCTTGTACCTGGCCATTCTAAGAGATAGGTTTGTTTCTTTAAGCATAGAGTCACTCAGTGTCAGGGGTGAACCAGTGCTGTCTACAGACAAAGAACCTATTTTAAAGTATTGTTAGATACTTTATGATGCACACTTGGGTGGACAAAAAAAACTTCAAGATATGAGTCTGTAAGTTGCTTTTACTTGTCTGCACAGAAACACAAGCACTTCAGGTCAGCGGAGCTGCGCTCTGCAGGCTGTCAGTGCACTAAACGAATCAGGGCCTCTATGACCAACTCTAAGGACGCCCAAGCTGCCCCAACCCTTCCCTGTGCGAGCTTCACTCATGGGAATCATACTTCACCTACTCAAACATATGTCCAGAATAATGAAGATGTAAATAAACGTTAACAATAAGTAACCCAATAAAATAAAATGATGCCCAGTATCTATGAAAATACATTCTTCTTTGTCCCAACATTCAATGAGTCCCACATTTACTAGCAGTCTGTCCTAAAAACACATCATTTTGTCCCATTTATTTTGTTGATTTTATGAAATAGTCCAAAAAATGCACAGTTTGACAGACACAAAATTGGATTTTTGCACCAACAAGGTGATTCCCAAAGAGCTATCAGCCCAACACTTGGCAGTCTGTGCATGCTGTGCAGTGTGTCTTTAAAATATTTGCTGGTCTCAGTGGAAGGGTGGCTGTCAATAAGTTATTCTTAAGTAAGGGAAACGGGGAGAAAAGGCTGAGGTATGTCAAAGTGGGTAAAAAATCCTCAGAATTGTACACTTCGGTCCTGAAGCACCGTTTTTGTCTGTACTACATTTAAAAGTTGCATGTGTATAAATTTTTGTGTTTAATTATAGTTGTACACAGCACATCTGGAGTCAGGATGGAACCACAGGAGCAGCGTGTTAGGGACACACTGCTTCCATTCCAAGGACTCTTGCAGGTTAATCCACCTATGATACTGATGACAAATACTGCATATAAATATGGATTAAACACTACCATTTTTTATCTGCGCATGAGCTGTGAATGCGGGCACACTGTGGGTGTGGCAGGTAAAAAATTCCTGACAGCGAGCAAATGCTGACACCATGACACCTGCCTCAGTCTGTGATTTACAGTCAAACGTTTAATGCCAGGTCACTGCACGCGGGTGCGCACACACCCAAATGTGTGGATGAGAAATGCTCTCCAAGGAAATGTGGCTGTGGTAAGGGTGTTGCCATGGGGACGTAGACAAAGGAAGAGACACGCAGCATCAAAGTCTCGGTCTTATAAAGTCTTGGTAGCTTTAAGGACAGTGAAAAATACAATATGAGAGGAACACCAGGAAATCCTCCTCTTGGGAATAATTCATGAGACCTGTTAATAGATGTTAACTGTTATTGAGTAGCATTGTAACAGTAAGCCTATATACCAGCTGTTATGTTAGTTTGCCTGTTTATTTACTGGCTGATTCACTTAATCACCCTGCTCTGGGTGACCACAAGAGGGCAGCCTTTTCCCTCCCCCCAATTTGCTATTGTTTTTCCCTCTTTGTAGATTTTACAGTTGAATGCACTTGATATATTTTTATGAGGCGAAATAAAGGGAGAGAGAAAAGAAGCATAAAACAGACTGTAAACTGAAGACAGCAGGGAGCAGTCTGCTAATTGAACACCTTATACTGACTATATTTGGATACATACCCTCACTGTTTAATAATTTAATATTTAATCAGTCAACCACTGTAAACTTTGGCCTAAGAAAGTAATTTTCTTGTGACACACATTTGATATTATATTAACTCAGTCGTGTATCTAAAAAAAAACCTTTAACATAAAAGAGTTGTTTAAAGACTCTTCAGAGCATTCCAATTCCAAACATTCCTATTCCAAATAATGGCAAAATAACAGCTTGTAGAGGAAAATCGATTTCATCACTGGTGTTGCACTTGCAAAAAAAAAAAAAAAAAAAACTCTTACAAATGCTTTATGCTTTTGTTGTTGCTGTTTTCCTTTTTTCTGTGCAAGGTATAAAGTTACCAACCCTTCAAATAGGCTCATACGCGGGTAAACTGGTGAGATCTGTGAGGTGTTTAAGTGCACATTTCGATACACTACGTTGGGCTTTGACATGAGGGCAATGACAGGTAAACGCACAGTTATTATTAAAATATGTTTCGGGGCACTCTGGGGAGGAGGGGGGATTAGAGGATATTGTGATGTTTAAACAGCAGATAGTTGTTTTTGTTTTTTAAATTCAGTTTACATCGATGTTTACAGGTAACTGTTTGTAGGTGTTTCATTCTTCAGGTAATCCTGACGTCACGCCGGGTTCTGTCCCAGGACGACTCCAACTACTCCCAGCGGCCACTCTCCAAGGAAGTCCCGCCCTCCGCAACTGCCCATTGGATTAAAGGTGAACAGAACGCGGTTGGTTTGGTTTGATTGGCTCACAGGTTGTCAGTCGCAGTGCGACGGGAGTTTCGGGAGTTTGAGGTTAGGCGTCAGGTGAAACCTGCTCTGTGAGGAAAACGGCGCAGATTAAACGTACTTTGCGACTACCTTCAGCATTACTTTTGCACTTTTTTAATGAACTTGTCCAGTGCGGGAAAAGTTTAACACCGGAGACCAACAACTTTAAAAGATGAAGAGCCTCAAGTATCGATTGAAAAAGCACGAAGTTACCATAACAGTAAGTTGATCGTTTGTTTTCTCGGTTTTGCTCATTTTCCCCGTTTCCCACCACTGGAGCGGTCAGCTGTGAGTTCATGGACGGCGCTGGGACCCGACGCTGTGTTGTACCTCCGCGGGTTGCTGTCTGTAACCCTCGCCTCTCTGTCTTAGCGACCACGCTAACCGCGGTCATGTTCCCACGGTGGCTGCCCGCGCGCTCCCCTGGAAAATAGACACCCCGCCAGCACGTTCAAGCACCTGCACACACACACACACACACACGCGCGCGCGCGCAAGCGGAGGTCGTGGCCTGCTCGACACAGATTATTATACTGCAGATTTAGGCCAGGTTCAGATTGTTATAACCTGGCCTAAATCTGCTGAGCTGTGCTGTTGTTGTTGTTGTTGTTGACAAAGCGCGCTCTGGAAGAAAGCACCACAAATCAATACCACAAAGTGCCTGTTCTGCTGTTTTTTTGTTTTATCACAGGGGACATTTGTGGTCCGTAAAAAAACCAAAAAAAAAAACCAAAACAAAAAAACGCTGTCGTGCACTTTGACCCACCTTTCGTTTCTGTCTTGTGAACACACTGAGAGCTTTTAAATTATGTTTGTTTTTTGGTTGTTTAAGAAAAAGTCTGTAATCGTCTTCAGGATCCCGCTTGAACAAGGATTTAGTGTGGTGGTGAACTGCTTGTGTTTCTAATATTTTGTCCATCGTATTTGGATCAACATGAATGGTAGACATATTTGGAGACTGGAGCTTGGTGTTCCCCATTCAATGCTTACATAATGTAAAAGCAGGAAAAACAATGGTGCCTGTTTTATGTTTATTTTGTTTAACAAAAGCAGCGCATTATTATTTTTATTAATACACGATTAATTATTACAGAGCAGCAGACCTTCAAACTTGAGGACAGGTGGGCCTGAGTTGTTTACCGTGAAGTACGGCATGACATACATGACAAAGTTGGAATTGATTGGGTGGAATTGATTCTTCACAATCCAGCGATGACGTATGAACTTTGCTGAATAGACAGCCATCACAATTCTGCACAGTTCAGCATGCAGTGGGTGTCTGGCACTGCACTCTGTTTTCGGCTCCCAGCAATTACCATGAGAAAGGCACAAAGCCAGAGGAGCTGTGTGTGGTAAACTATCCGGCCCCCATTGAAATAAAAGGAGAGAGGGAGCGAAGAGAAGAGAAGCCTTTCGAGATTGAAATGGTATTGTATGTGTATTGACGGCTGTCTCACCCCCTCTGACAGAAGTAGAGACACCCTTTAAAAAAAAAAAAAAGCATGAAAACCAAAAAAGCTTGCAGACTTTATGTTCCACTTGTTTCAAAGCACCCTGAGGAAAAGCTCGATGTGGGCTGTGTTGAGGAAACAGATGTGACATTTACACTGGGCTAAAATTCCCGTTGCATTCCTCTATGAAGGCAGAAGAGGAAATATTAGCACACCTACAGATAAAAGGTGTGTTTAAAAAAAACTCAACAAAACAAAACATGGGTAATAATTTAAAATGTTTAACAAACCTGTTCTGCTTCAGGTAAGATCTTTGTGCTCGCACTGGTAAACAAACACATAGAAGAAGTATGTCATCACCACCTGTTGCACTTTGAAATTTGTGAAACGCAAATCAACCAGTCAATCACTCACTGAGGCATTAAGGTGAACGGCATTAAGTGCTTTTAGATGTGTGCCTCGCTCATCTGGCTCACAATGAGGTGAACTTGCTTGCTCCTTCTGGGTAGCGTGACTAATCATTAAGAAATACATGCACATTTTTCAAGTAGGAGAGGCAATCATGGGGGTGGGGGGTATTGAAAATGTAACTCAATCCTGGCCAAAGAAAACAAATCCATGGAGGAAACTCCATCTTTCCCCACTCCTTTTGTAACTGTATCAGTTGTGCTCCCTGTTGTTGAAATTCAGAGAAAAAAGGTTTTGTTTTTTAACAAAGAAGCCATAAGCATCATATTTAGTGTCATTACCGTTGTCTTCCACAGTTGCCTGCTTATTGGCTAATCAGGTTTTCCTGTCACGCATTACCAAGAACTTATTTCAGCTGAGGAATGCTGACTATGTTACCAAACAAAGCTGAAAACTTAGTATCCAGGTTTCAAAATGCCATGGCATTCCCTTAATACCAGCTGTAGATTAAAGACAGGATGAAGTCTGTTGGTTTGGCTCACGGTTGCAAAAGGCAAGCCTCCAGTTTCAGTTATTCTTTTGTGTAGAGGCCTATTCTTCTGTGGAGAAGTGTGATTAACTACAAGGCTTCGTACGACAAGCATTGTCATGTTTAAATGCCATGATCATGTGATGGAAAGAAGCGACACAAGATTGTTTTTTCTGTCTGACAGTATGGGGCTGTACCTGTTCCACTCATTTTAGCTGCTGATATTTTCTGAATGTTGAAGTTCACATGTAATCATTGTCTGTTCCTAAAAGACATTCCTTTGTGGAAAATAATATTGGGTTATGAAAAGCAGATCCCTATCAAAATAAAAATAAATATAAAGCAAAAAGAAAATGTGCCTAGGAATGTCCTCAGCAAGATTCCGATCAGCATTCCTCAAACATTTTAGATAACCACATACTCGGATTGCAAAAAAAAAAAAGAAGTGATATCTGTTTGTTTCAGGAGATATCGGTGTGCTTTCAGAGCCGAGGCTACAGAGGTACGAGCAGAAAGTTATAACTCCAGCAGGGTAACCAGAGAAAAATGATTTCCTGGTTAGATTTGAGATTTGGCTGCACTGTCGCAGTATCTGCTTGTTGTCACAGTAAACATCCATCGTGTCAGCTGGATTTTGTGCGTTCAGTACAGCCCGTGAAACTGAAATCACTGAGATGCACAAATGATTTGGTTATCAGAGAAGGAGACACTAAACCTGTCAGACATCAGTTTGAGTGCCTTGATGATAGAAAGTCTTTCTAATGCAGATTCATCCATGAGAGCCTTGTAAGACCAGGATGAGCAAAGCAAAACTGAGGTTTGGTTTTTTTTTTCTCGAGATATGGCTGTTAGAACCAGCTAAAATGTTCTGTATTACTTGCCTATAGTTGTTTAATTCATTAGGGCTGCACGATTTTGCATAAAATGAGAATCACGATTTTTTTTGCTTAGAATTGAGATCACGATTCTCTCACGATTTTCTTTTCCAGTATAAATATTTATTGCACTTATTAACTGCACATCAACTTAGTAACAGTTGAGACTGAACATAAAAACAATAAATAAACATAAAAACAACAAATGTCTCACATTTGGTCATTGCCGCAAAATGTTGTACTGCTTGTAATTCCGTCTCCACCGTTGCTCGACACTGCATGTATAGAGCAGGTAGTGCAACAATAGAAAAATAGTTGCGGGACGGCACTGTGTAGCGTTTGTCTAGGGTGTTGATCATTTTCCTAAATCCCTCGTTTTGCACAGTGTTGATGATATCTTTGGTCAGGTGATAAGTGATAGCCTCTGTAATTTCTTTGTGCCTGCGGGAGTTCGACGGGTATAGGGAAGCGCTGTATAAGGTTCCCGTTATTGATGTTTGGGTGGTTGACTGGGACGGATTTTCTCCTGTCACTTTCTCGTCATCCCTGATGTGCTCTCCGTTGTTTTTTTTAGCAGCCAGCTTCTGTATCACGTGGTATAAGGCTCCGCCCTTGTTATTTGTTGAGCAGGAAGAGTGAGCGCTTGTTTTCATGCAGATTACGTCCCGGATCAAAATGCGGTACAATCGTCGTCGTCTTTTTTTCTTTTTTTTTTCTTCTTTTTTTTAAAAATCATTGTCATTTGGAAATTAGATCGCACATAAGTATGAATTGAGATCGCGATTTTCTAACGATTAATCGTGCAGCCCTATAATTCATTGTATTGTTGTGGCAGACACCCCTCCTGGTCAGTTCTTGAGAAAGGCTTCTTTTCATTGGCCTCTGTTAAATCCACAATCAAATTTAGGGACCTTCTCCTCACAAGGTTTTGAATAATTAGGCCCCATCTTATCTAAAAGATTTCGTAGTACCATATCACCCGAATAGAGCACGTCGCTCTCAGAGTGCAGGCTTACTTGAAGCTCCTAGGGTATTTAAAGGTAGGATTGAAGGCAGAGCCTTCAGCTTTCAAGCCCCTCTTCTGTGGAACCAGCTCCCAGCTTGGATTAAGGAGACAGACACCCCCTCTACTTTTCAGATCAGGCTTAAAACTTTTCTTTCTTAAAGCATAAATTTACAGCTGGATCAGGTGACCCTGAATCCTCCCATAGTTACGCTGCAATGATACACTGAGTATTCCTTACTCACCTTTTTCCACTCCCTCTGTTTATACATTACTCTGCATGTAATCATTAGTTATTGTTAATCTCTTACACACTTCCTGCTTTACTGAGGCCTAAAGCCAGATCTGTACCTCTGTCAGATCTCCTGTGGATGGTGGCATGTTGGGGCACCTACCTGTAAACAGCAGATATACAGGATACAAGGCTGTGGTATATGAGTGGCTAAAAATCACTGCAAAATAGAGTTTCCGGGAGAAAATGCAGTGTGTAATAATAAAAAATGCAGCTTCACTTAGTTTTCCTTGTGATATGTGGTGAAATGTGGCTGCCCTACTGTATTGGGTAGGTATGGCAATGTTTTGCAATGTCAAACAAATCAAATCAAATAAAACATGTCTGCTACTGTTGGATGATTGTCTGTTATGCTACCACTGAGCGATGACATCAGTGCTTAAAGATGCTCATCTACGTTGTCCTAAGCCGTCATTATACACCTGCACCTACATCATGTGTCCATGATCCAATATCATTAAAAGTCTGCTGAGCCCATCGTAACGTTTAGTGTAAGGATAGGAGAAGGAAAGGTCAGGAAATGAAATAGTCCAAGGTCTACATGTAACATAGTACACAACATGTAGACGTTGTAATAGATTATAAGAAGTGTGAGTGGGCTGACGTCCAGGTGAAGGACTGCGTCTTTTTCTCTAGCTTTCATTTCACTCGTAGGAAGCAAAGTATTTTGCTTGATGTTAAGAAAACTTAGACAAGTTTCGGATGTCTGTATCTGTATGTTGTTCAAATTCAGTCTGTTCCCTGACAGTACAATTTTTCAACACATGAAATTTTATATCTGTGTTTTGTTCTGCTCTATCGTCCATCTGTCTTCTATGACTGCTTAGTATTTTCTACATGACGTTCGCTTGAATTGTGACTTATTTGTCGCTGAAATCAGAGGAACAGTAAAACTCAAGTTATTGTCTAAAAGTTACAAAGTTCAGCTAGGCAGACTTTAAGTTCTAGCATATAATACATTATATGGTTATGTTTTTGCTTTTGCACTTGTTTTTCATCATTATAATATCACCTATAGGTCTGGGTGATTACTTGGGTTTTGGACCCAGATCACTTCGCAAGGCTCCTGACTACGGTAGCCGTAATGCTCCAACAATCCATCAAGCCGTGCGGCGTTTGTAGCTTACCAAGGTTGTACTAAAACATTTTTGACAGATTTCTGCGCACCATGTACCACATGAAATCGGTTCGAGGTCAGTAAACACAACCAGAATTCATACATAAGGCACACTGTCGATTTTTGAGAAAATTAAAGGATTTTGCGCCTTGTAGTGTGGAAAATATGTTATACAGAAGAATAGAATATATCGCGATATATATTGTTACCGCACATGCTTCAAGTTATACCTCCATATGGATTTTAGGCCATATCGCCCAGCCCTATGAAAAACATAGATCCAGTTTATGACCTGGTGATGGCCCGATAAGTATGTGTTCAGATTATTGTCTCATTGCTTCACTTGTGGTTTTCGGCACGTAGCTGGAGGCTGTATGTTTTGTGAGTTACAGGACTCACGTTGAATTCTTATGACATGACTGCAACTGTAAAAATGCCTCTGGTTAGTTAGCACTAAAGATATTTTTATCACCAATAAATTTTATGGTGGTGAATGGCAGTCACTCTGCAGCTCGCTGTAGGTCAGTGTTCATGGTCACTGTAGTTTTTTTTCTTTTCTATTTTTTTCTGGCAGTTTTGTTTTTGGATGGTTTTTGCATTGTGTACGAGCCATATTTAAAACATGAAGAGGGAAGCTCAGACCTGTTAGTTTAATGACTGATCATGAAGACCCCATTAGTAGGGATGGGTATCGTTTAGGTTTTATCCGATACCGGTGCCAAATCGGTACTTTTGAAACGGTGCCGGTGCTCAAACCGGTGCTTAAAGAATGGAGAACACAAAATTGGTCCAAAAACCTCTCATGTTCAGCTGTTTTTTGTAAAAATATAACAATGTTAGCCTTTTCTGCAGCTATGGGGCATATATGGTATCACTCTTGGCTGGAAGCGGTGCTTAAACAATGGGAAAAAAACACAAACTTTGTCCTAAACCTCTCATGTTTAACTGTTTTCCACTTTTTCTTTGGTCATTTTAGCCTTTTTAGCCAGGGTGAAGGGAGTATCTGCCATCAAACAAGAGGACAGCCGCATGTAGCTATGATGATGTTTGCTAGTTCACCTTACATGCATTAATGTAATAACGTGGTTAGCCTACTCAACGTAAATTAGCTACTCACGCAGAGAAGAACGGCTGCCACCATCATCCGTCATAATTTCTGCTACACTGGCAGGGCTAGGGGCCAGGACTCTCCTCTTCGTGTTTTTTGGGGATGTTGCATAACAGGCAACCCGCCCGCAGTAGATGTGCTCGGTGTGAGGTCTCGCAGCAAGCTATCAAATACGGCGCATTTCTGGGCTTTTAAAAAAAACGCTATGCGTCGCCAGGTGTTTCATCGGATTTGAGGTGTTACCTCCTTTGACAGTATCACAGTATCAGCTTAAAGCACTTGTTGCAGGCTGCTGAGTTTGCATATTTTGCTATGAAGTACAGCCAGACTTTTGACCGCTTCGCCTTGGACATTTTTAATCTGTAGCTCTGCTCTAACAGAACGTACGTACCTGGCCCCGCCTATTATCCTCGGAAACGTAAAATGATTGGCTAGAAGTGTATCACAGCTCAGGAAAAAAAAGCACCGAAATAAAGCACCGAAATGTGCGCTGCTTTTCGGTCTGGTTACTACCGTTTATGTCAGATGGCACCGGACACCGGTACCCATCCCTACCCATTAGCCTCCTGACAGGTTGAACACTAATGAGAAGCTTCCTTTAGGCAAATTTGTAGCAGCACACTGTAATGAAAGGGTATTTGCTGCTTTTCTAGTATAACCAGCGTTGTTCTTGGGCTTTGATTATGTTAAGGATTTCAGCAGCAAGTGTGACTGAACGCGTAAAGCTTATTTATTAAATCTGTATCTGACTTTAACATTAATCTTGATGTTTAAAGGTTTTTTTTTATTCACAATGATATGAATTTGTGTCCCAACTTTTTATTGTTATATTCATAAATCCCTCTTTAAAAAAAACAAAAAACCTATCAACTTTTATATTCTCAGAGTTCAGGTTTTTGAGCTTGGGAATGAATTTAATTGTTAAGAGAAATTAGTAGTAACATAGTACTCCATATTTCCTGGCGTCCTGATCACACGCAGATTTTTTTTTCTCTCTTCCCAGGGCTTGCATGTTCAATAATGGTGAAATGTAGGATCCTCCCTTACCCTTTAAGTAGTGTTATTTTACAAAATAGAGAGCGGGATTGGGAGGTGTTGTTGATGGCAAAAGTACTGTGGGACAGAGGAGGCACATGCAGCAGGAATGTTTTGTTGGGAAGTTGAAACGACTCTGGTTTCAAAGTTGTTTTTAACAAAAGGAGGGTGTGGATGGGAGAAGGGAACGTGATGGTTCCAAACCTTTAGGCAGTGATCGCTATCAGCTTCTTTAGATGTTTCTCTGCTCAGGGATAAAAATGGTGATTGTGATAAAGTCTCACAATGAGCTCGGTGCAGATTTGACTTTCCTGCTTCTTTGTTTCGAGGCTTTGTTTGAAATTTCTTTCTTTTTTTCTTTTTCTTTTTTTGGAAGGTCAGTTAGGTGATAACAAAGGTTTTGTATATTTTATTGTGTAGTTAAAGAAATCAGTGTTACGTGCTTGCTTTGCTGGACTGCAACACTGTCTATCTCACTGAGTGACAAAGGCCTCAAATACATTAAGAAAACTACAAATTTGGCTAAAAAAAATAAAAATAACAATAAAATAAATTGAGAGTACGCTTTTTTTCTTTTTTCTTTTTTCTTTTTTTTTAACAGCCACGCACTTTTCGTGCAGCTCAAGCCAGGGTGACTAAAGGAAAGCCTTGAGTCAACATGATCTATTAAAGAGCTGTCTTAATAAAACCCTCGTGGTTTCAAAGATGCTGTGGAAGGATTATTTGTTACCCGCAGCTGCTTTTAAGTCTAGGCACTTATCTTAGTATCTTGGTACTGACCTTTTCAGAAATGGTACCGGCTAATTACTCATTAGAATTGAGCCTGTGTGAAACCAAATTTGCTCTTTTTTTCCCACCTGCCTGGTGTCACATGCTGAGGTTTGTCAAGCCTGCGGTTACTGTCACTCCTTGGCGAGCTCTGTAAAGATCTGCTGCTGTGTTTTTACCCTCTGCAGAGTGCATTGCGGGGCATTGAGGGAAGTGGAGTATATTCTGTCTGCAAGTGCGTGTTTTGTCTGGCTGTGCCTCGGTCTGCAAGGCAGGACAAATAAACAGAGAATTTATAACATGCCTGTCACTAAGCCAGGTCCAGCTTTTTAGTACATATTAGACTTTGTTCACGTAGAGACAAAATGCTTGCTGAAACAGAACCCTGCTTTTCTAAACGGCTGTGTTAGAGGAAGATGAGATGTCTGTTTATTTGTACTGATAAACTGTTGCCTTTGTGGGGAGCTTGTATGTTTTACAGCCTCCTAAACCCCCCAGGAATTTCTTTCTACCCACTGAGCGTTCTTAAACTACCTACTTATGAAGCTCCTTTATCAAGTTTAGGCTGCAACTTGGAGACACCCAGCAGGCGTTCTTAACCTCTGCTGGAGGGGGCGAGATTTGATTAAAATCCTCTTTTCCACCCTGCTTAATTTTCACAGTGTGTGTGGTGTTTACTTTTTGGGGTTTAGTTTGGATGGACTGAGTGTTTCATTTGAGCTAATCCTTGGTCAGACTGTAAGGCTGTTTAAATCTCATGAGGAGCGCCTGTCTGACTAAATGCCGTGTATGCTTGCCTGTTAGATAGCAGGCTTTGCTTCATTATGAAGCTCTCATACCAGTAATCAGGACCTAGTGTTTTGTTGTTTTTAATTTTCCATTTTGCTATAGCTGTGTGCGGTTGGAATAGTGCTGTGCTGGGTAATTTATTCAGACATGCTGCCTCTTAGTATTATTTTATGAGGAATATTTATGTACCAGTGCACAAGACATCAAAGCCCCGTCTTATTCCCCCATTAACAGTAATAGTAATTGACTGCGTTGACCAAAGGAGACAAACTGTGAAACAGACTCATCGCATGTTTGCTTTAGGCTGGATGTTGTATCGGCTGTATAGTCAGTGGCAACACAGTGATCTGTTGTTTCAGGATTAACGTCTGGCTCCATAAGAGCGGCTGTGAGGTCATCCCAGCAGTGTTACCCATCGGCGTTCCCATGCTGTGCTCCCTCCCACTGCTTACATGGAGCAGAGAGCTCATCCTGTATTGCATCAACCAGGGAACATAAATTTGTTTCTGGTGGTTAAGTGCATGTGTCTTTTTATTGTTGTTGTTGTTGTACTATGTTTGTCATGTGTGAGCTTTGCATTCAGTCGGTTTGTTTATGTGTAACATGAACTGTGAGTGTGTGTCAGGGCAGTGATGGGGAGGTTGGCATGTGAGAAGGGGCTTAGTTTATTGACTGACTTTGGGTGGGCTTCAGCTGACGTCAGAATGTACGTACACACACACACACACACACACACACACACACAGTCAGTCAATCAGTCATGCTGAGCAACAGAGGGACAAAGATTCTGCTGATGAAGGACAAACTGCTGTTCAGCAGCACGGACTAAGCCCTATCAAGCTGTGCTCTCTCTGTTTGTATGTTTCTGTCTGTCTGCAGATTAGATACGTGCCTCTGCCGTATGAAAAATGTGGAGTCACTAACATAGTTGGACGGTTTTGTTACTTTTTCAAAAAATCACTGTTCCCTTTGTCGTCACGAACAAACAAGATAGTGAGAGAAACGAAGCGGTGCAGCCAATTAGTGCCTTTCGCTTCAACACCACTGCTGTGTTCAGCTACAGGTGGTCACTGGAGATCTAGACAAGTCTGCTTTTTATGACATTATACAGTCATTTTATTATTTTTAAAATTATACAAATGCCTTGTTAAGATGTGTGAAGTTCATTCACCAAGCAGTATGTATTATTTGTGCAATAGCCACTAAAAGGTTATAGACTAGGTGGAATACCTGCTAGGACTGGACGATATATCGAGTTTTTTAATAATATCAATATATTTTTATACGAGATATAAGATGTGACAATATCGTTTATATCGATATAGTATATGTTATGTTATAATTATACTTGTGGAGCTGCAAGTTTGCCTCTCGTTTGTCCACTTTTGTCTCTATGCAGCGTTACTGGGCCTCGCCTCTGTCCTTCACTGAACACAATTCCCCCTCCCCCATAGTTTCACCTGCAGGCAACGACAAGATGGACACGGCAAATCTCCTCTAACGAGTTACCGCGGATCGCCCCGTGCGTGGGGCTGGACGGCGTCAACGTGTTAGC